>NW_016803608.1:1326483-1436052 GCF_001698545.2 Rhinopithecus bieti | reverse complement strand
TGGGGATTTCAATTTTTATATCTTTTTTATTGGTCAAATTTCTAACTATATTTAAGTGAAATCTTTACTGTAGTCTAGAAGTATATTGCAACCAATCTGTCTGATAATCAAATAAATGTAAATTGAAAGAAAAGTCAAATAACCTTTTTTTTACCAATCAACTAAGAAAGATGAAAAAAATTGTAATCCCCAATGCTTGCAATGATTCTATGGAATTCAGAGTTCAGCTTATACATTGTTGGCAGGAGTGCAACTGTTTCTCTCTCTCTCTCTCTCTCTCTCGTGTGTGTGTGTGTGTGTGTGTGTGTGTGTGTATAATTATGTGTAATTATATATATATAATTGCAGGAACCACTTTTCAATTTTCAATTACATGCATAAATACATATATAAAATATATATTATATATACACACATAAATACACAAAATACATACACTGTATAAATACATATACATTTTCTTTGTAAAAACACATATAGGTATGTTTTTTGAGCTAATAATTCCACTTTTAGAAACTTACAGCAAGAATTTTAAATTTGAGGGTAGGCATTATGATGCTTTTCAGAGATTTATTTATAGTTTTTTTAAAAAGGAGACAAGCAAAAGGTTAATTATAGGAGAATTACTAAGTAAACTTTCAGTGTTTACTAATTGTACTCAACAGCATTTAATTCAGACATTAAAATAATGGTTTTGGAAAAGATGTAGTAACATGGGGATTGCTTATGATGTAATGTCACAATCATGTAATAAAGAAACATCGATGTTTTGTGTTTCCTTAAATGGAAACACAAAACCATCCAAAATATTTGTATGAATATAAAATTGTTTTTTAAAAAAGGTTTTGTATAGTCAAATGTTTATAAATGCACATGCATAACTTTTAAAAACTCATATGAAGGTCTATACCAGTCACCATCCTCAGCTCCTCCAGTAAAACTTAATTGTTGTTATTTTTCAGAATCTTACGCTCTTAAAATTTGGAGAAATATTGTACAAAATTCTACACACTTTAAAATGTTAAAAGGTTATGCATTTCTAAATTACTTTGAACTTTAAGGGAAAATTGTATGTGAACATGTGACATCCCTTGATGACCATTATTTGCATTGTAAAAGTTGCTCCTCGGTTCTATCAAGTAACAAAACAGTGTCTTCCAGATGTATTAAAATTTTTTTTAATCCAATTATTGTAATCTTATTCATACAAAATAAAGGAAATATAGGGAGATATTTTATGGCATTTGATACCAGTATAAGGAAAGGAAAAAAAATGAAATAAAACCATTCTTATTGTTATTACAAAACAATTTTATTTCTAGAAATTTTACTTTACTTTTCTCCTAATATTTAAAATCTGAGGCTTACACATAACACAGACAAAATACATATCTGTACAATTGTGATTATGAGTGTTGTGTTAACAACTACTGCTGTTCTATCAAAACTGCGAACAGAGAATGGGTATTAATTAATGGGAGACATTAACAGGCGGGAAAAGTTGAAGGAGTATTCAATAAGCTGTCAAAACAGGAGCTAAATTCTATAGAACGGGTGTTCACATATCTGACAAAAATCGATCCTGAAACTTTGCTTTTCCATTTTTGCTTAGAAACAACACTACCCAGACTCTCACCTACTAATCTTTCAATTGCTCGGAATAATGGTGTTTATGGCATGAAAATCAAATTCATTTTAGTACTTTTAGATCAACAAAGCCACTGTGAATTGTAACACAAAAGGGATACACAGGTGTGTATTTAGAGCTGTACTTGAAACTGTCTTATTTTACCTTGTAGGATTAAAGATCTCAGAAAGATAGAGCATGGTTTGGGAAATAAGTTGTGTCAAATATTATCATTAAATATGGGCCATAGAAATCTCCAGAAAATAAATCAGTTTTTAGATTGTAATTTCAAATATGTAAATTCTATTTTAACATGTTTATTTTAAATTCCTGTGGGAAAAACAGATTGCATAGTGACACCTAAACCCTAAATAAAATCTCTGAGGTCAGTAACTTAGTCCTAAATATTTTTCAGTGAACATTGTGAGGGATTACTTTGAAGAAAAGCAAAAAAATTGATACACAAACACCCTGATTTTCTAAACTCCTTACCTCACAATGGAAATACCACCAAAGATGAAGCCCATATTTCTACAAATTGAGCATATAACACAGTGCTATTGTTATTCCTGGCAACAGCCCATAAAGTTCTATGATCTGATAGGCACTTAAAGGCATATGCATCACAAATATTCTTCCACATTCCCTTGATTCCATATCTGAAGTTCCAACATTAGTTACTTCTTTCTGTTGAGAAGCACTGGCAATCCTTTGCGAAGTGCTTGTCAAAATACTAGAACAACAGGCTATAATAGTAAATTACAAAAGAGGAAATACAGAGGAACAGCAGACATGTGAAAAGATGCTTTGTCTCACTAATAATTGTCACTCATACTTTTTTTCCATTTTTTTATTACGGTAAAATACATATAAAATGTATGATGTTATGTTAACCATTTGTGAGTATTTGTAATGTTGTGCAAACATCACCATCATCTCTCTTCATAATTCTTTATCAACTTGTAAAATGAAACTCAATACCCATTAACAACAACTTCTATTCCCTCCTTCCTCTAGCCCCTGCTATTCTATTTTCTATCTCTATGATTTTAACTACTCTAAGTGCCTCATAGTAGAATCATACAGTGTTTGTTTGTAACTGGCTTATTTCATTTGGTGTAATGTCCTCAAGGTTCACTCATGTGGTAGCATAGGTCAGAATTTCCTTCCTTTTTAAGGCTGAATAATATTCCTTAGCATGTGTGTACCACATTTTGTTTATCTATTCATCCATTGATGCATATTTAGGTAGCTTCCACGTTTTAGCTATTGTGAATAAAGCTGCTATACACATGGATGCACAAATATCTCTTCAACATCTTGTTTTCAATTCTTTTAGATATATACCCAGAAGTCGAACTGCTGAATCATATGATAATTCTATTTTTTATTTTTCATTTTTTGAGGAACCACCATACTGTCTTCCACAATGGCTATTCCATTTTACAATCCCATGAGTAGTGACCCAAGAGTTCCACAGTAACATATTTTAGCAAAACATCATTGTGATAATATTTCCAATAATGAAAATTGAATACAGTAATTTATTCATCAACATATTGAAGTATGTTGTATCCATATTAGGAACCACTCTGCTGCTACTGGAATGAGACTTAGTTATATTTATTGACAAGGAAAAGTATCTGTACCATATATAATTGAGTTAATAAAATCAGATTACATAAGAGTTTATGTAAAAGTATGCCATTTCTAGAATTGTATACTTATGTTTATAAATGCATAGTAATGTATATGTGCCTAGTTATCTATGGATAACTGGTAATTTGTTACTTTCTTTTTTGTGTTTTCTATATTGTTCAATTTTTTTAAATGTCTCTAGATCATTTTACCCAAAAAGCTATAAAAATAATGTATACCATTCATTATTATCTTAAAATGTTTTTTAATCCCTTAGCTGTTAATTTTCCTAGATGAACCTACTTAAAGGTCAGCTGATTATTTTAGTATTCACTGATGGCCTACGATATGTCATTACACTAGTAGTTCCTTAGATAAAAGAAGGAGTAAGACATAGTCTGTGCCCACTTTCCAGGTGCCATGGTTTAGTGGATCACATACACTTACAAACAAATCATTATAAATCCATTGGATGAATAAAACAATAAAAATAAAAAGAACAAGAAGGACATTGGAGAGATAACAATAACTTGCAACTGTAAGGTAGAAATTGGAGGTCAAGAAGAACTTAAACAGAGGAACAGAGGGTGTAATGCCTGGGCAAGTTTTTTGTTTTGTTTTGTTTTGTTTGTTTTTATTTTAATGACAATGTCTCACATTGTTGGCCAGGCTAGAGTGCAGTGGTGACCACACCTGACTAATTTTTGTTGTATTTCTCTTGTTGTGGAGTCAGGGTCTCACCATGTTCCCCAAGCATGTCACAGACTCCTGGGCTCATGCAATCCTCCTGCCTCACCTTCCCAAAGTGTTGGGGTTATAGATGTGAGCCAGCACACACAGCAGGGATTAAAAAGAAAGACTAAAAGTTGACAAGAAGATGTCGAAGCAGTTAGGATTTGAGGGAGATGGAGGAGAAGAGAGAAAAGGACATGGGAGAGCATTAGGTCTTGGCAAAGTCTTAATTCAACAACCTATGAGGGCTCAATGTAGTTGAAAATGAGGCTGGACAGTCAGGCTGAAGAGAGACACATAAAATGCTTTCCAAAACTTGACTTTGGTTTGAATCCCCTTTGTGGAGTTGATCTAATTACTGAACACAGTTATAATTTTAATCAATCACGTCACAATTTTATAATTTACACCCTAGGGCGATGTCCACACTGTTTTGTTCTTTATAAACAGAAAGCTGACACCTGAATTCACCTTTGTAACAGGCTTCACCATTGTCTCTGCTTCTGGTAGATTTTGATTGATAAACTTAAGCAAGTAACATAAACAGTAGCTAAGATTACAGTGTTGTTCTTGTAGACATACAGTGAGCTGTGCATGTCTAGTGGCTTTGCATGCCGGCAAACTGTCATTTCGTTGGAAAGTTACCAGCCAAATTGGGTAGAGGATACTGCAGGCTAAAAGCTGTCAATTTCTACATCAATGGTTGCTAAGACAAGAATCGCTGTTTGTACCACAATTCTTCATTATTAAATAGAAGATCCATGTTCTTCTTTTCATGAAATGTTATTGTAATACATATCAAAGTAAGGAGCTATTTAGAACTTCCATTAAAGTAAGAATTCAAAGGCTAGTCTACAGTGAAGATTCTTGAAAATTACGAGTGGAAAGAAAATTAGCCTGATGTGCAACTAACTTCAGAAACTAATCAGCAGTAAAAATATTTTAGACACAATTTCTCTTGCACGTAGGCATGATTTAGCAGCTTTCTTCTCTAGCACTATCAACTTTTTGAATTGATAATTATTTCATTGGCCATGTTTCTTGGGTTGTGCTCTTGAGAGGCATTGCTAATTGTAGCACCCAAAAGAGTGGTCTTGAAACTTAGAAAAACTTCCACTAGACCTATTTGAAATAATTTTCATTTGTGGGCTATTCAGAAGATTTAATAAACCGATGTCTTACATTAGGAGAATCCTGGCAGGAACAGCTGCTAGAATTAATTGTAAAACACTTGGCAATATAAAGTGCTATGTAAATGTTAGTTAATAATAATAATAATATTCTGAAGTCTCTAGAAGTGAGAGGCTATTGCGTTATGTTAGAAAAATGAGACAACACACAATGCAGAAATTAAAATTATTTAAGGCAAACTGTGTGCTTTAGCATTTGAGATAATTGTCATACGTATCAGGAAATACAAGAAATTTACTTTTCATTGTTAAATATAAAAATGAAGGATACATAATCAGAGTACCACGATAATTAGTAGTTTGTTCAACCCTTTAAATGATTGAAAATTAAGACAGAAAAAAAAAAAGGTCGCTTTACCCAGTAATTTAGGGAGAGGTCAAGATTGGGAGTGAAGGGTCTAGATTTTGGCAGTAATTGATTTGACAGTATAGCGTTGAGGTCAAACTCAGCTTCAGAGCCAGGTATCCAAAGCTCAAGTCAGTCTTCTGATTTATTAGATGTGTTACCTTGGGTAAGTTGCATGACCTCTCTGAGCTATACCTATTCAATTTTTAATTGTTGTGGGTACATAGTAGGTGTATATATTTATGGAGTACATGAGACGTTTTGATACAGGCATGCAATATGAAATAAGCACATCATGGAGAATGCGGTATTCATCCCCTCACACATTTATCTTTGAGTTACAAATAATCCAATTACACAATCTTTCAGTTATTTAAAAATGTATAATTAAGTTATTATTGAGCTGTATCTATTTAATGGAGGTGAGAGTAACTTCTACTTCATACACTTAGAGTAATGAAAAATAGTACACTGGCATAGAGTAAGTTTTCTGGAAATGTTAGTTACTTTGATTCTGATTTATAAGAATAAGAATCTTGGGCAAAATTAAAAATGAAAATCTAAATTTTTTCCCTCTAGATAGGAGAACAAAAAGGAGTTCAGTGCCCAAAGATATTTGGTAAATTGGTAAACACTTCAAGCTAAAGCCTCCCACCCAACTTTTTTTTTAGAGTTTCACCATCTCCATCAGCAACATAAGGAAGGTTCTGAGTTTTTCAATAAAGAACCTTGTATTTTTTCTTACCCTAACATTTTAAACTTTGTCTAAATTTGAACTATTTATTTTTCAGAACATCTATTGACATCCCTTAGAACAGTTTGAGATGTCTCATTAGACATTTTCCATGGTCTCATTCTGGTCTCTGAACAGATCTTTTAAAATTAAACATTTTATTTGGAAATAATTTCAAACTTAAAGAAAAAAATGCAAGAATAAAAATAGTTCGAAGAATATTCAAAGCTTTTGCCCAGAATCACCTATGTGAACATTTTGCCCCATTTGTTTTATACTTTGCTCTATTTATTCTTCTCTCTCTCTCTCTCTCTCTCTCTCTCTCTCTATTATTTTGTTTTCTGAACCATTTCAGGGTCAGTTATATACCACATGGCTTTTCAGTGTATTCCTAATAACTTCAGTGTGTATTTGCTAATAGGAATAGTCTCTCACATATCCACAGTGCAATGGCCAGCTTCAGTAAATTTAACATTGATACAATACTTTAAATTATTGTCCATTTTCCAGTTTTTAAAATTGATCCTGTAATGCCCTTTATAGTATGTTTTTTCCCCCAGTACAGAATCCAGGGCAAATAATGCACCTAATTGCCATGTCTTTTTATACTCTTTAATTTGTCACCTTTCCATAGCCTTTCTTTACCTTAAACGGCATTGATGTTTCTCCTCCTTTTCAAAATATAACATTTCTCAATTTGGATTTATCTGGTTATTTTAAAATGAAACTTCAGATTCAGTTTATTTATTATTGGCCAAAACACTACATAGGTGATGATTTGACCTTCTCAGGGTATTACACCTAGGGATGCATGATGTCCATCTGTTCATCTTTGCTGTTATTAAGTTGGTGCAAAAGTAATTGTGGTTTCTGCCATTACTTTCAATGTAATAGTATTTTTATTATGTGGTCAAAGTGTTGTTTGATTTTTCCATTGTATAATTGCTATTTTTTTCTTTATTATTAATAAGCAGCCTGTGAGGACACTATTTAAGTTCATGAAAATATTCTACTTCTTGTCAAAATTTCTCTCTAGATTCAGCATTTATTGATATTTTTGTCTGACCTAGTCTTAATTATGATGGTTGCAAAATGCTGATTTTCCAGCCTCAGCACTTTTTCCATATTTATCAGTTGGTAATTGACAATCAACTGTAACAAAAAACCTTTTCTTCTTAATAATTATTAATAATTAATAATTAAGTATGGTAGGGCCTTATGAATTCCTATTTTTTCAACATTTTAAGATGATTGTTCTTAATTATTTTGGTAAACAAATTGTTCCAGATTTGGTCCATGGGAGCTCCTTCAAGTAGACTTCTCTGTTCTTGTTACAAACTCCATCATTTTATTTTTGGCACTTTTTGGCATAACAAAATATTCCAGGCTCATCTTGTATGTTCTGCCCCTGCCTTGGAATAAGCTACTTCTCTAGTAGTTCTGAGACTGAGAGAGATGAGGTGTGTTCATTGCTTTTTGAGTGTCATTGACTCTAGGTCCTATGAAAAGATCTTTTAATTATCCAAACAATATGAAATTTTATATATCTCTCTATATATTTTTTGTCAACTCAAGGATAAAAATCGGGCAACAGTGTGACAAAAATTTAGTGGTCATTTAGTCTGACTCTTAGCTGATGCAAGAATCTGCTCCAAAACTATATTGAATCACTAACATGATAGATTTAATATCACCAAATCTTCCATAATTTTCATTGTATGTTATTTCTTACGATAAATGTATACAATTTTTCTAGGAATTTCTTTTCGACCTAAATATTCTCTCTATTTTTCTCACCTCCCCTAGGCTATTAAGAGTTTTAGGTTAGTGTGAAATCTCCCTGTATGTTTTTAGGACTTTGCATGTATCATAAATCAATTTTATATAGGCTAACAATAACAAAACGTGGAATTTATTACAGAGATACAGGAATGTCTTGTGAAACAGAGTTTTACCCATGCATATGAAAAGTTGTGATACAAGTAACTGAACCCTCTATTTTTGGCTTGTTTATGTATCTCTGCTTTATGCTTCTCTCTTTGATGGTTATTTTTTAATTTCAAAAATCGTATTTAAGGTATGAAACACAATGTTATAAGATACATATATATTTTAAAATGGTTACCATAGCAGAACAAATTAACATACCCATCATCACACTTAGTTCCCCATTTTTTCTTCACGGACACATCTCTTACAATCTATGAATTTATAGGATATGTTTTGTGCCACGTGTAGAAATATTCTGACAGTTTCTAAGTCCTAATTCCATAATCAGGGCAACAGGATCTCATTGATTGAACTTAGGTCACATGTCTACCCCTGGCCCAATCAAGCATGGTCACAGAATATAAACATGGGCTGACATAGGATCTATTTCTGAGATTGTAGAAAGACATTTTGAGACAAATCAGGCAATCTTGTGAATTGGGCAGAGTGTAAAAAAGGGGTGTACTGTATTCACTCACACGTCACATTCAACATGGAATCTTTCTAAAAATATAAACGAATAAAAGCATGCCACGGTGAGAATTTTCACTGGGAAGGGAAGACATAAGTATTACCAATATAGGGCCGGGCGCGGTGGCTCAAGCCTGTAATCCCAGCACTGTGGGAGGCCGAGACGGGCGGATCACAAGGTCAGGAGATCAAGACCATCCTGGCTAACATGGTGAAACCCCATCTCTACTAAAAAAATACAAAAAACTAGCCGGGCGAGGTGGCGGGCGCCTGTAGTCCCAGCTACTCGGGAGGCTGAGGCAGGAGAATGGCGTGAACCCGGGAGGCGGAGCTTGCAGTGAGCTGAGATCCGGCCACTGCACTCCAGCCTGGGCGACAGAGCGAGACTCCGTCTCAAAAAAAAAAAAAAAAAAAAAAAAAAAAAAAAAAAAAAAGTATTACCAATATATGGAGAGTTGCTCAATCTTAATAAGGGTAAAAGAGTTGAAAAGTGTCATGGAGTATGTAAATAAGTATATAAATAAGTTATTATAATCCCTTTCAGAATGCATAGATGTCTAACTGAGACTCTGTACCCTTCAATTATCCTCTCCCCACCCTTTCCCCAACCCCAGCCTCTGATACATACCATTCTACTCTTTGTTTCTAGTTCAGTTCTAGATTCTACACATAAGTAAGGACATGTGGTATGTATCTTTCTGTTCAGCTTAATTTTAAAAATAAGAAAAAAAATGTTTGTGGATTAACAATGCAGGGCTGCAGTTAGAGTGCCAGTGAAGGTTGCACTGTGTTTTCCCCACTTACTGCTGGCAATACAAGTACCAAATGTATTATTATTAAAACCATCAGGAACACCTGACATATGAGCATCACTAACATTTTACTTATTAATGAATATTTTGAGGTCCCTTACAGGGGCCAAGATCAGAGGTTCCAGCAGCAAGAACATTCATGTGGGATTAACCTTGCACACAGTGGAGATAGATAGTCCCAGGATGCATGGTCACCACTCACTCTACTAGATAATTAGGTAGCTTCAGGAGGTAATAAAATTATTAATTCTTTTCTGCATTGCATCAATTATACAGAACACTTTCAGGCATTTTATTTTATAGAATTTTCATTTAAAAAATCTGTGAAATTTGAGAGCATTGGCCTTAACAACTGCATTTTACAGATGTAATGGCAGAAGCCTAGAGAAGTTGTGCCAAGAACAACGAACATGGAGTTGGGCCATGATTCAAATGTGGGTTCCTTAACTCCACTGCCCTTTGTTCAATCTCACAATAAAGAGCAACAAGTTGGCCTGGCGTGGTGGCTGACACCTGTAATCCCAGCACTTTGAGAGGCTGAGGCAGGAGAATTGCTTGAGGCCAGGCACTTGAGACCAGCCTGGACAACATAGAGAGACCTTGTTTTTCCAGGAAAAAAAAAAAGCAACAAATAGGAGTGTAAATCCTGGCCTCGTGTTTAGTTGAATTAGGCCTGGCACTGAGGTAGGCTGCCAGCTGACAATTATGCAGCAAGTGAATGAACAAACAAAGGCATACCAAATTTTTATTCTTGGTATTTGAGTAAAAAAAAGAAACAAAACTTCCATACGCCCTCACTGCGTAAAGACTTGGCCATGCATCTGCAGATCAAAAAAATGTTGTTAGCCTCATAAAATCACATCTTGGTTGTTGTTTTTTTCTATCCAAAATGGATATTTAATTTTGAGCTGAATCTGCTTTAAAATTTAGAATATGTTCAACTACAAAAAATCAAAATAGAATTTAGTGCTAGAAACCAGAAAAATGCAGAGAGAGTTTGAGGGGATTGCTTACAGAACTCTGCCTGACAGAGAGCAAGGTCATAAAGATGCCTCAGGAATGGTGCTGCTTGTTGAATTTGTCCTCTGGCTGTGTCACTGACTTTTCTCTCTTGTTCAAATGTTTGGTTTCCAGGTGGGCAAAGACATCTTCTCTTCTTTGGATGCCCTTGGCATTCTCTCTGTTTTATACAGGTTGTGTCTGTAACAGGTACTTAGCAACATGTTTTCCACCCCATGTTT
Source organism: Rhinopithecus bieti (assembly GCF_001698545.2). Classification (NCBI taxonomy): domain Eukaryota; kingdom Metazoa; phylum Chordata; class Mammalia; order Primates; family Cercopithecidae; genus Rhinopithecus; species Rhinopithecus bieti. The sequence continues at coordinate 1,425,273 of NW_016803608.1, read as the reverse complement.
TTAAACCACCACCACTGTGTGCTTCCCACAATAATTTTGGCTTTTATCTTGGAAGCCTACCAGTACTGTTTGCTACATTTTAAATGTTGGTGTGACTGGATGACAATCCCCAGAAAGATGTGCACTACATTTCAAGCTTTTATGCCACAGCTTTGACATGTCATTGGTTGTCAGACATAGACTGGTGTGACATCCAACAGAAAGTCCTTCAACATTTCAAGCAAAAGAACGCAGAAAGTGGTACCTGGGGAATTATACTTTATCATTAAAATCCCTGCATCAATTTTCTTCATTTCAAAAGGTAGGTGGGAGGAAAGACAGCTGCAATCCTACACAAATACACACTTTTAAACAATCCAAAGAAAAGTTATTCTAACTGCCAAGACATCTAAACCATAATGTTTTAAATTGGCCAGATTCCTCATATTAAAATAAAGAGGTCATGTCTCAACCAAGTGCAACTCACTTATTGATACTTTAAGTGTTGAGTTGCTTCGTTGCATCCACATTTTCTGATGTTAAGTGAAGCAGGAGTCCTCTAGTAGTTTGGCAGTGGGTGGGGAGGAGAGTCTCTTTCAATATAATGGCCGTATGTTAGTTAACATGTTGTCAGTCTTTAATGACTAGTGGTGTAACAGCTGGTTTTGATGTAATTTCTTTTGAGACCACTAGATTACAAGCAGTTTATTGCATTCTTCCTCTCTGACTGCTCCCTGGTTACAACCTAAAGTCAAAAGGTTAAAGGTCTAAAGCCATAATCTAACGGATTTGTCATCATTTAACAGGTCACTTGTTGCTATGTACTGTGCAAACTGATAATTTTTTAGTGAGGCTGTCAGAATGGCTTAGTCATATTATTATTATTGTTTTCTTATTTCAACAGGAAGGAATTGAGAATATCCAGCAGGAGACAAGTTCTCAGAAATCAAAAACTGTGCTTTGTGTATATCTGTGAAAATCTTCACAGGGTGAAGAAAAAGAGTGAAAGAATATGTTAAAAATTAATTTAACTTTCACTAAAAGGATCTGAAGTTGGAAATTTAACTTTTACAGAAACATATTAAGATGACTTCAGATCTTTGAAGAGGCTATAGGTAGCATGTTCAAAACTAAAAGTGAGAGAGAAAAAGGAATGGGGTCAGACAACTTGGGAAGGTGCTAAAGGTCATGAAGCACTATTGTTGGTTGATTGCAGATTTGTAGCTTTTCAGTCTGTCAGTGTCTGACAGTCCAGCTATGCTGTACCAGCCAAGGACCTTCTTTGTTTAGGGAAGGAGCCATTCTTTTAAGTCTGGGCTTGGTAACACAGGAAAACAGAAAATCCGGAAGAGAATGCATGAAAGAGAAGGCTTTTTCCTTCCAGACATCAATGGTGAATTTAAGAGAATTTGACTGTGTGTGTGCCTAGGTAGAATTATGAAGGCAATAGAACTAATTTTCACTGTGTTTGATTTTATGCTAGTTTAGAATGTCTTTCTTTTTAACATTGTTAAAAGTCACCCTTTTGTAGTCTCACAAAAATGCTGTAATAAAGTTTTGGAAATGTTCATAGACAGTTTGGAGTCTTTTGAACTCATGGCTCGTCCATAACATTGCCATTCTGGACTTTGCCTCAAGATGGTGACACATGGTTCAGCCAAAGCTCATTTTCTGTGTATCTGTTGCCCTCTAGGGACTCCAATATGAAAAGAAATATATGATATGGCTATTTGCCAGGAATCATCATGCCATTGACTTTTCTTCTCATCACTCATTCAAAGTTAATCTTGGTTTTCATTCTTGTAAGCTTGTATTTAGCACTTCTGTGTCCTGAACAAAATTAATTTTTAAAAAACCAACCTGAACTATCCTCTCAAATCCTAGATAGATGGCAAATATTACAGTGGGTCATCTTGATTATTTTCTACTTGGTACTTTTAAGTTTGAAAGAAATAGAAAAATATTAGAACTTGTGAATTGTTCTATCTACTTTAAAACTTTGGAATCATCAGGCAAGAAATAACTAAGATCAGAGCAGAACTGAAGGAGATAGAGACACAAAAAACCCTTCAAAAAAAATCAATGAATCCAGGAGCTGGTTTTTTGAAAAGATCAACAAAACTGATAGACCACTAGCAAGACTAATAAAGAAGAAAAGAGAGAAGAATCAAATAGACACTATAAAAATGATAAAGGGAATATCACCACTGATCCCACAGAAATACAAACTACTATCAGAGAATACTATAAACACCTCTATGCCAATAAACTAGAAAGTCTAGAAGAAATGGATAAATTCCTGGACACATACACCCTCCCAAGACTAAACCAGGAAGAATTGACAAATAACAGCTTCTGAAATTGAGGCAATAATTAATAGCCTAGCAACCAAAAAAAAAAGTCCAGGATCAGACAGATTCACAGTCGAATTCTACCAGAGGTACAAAGAGGATCTGGTAACATTCCTTCTGAAACTATTCCAATCAATAGAAAAAGAGGGAATCCTCCTTAATTCATTTTATGAGGCCGACACCATCCTGATACCAAAGCCTGGCAGAGACACAACAGAAAAAGAGAATTATAGACCGATATCCCCGATGAACATTGATGTAAAAATCCTCAATAAAATGTTGGCAAACTGAATCCAGCAGCACATCAAAAAGCTTATCCACCACGATCAAGTTGGCTTCATCTCTGGGATGCAAGGCTGGTTCAAATTATGCAAATCAATAAATGTAATCCATCATATGAACAGAACCAAAGACAAAAACCATGTGATAATCTCAATAGATGTAGAAAAGGCCTTTGATAAAATTCAATAGCCTTTCAGGCTAAAAACTCTTATTAAACTTGGTATTGATGTGACGTATCTCAAAATAATAAGAGCTATTTATGACAAACCCACAGCCAACATCATACTGAATGGGCAACAATTGGAAGCATTCCCTTTGAAAACTGGCATAAGACAGGGATGTCCTCTCTCACCACTCCTATTCAACATATTGTTGGAAATTCTGGCTAGGACAATCAGGCCAGAGAAAGAAATAAAGGGTATTAAATTAGGTAAAGAGGAAGTCAAACTGTCCCTGTTTGCAGATGACATGATTGCATATTTAGAAAACCCCATCGTCCCAGCCCAAAATCTCCTTAAGCTGATAAGCAACTTCAGCAAAGTCTCAGGATACAAAATCAGTGTGCAAAAATCACAAGCATTCCTATACACCATTAACAGACAAACAGAGAGCCAAATCATGAGTGAACTCCTATTCACAATTGCTTCAAAGAGAATGCAATACTTAGGAATCCAACTTACAAGGGATGTGAAGGACCTCTTCCAGGAGAACTGCAAACCACTGCTCAATGAAATAAAAGAGGACACAAACAAATGGAAAAATATTCCATGCTTATGGATGGGAAGAATCAATATTGTGAAAATGGCCATACTGTCCAAAGTAATTTATAGATTCAATGTCATCCCCATCAAGCTACCAATGACTTTCTTCACAGAATTGGAAAAAACTGCTTTAAAGTTCATATGGAACCAAAAAAGAGCTCACATTGCCAAGACAATCCTAAGCCAAAAGAACAAAGCTGGAGGCATCACACTACCTGACTTCAAATTATACTACAAGGCTACAGTAACCAAAACAGCATTGTACTGGTACCAAAACAGATTCATAGACCAGTGGAACAGAACAGAGCCCTCGGAAATAATACCACACATCTACAACCATCTGATCTTTGACAAATCTGACAAAAACAAGAAATGGGGAAAGGATTCCCTATTTAATAAATGGTGCTGGGAAAACTGGCCAGCCATAGGTAGAAAGCTGAAACTGGATCCCTTCCTTACATCTTATACAAAAACTAATTCAAGATGGATTAAAGACTTACGTGTTAGACCTAAAACCATAAAAACCCTAGAAGAAAACCTAGGCGATACCATTCAGGTCATGGGCATGGGCAAGGACTTCATGACTAAAACACCAAAAGCAATGGCAACAAAAGCCAAAACTGACAAATGGAATCTAATTAAACTAAAGAGCTTCTGCACAGCAAAAGAAACTACCATCAGAGTGAACAGGCAACCTACAGAATGGGAGAACATTTTTGCAATCTACCCATCTAACAAAGAGCTAATATCCAGAATCTACAAAGAACCTAAGCAAATGTACAAGAAAAAATCAAACAACCTCATCAAAAAGTGGGCAAAGGATATGAACAGATACTTCTCAAAAGACTTTTATGCAGCCAACAGACACATGAAAAAATGCTCACCATCACTGGTCATCAGAGAAATGCAAATCAGAAGCACAATGAGATACCATCTCACACCAGTTAGAATGGCAATCATTAAAAAATCAGGAAACAACAGGTGTGGAGAGGATGTGGAGAAATAGGAACACTTTTACACTGTTGGTGGAACTGTATACTAGTTCAACCATTGGGGAAGACAGTGTGGTGATTCCTCAAGGATCTAGAACTAGACATACCATTTTACCCTGCCATCCCATTACTGGGCATATACCCAAAGGATTATAAATCATGCAGCTATAAAGACACATGCACAAGTATGTTTATTGTGGCACTACTCACAATAGCAAAGACTTGGAACCAAACCAAACATCCATCAATGATAGACTGGATTAAGAAAATGTGGCACATATACACCATGGAATACTATGCAGCCATAAAAAAGGATGAGTTCATGTCCTTTGTAGGAACATGGATGAAGCTGGAAACCATAATTCTGAGCAAACTATTGCAAGGACAGAAAACCAAACACTGCATGTTCTCACTCATAGGTGGGAATTGAGCAATGAGAACACTTGGACACAGGGCAGGGAACATCACACACTGGGGCCTGTCATGGGGTGGGGGGAGGGAGGAGGAATAGCATTAGGAGATATACCTAATGTAAATGACGAGTTAATGGTTGCAGCACACCAACATGGCACATGTATACATACGTAACAAACCTGCATGTTGTTCACATGTACCCTAGAACTTAAAGTGTGTGTGTGTGTGTGTGTGTGTATATATATACAAATCTTCCCATGAAGAAAATTTCAGATCCAGTCCAGATGGCTTCACTCTTTAATTCTTCCTATTTTTTTTTAACTTTTTATAAATTTTAAGCAGGTCTACAGAATTATAGCTCAAGAGATGATTCTACTTAATTTTCTATCATCATTACTTTAATTCATTATATTTAGGAAAATAGAGCATTAAAGCAAAATTGTATTGTACATTAAACATTAGTGAACCTTAAAAAAAATAAAATAAAACTTTGGAATCATCATTTTCATAGTGGATAGCAATATGCATCTAATAGTCTTCTATAAAAATAATACAGTAATGCGGGTTATTGCTTGAGAAATAACTATGGTGTGGAAAAAGAATTGACTGCAGTAGTAGTAATAACAGGGTTTCTGTTTTCCTAAAATAGTTTTCTATTTTATTTTATAATTCAGGTAAACTTGTATAAAATTTTTTTCTTTATTGAATCCTCAAAATTATGCTAACAATAGTTTTTTCACAGAAAAGGAAAACCGATATTGACTAGACATGTTTGAGGCTGTGTCTTCATTGGCCATAGCAGACTATGTGGGTGCCTTACCCAAAGATAATGAACCATATGCTAGACAGCTGCCTATGAGGTTGCCTGGGATGAAAAAGTATTCTAAAAGTAATCTGTTCAGTTTTAGGGGTATTTGGGAAATTTGGAGAGTATTAGGCAGTTGGTAGATGATCATAAGGATCATGAGATTACAACAAGGCCAAAGTGTTATGTGAACTGGAGTTTTAATGAAGGAAAGTTGTAATGTAGAGACAAAATGCAGAGTAAATCCAGATGGTAACAGAGGAGGAAATAGAAAAGTAACTACAGACCAAGGGAGAACTATGTTATGTTAATGATCAGTGGTAATGATTCAATGGTAAAATTCCATTGAATCTGGCTGCCATGATCTGTAGTGTTGTTGCAAATCTGGAATGACCTTCCTCAAGTCCAGGCTCCATGAGAGCAGATCGTATCTCACCTTCTGACTAGTTCCATTCCTTTCACTACTTGCAGTAACTTAATTGCACCTAAAAGAGCCAGACTCATTCCATATTACAAAGCCCCTGTTATGAAGGTATCAAAGAATTCTGAAGTAAAGGAAGTTTTCTCTAGTATGTTTCTCACGTGAAAATTGTTTGAGTGATTAGAATAAAATTCTCTTTTGTCAGTGTTTGTGAGCCTAGGCAGAGGATGAGGGGTGGTGGGAACTTTATAAAAGTGGATATTACCCTTTGCCATAACCTTTTTTCAAATTTTTATCTTCTCCTTGCCAACAAACATATGAAGAAAACTCCCTTGTCTCCTCAACGCAGGTTATTTCAAATGCTTAAAAGATTGCCTCACATGCCAGAAGTGTTATCTATTATTCAAGTTTTCTCAATACTTGGAGGTTCAAAATAAAATCATGTTATGTGTGAAATTATTTTTTTAAATACAAAGAATTATGCAAATGTAAAAAAAAGTCACTGTTTCTGGATTTACCCCTATCTAGCAGTATGCCCCTAAAACTCTTTACTTTATCTCTCTGGACTCTAGTTGCTTTAAGTTCGCTAATTCTTGGCTTTCTTGACCTCTCAGTTTCTGAAAAATGTTTCTTAATTCTCCTATTGCTATCATAAATTAGTCAATTTCTCTTTGTTATTCCATTTAATTTTGCTGTACATGTTTTGAGGCTATGTTTTTAAGCACATGCAAGTTCAGGATTGTTAAATCTTATGAGTGAATGTGTTTATCATTATATAGTAACTCTGTATATACCTACCCCTGCTTTTTAACTTAAGGACTATTTTGTCTAATATGTATATTGTGACACCATTCTTCTTGATTAGTATCTTCTTGTGGTATACTCCTTTCCAATCTCCTTTTCTGTCCTTTGCTTTCAAGCTTTCTGTGCCATCATGGTAGATAGCACAGCATAGTGAACATGAACTCCAGAAAGACTGACTCTGTCATTTCTTGCTGTGTAACTGGGGATAGTTACTCAACATCTGCTATGGTCTGAATTTTCTTGTCTCCCCAAATTCATATGTTAAAACCTAATTACAATGAGAAAATATTAAAAAGTGGGGTCTTTAGAAGGTGATTAGGTCATGAGGGTGGAACCCTTATGAATAGGATTAGTGCTCTTGTGAGAAAAGCCCAAGGGATTTTCTTTGTCCTTCCTGCTATGCAAAGATGCAGCAAGAAGATGCCTTCTATGAATCAGAAGACAACCCTCACCAGACACTGAAGTGAATCTACTGGCACCTTGATCTTGGACTTCTCAACCTCCAGAGTTGTGAGAAATAACATTTCCACTGTTTATAAGATACCCAGTCTATGGTATTCTGTCATAGCAGTCCTAACAAATATGACAATCTCTCTATGCTTCAGTTTCTCTTCTGTAACATAGGAATTATAATAATACTTACTTCCTAGGTTTATTGTGAATATTAAATAAGTCAGTATGAGAAAATCACTTAGAGCATTTTCTGTCACATACTGAGAACTAAACAAATGTTAGTTATTTTATTCTTACTATAATGGTAGTAGAGCATAGTTTAAATACAGATTCTAGAGGCAGATTGCATGCATTTAAGTTTCTTACCACCACATTCTAGCTTTGTAATTTTGTGTTTGTCACTTAACCACTCATAGGCTCAGTATACTTATCTGTAGGATAAGAATAGTAGCAATACCTACCTTAGGAGCTGTTGCAATGATAAATACATTATTAAATGAATGAAAAGGCTTAGAAGATTGCCTGACATACTGGAAGTATCATCTACTATTGAACTTTAGAATTGCTCTACTTGTTTGTTGGTGTGTTTCAAATCATTGCATTATTCCAAGGTCTTGTAGTGGTACTTTTACTGTTTTGGCTCTGCCAGCCTTCATAATGAATCATATACTGTGTGAATTGTAGTTTTTCATTGTAAACTTATCTTCAGCTGTATTTTTTTAAGGGACAGTTTCTGTGCCCTAGATTTTGGGAGTATCCAAATTTAGCTATTTGTGTTAGCTTCTTCTAGGCACCCAGAGGCTTTATTGGTCTGCAACTAATTTGCCCTAATATCTTTCTGTGATGTTCCACAGTGATACAGGTAGCATAATTCAGATTACAAATACATATATGGGGAAGGGTTAGAGATATTATTTCTCACGGCACTTTGTTTTTCTTTTTTGCTTGCCAAAACTGATAGGTAAGTCTTACAATTCCTCTTTTTCACAGGACAGAGTTGTTCCAGGATACCTGGTTTATGCCATACTTTGTTTCAGCACCCCACTTTGAATGAGCCTAATGTCACATGTCTTCATCTTGTTTGAGTATTAAGAACAGAGTGTTTGTCAATAATGATTTATAAACAAATAGCTCCCTGGCCTAACATGGTATCAACTAAAACAAAAACAGTTTCTTGTTCATTTCTCAGGTCTGAGAATTTCTCTTTTTTTTTCTTTTTACTCAGTTACATTTTAAAAATTCTTTTAATATATTTGTATCCAGCAACTGTATCTTTATAATGGGATGAGAAGGCAGTTTTCATTAGCTCAGAATATCATGTAGAAAAAAATGTAAAATGAAAGAGTTTGCCAAAATTAGGATTGGTAAATAGGCTTTGTGTTACATGTTATTCCTGTTCATCTGGTACTGGTCTTCTGGAGCATTTGGCTATGTATCATGGGAACCCAAGTTTGGGATTGGGGGAAAGAATGCTGCGGTCAATTAGTGGTATCTACATGGTAGTTTGGGGTGGCAGACATTACTATGTATGCCTTGCACTTATTCACTGTGGGTCAAATGATTTCTAAGTCTTTTACAGCATTGAGGTTCTAGGATAGCTTTGTTTGTAAGTGTATGTGCATATGTTAGGAGTGTGGCTGAGGATGAGGTGAACTACTGCAGTTAGGGTTGAGCTAGTTCTGACGATCCTGAGGGATTGACAGTCTTTCACTTTAACTGTGAGAACAAGATATAGTGATTTATTTTCACTACGTTTTGCTGATTCTACAGAAAATGTCACAAACGTTGAGATTCAAAAGATCTTTATTTTGTTTTATTCATCTCTAGTTATAAGAAAGTCACAGCAACTGCTAGTTTGGCTTCTTTGTAGTGCACCTTGTAGTCAGTCACAGTTATTTATTTATTTTCTCTTAGATTGGAAAGTATGGAGGCTATGTGAGAAGAGCTAATCACTATCCCATGAATGGGTCTTAGGACCAGAGAGACTTTGAACATTAAGTATGTTGGACTTTTAGTAACATAAAATAAATGCCCCTTTTTATCTCCACGATTACATTTATTATTATTCTTACTCAGATAAGTCATCCCAAATAAGAACTCTTTACTTCATAATACCAATGTTTTAATAAGATTATTTGAGCTTTCCTTAGTGAATACATGTCAAGATTTTTATTCAATATCCTATTTTTTGAGACATGTGCTCTATGAATTGTTGGAATTAAAATAAACTCAGTTATCTCTAATATTTGGAATTATGAGACTATAGAAGACATTAAGCAATTCATATATTGACCTATTGCTTTGCACTTGTCTTTTAAAAGATCAATGAAATATTCTTGATTTTTTTTAGTTAAAATCATTGAGAATACTCTATCTGATTTTACTAGGCAGTGTCTTCATGTTTACAAATGTCACATAGCTCAGATATTTTTTAAACACAAAAAGAAAACAAAATTGTCTTTTCTTAGGTAATAAAATAATATTGGTTTTCTAAACAAGAACCTACCAACATGTGGAGACATTTCAAAAAACATTAAGATGTGAGTATCCACAAATGCTGTAGACAGAATGTGCCCCTACCAAATTCTTGTGTTGAAGCTCTAATCCCAATCTGATGGTATTGGGAGGTGGGGCCTTTGGGAGGTAACTAGACTTCAAAGGAGTCCTGAGGGTGGAGACTCCATGATGGCATTAGTGTCCTTATAAGGAAAATAAGAGACCAGAGCCCTCTCTCTCTTTCTCTTTGCTATGTGAGCACACAGCAGGAAGGTAGCCATCTGTTAATCAGGAAGAGGGTCTTCACCAGACTCTGAATCTGCCAGCTTTAGATCTTGGACCTCCCAGTCTCCAGAAATATGAAAAATAACTGTTTGTTTTTTAAGCTACCTAGTCTATAGTATTTCACTATTGCAAAACAAACTAAGACAATAAATGAAAAGAAAGGCATTAAAACATATGGTCTATCTCTTGTTCAAGGAATTATACAATTCCTTCAAACATAATCCTCAGGTGAAGCACCAGAACTTGAACCTTCATGACTTTTAAAATTATTTAAAATATGCCAGCCTTCTTTGCCCCACTAAAGATGTTTTTAAATTCATCAGACTGTCATGGTTTCCTCAAGCACATTTGATACGAAGGTACTATTCAGATCATGATTGCAAATGAATCAGAAGCAACTTCCTGTTTTTCCTGTTTCTCTGTTCATTTCTTTTTTTTTTTCTTTTTTTTTTTGAGACAGAGTCTCGCTCTGTCGCCCAGGCTGGAGTACAGTGGCCAGATCTCAGCTCACTGCAAGCTCTGCCTCCTGGGTTCACACCATTCTCCTGCCTCAGCCTCCCGAGTAGCTGGGACTACAGGCGCCGCCACCTCGCCCGGCTAGTTTTTTGTATTTTTTTTTAGTAGAGACGGGGTTTCACCATGTTAGCCAGGGTGGTCTCTATCTCCTGACCTCGTGATCTGCCCGCCTCGGCCTCCCAAAGTGCTAGGATTACAGGCTTGAGCCACCGCGCCCGGCCTCTCTGTTCATTTCTAAATAATCCTGCACAAAAATACGAGGAAGAGGCAGGTAGCACAAAGTAACCCAAACATCCTGACATCCTGCATTTCCAAGGGAGTAACAAAACAGCTTTTCCCTTTCTCTGGATTAAGATTTATTACCTATACACCATCATCATTCATCATATTATAAATACATATTGGACACCTGGAAAAATAGTAGTTGCTATGGCAAACCTCTTCATCTGAAGAGTAATACTTGACTATTACTTGACTTGATAGAAAAAGAGGAAATAGATGGGTGAGGAAGTTTAGTATGAATCAAAAACCATTTTACATTGGGAAATTGTATCTGTCTTTTGTTTAGTTGTGTACTAGCTAGCTTTCAGTTTCATCAGACTCAGTTAAGGGTAGTGGCGAGTTCATAAAAGTTTAACAACCCTGAACTGCAGCATTACCAATTTTTGTGATACTTCCACTACAGCCATTTTCAAGCTACTCATTTGATGCCACTAAATGTGGATTTTGGAACAGATGCACAAAATCAGCTGTCATGAACTGGTAAGAGCTGGCTGCAGAACACCACAGGCTAGAACACAACTTTTAGAGAAAAGTGATCTTGTGTAACCTGTCAAATGTAATTGTACAAATGCTATGCATAATAAATGTGTTTCATGGTTCCTTTTAGAAATTGAACATTTAAAACCTTAAACTTTTTATCTCAAACAAAGTATAAATTCCCTAACAATTCACAGTGAGAGATAAATACTCTTATATGGATAAAGTTAAATGCATAAATATTCTCCAATCCTATTGTTGGCCTTTAATATCTATATTATATCAAATCTTTAATTAAGACATAAAACAAGTTAAAAAAAGAGAGAGTTTCACTTTTTCTTACTATTTCTGTTTCCATTTTACCCACAGCAATGCCTAAAAGTCACAGATAATTCACAATCTGAAAATAAACATTTACAGATTCAATATAAAACAAATATGCAAAAGTCTTGAAATAATATTTAAAATAATTCACCTTCTTTGGTAGAAATTAGTATATTTGGTTCCCTTTTTGTATATGTATTTTGTACAAGGATCTCAAATTCTGTTTCTGAGGGCCTATTATGTGCTAGGTGCTATTCAAGATACCAGTAAACAGAAATGGACAAAACAATCATCTCTAACCTCATGGGCTTACGTTTAGGGGAAAGGGAACAATAAAGAAAACAAACAAAATACATAATATGATAAATAGGAATTATTCCTTAAGAGATAAAATAGGAGAGGGAAATATTATGAACTTGAGAGTAAACTTTTAGGCTAATTGATAAAGAAATTGCTGCAATAGCAAAGAGGAATCACCCTAGGTCTTGACCTTTGCCTTGTCTTAGTCTATGAAGAACTCTACTGACCAACCCATGTACCCAAATCTAGTTCTGAAAAACAGCAAATTTCTAAAGCACTTGAATAGGCATTTATTTAGTCTGAGACTAGAGAAGAAAGAAAACACATCTAATGATGCATTTAAGAGATAGAGTCTGCAAAGGGACATTGAATAATGAGACAGGAGAGAAGTTTCCTTTGTCTTTGCTGAGAAAGGCCCAGGGAGGAGAAGGTCAGCAGTAACAAAGGAGAGAAGAAAGCATATATTTTTCCTTGGGTCCTAATTTTTTGCAAATTTAAAAAATAAAAGGTTACACATGTTGAAGATTTTATGTGAAGATTTTATGTAAAGATTTTGGGATAATGAATTTAAATTAGCCTTGAAAGTTGGAGTATATTGACACTAACTGTGAGGTACATTGTTTTCTGATTAATGAAAAATCCCAAATATTTTGAGTGTAACTATCATAGAGTATCTATAATAGGAAGAATATGAGTACATGTAAAATAAAGAAATGGGTAACAACTTCTTGACTATATTTTGGTGAGATGTAATGTATAATCTCTCCAAACCTACTATGATATTCAAAAAGTCATGAAATTAAAAGTTATTAAACGTATGAAATTTTACTCAATTCCAATTATGTAGTATACCATGAACACGCAAAATACATATGTTTCAATGGCTATGAGTTCTGTCTTTTAGTTTAGAATGCAAGAACTTTGATATTACCTCTGCAGTATAGTAAATGCTGAGATAGTAGGGAGGTGAAGATTTGGCCAGATTCAGAACAGAGCAAGGAAATGGATTCGATCTTGGTGATTTAGAGTGTGGGAACTCATGGCGACTTTAGGATATGCACTCGAGTGAATTTTACTTAAACAAAGGGAAAGCTGGCAAATGAATGTTTCAGAAAGAGTTAAAGCTTGCCTCATATGCTATCTATGGAGCAGGAGAATCCAATTTGATAACATTTGAAGGGGAAAATTGTACCAAAAAATTACAAAGAGCTTTTGCTCCCTAAAAAGGGTTGTTTGGCACAGTGCCTGCTTTCACATTAGATTCCACTTATGATGTTTTCATTATAGAATTTACTTTTCCGCTTTTTTTTTTTTTTTAATTTCCCAAGCTTAACTTAAAAGTATTTCTACAGAATTATTTATATTTTATCTCATTCTCGTTATGGTAATTCCTAAAATAAAATACACAAATGCTTATTGGTTTTGCTGCTTTTTAATGCTGTGGAATCCTGCATACTGTGTATACAGTAATAGGGAAATTAAAAATTCCATGAGAGGAAAAAAATTAAGACACATAAAATATGGGAAAATATATTATTATTTTAAATTATTAATTTTAGATATTTATGATAAAACATATCAATTGTATGTCCCTCTCTATTGGCTTAAATATCATCAAGCACATATCTCTTTATAGAAAAGAGAAAAACTGGGATAATCACTAATATTCCAAATTCTGTCAAACCAAAAACTTGCTGCAATTTCTCCTCATGACACTGATCTCAGACATTTATTCTCAGTAAAATAAGTGAAGAAATTAGTAACTGTCTAATTGGTGAAACTCTTGGGGTAGTTGTATAAAGTTCATTACTGTTCAGACATTTAATAGGCAAATGTCCTCTCGGCAACTCCAAATGGCTGCAGTTCCTATTGAATACAATTCTCTTTTCAAGTCATTGATGTGAAATGATTCTATTGACACTAACTTTTGAAGAAAACTTTTAGTTGAAGGGAACTATGTCCAACATTTATCTCTATTGGTGGATTTTTTTCATTTTATATATTCTTCTTTTATTTTTTATGTGAGAAGGAAAAAACAAAATCAGATCAAACACATCTGTAGAACAAAAGCACGAGGGTTCACACTAATGTGCAGGGATGAGAAGATTTTGCTCTAATTTGCTCTCGAAAGCCCTGATGCTTTTTCCATATCCCATATACAGGCATGACAGTGGATACCTCAGCCACTTTTGCACAATGCCTAAGAAAAGTGTTTCTCATTTAAATTGCAGTTTCCACACTTTTCTGAACATGTCTCTTCAACTTTTTTTTGTCTTCCTTGCCTTTTTTTTTGAAAAGAAATAGAAAGTAAGTTTAGAAATAAGCATGAGTGGAATAACTTGTTAGATTTGGAGATGGAGCAGTACTTTTCATTCTTCCAGGCATGTATTTGAAAAGAATTTGCACCTAAATTGCCTTGACTGACTGTTTCTATTCCAAGTTAAGTCATGATACCAGTTGAGTAAAGACACCTAGAAAACCCTTCTGGGCATTGCACGGTTTCTCTTCCCTTTGGCGTTTGAAGTCAATACTGACAACATATCTACTGTCCACTGGCCCTTTAATCAGTGTCCAGACTATCCGATGAGAATAGCCCCAGGATGGAGCCCCAGACCAGGCCATGGGCAGCACCCTTTTGTCCCTCTCACATGGATGGGACATGATTCCACAGGATTAGCCAACAATTATATGCTCTGAACTGATCAATTCAGTCAATTTACTGTGCAAAGTAAATTGATCCTTCAGAACAAAGGGTTCTGTCAGCAGGGAGCTACCTGAGAAAGCAGCATGCCTGTGTAAACAGTTCTGTCCTTGTCCCAGTGTGGAGTGGCCCTGCGCCATATGGTGCCACTATGAACTTATTAGCTGACGGATTAACTGATCTCTGCATTTGGGATCCCCAGTTTCCAGCTGTGAGAATGATTGATGGGCTAACTACTGCTCCAGTCTTGGAAGTTATTTCCTCCATTTAACAGAGTCAAGAAGACAGAAAATTGCCCCCTTTGTAAATGCTAATCTCACCACTCCTTCGAACACCCAACATAGCAATTTATTCAAGGCAAAGTCTTAAAATTGGTATAGTGCACATCAAATGCATACTAATTAGCAATTTCTTTTGAAGGCTCCATCACTTATTAAGGGTCTCCTTTTCCATATGTTCATCATGCCCCACTTCACCCTTTAATTACAAAACAGCACTTTCAACTAATTGTGAGAAGGTATATTGTGCCCGGAATCTGTATTAAACTCTATACCCTTCTGATGCCTAATTTAGGGTCATATCGAAGGCAGACAGATAAGCAGGCAAAAAAGCTTACAACTGTCATCTGCAATTTTAGGCATATTTGGGTGTTGTTCAGAAAGAACATTTTATCTAAGATGCCAGCTATGACATTCATCAGTGGGCATTACCACAAGCACTGAGTAGAAAGAAGGGGATTGATTCTAGGTTAATAAATGGAATCTTTCCTTCTTTGAGGGAAGCCCACATGAACTCGACAGATACATGATAATATTATTTGTAACTTTGTAATTTCTTCACCTATATATATGTAAAAGGACCACACAATTTTAAAAGGTTAATAGCCTGTTATTTAAATATGTATATCATAGTTGCACTATGGAGAGGGGAATTTTGCAAAATACACCTGCATAACACTTAAAATAAATGCCTCTCCTCTTGGGAAATGTTGATGTTTTCCGTCATTAAATAAAACCCAGAGTCTTTAAGTCACCTAGATAACTCTAACCTTGATCCCAAGTATATGTCTGTCATTTATCATCCTCACTAGAATGTTTTATGATAAAGACCTAGTCAGCTCCTTTCTCTGGCCCTCTTTTTCTACAGAATTTTCTAGCCAATCTAGTGATACTTCCTTGTTGATGTTGGTTCCCAGAGATAGAACTGGTGGGAGTTTATGGTTCAGGTATATGTAGGCTACAAAATGGAGACAGACCCAAATAAACCTTTGGATTTGGGGTGGAGAAAGGGGAGATAAGGGATTCGCACTGTAAAAGCAGTTCATTTTTTCACAAGTCTTTAGTGAACCTTACTTCATCAGATAAGAGTAGAACCCTGTAAATAAGCCAAGGAGCCAGACCGATCAATCTATCTTTAAATTAAGACCACTTTGAGGTAGCCTTCAAAACCATTCTTAAATTCGCAGTTGATGTATGGCAGAGATGGGAAAACCATGAATGGTAAAGTAAGTATAGACTCTGTTTTTTTTTTTTTTTTTTTCTAGAAATTAACTGCAAAGATTCTTGAGCAGACCCTTGGTTGTTTGTTGTCTTCAGCCAAATGTCTTTATTCAAACCAAAATTGCATCTTTTTATGTTGGTTATTAAACTTCAATATCCAAACTCTCTGATTCAGAATCACTCCTTCAGATTGTGGTTTGGTGGATTCTAGTCAAGGTTTATCCAGGGTTTTAATCCTCCTTTTAGCCTTGTGTCTTTGGCCGGATTTTGACCTTTTTGAATCTCAGCTTCCTCATCTGAGATCATGAAGGGAATTACATCTCACCTCCAAGGTTTGGCTTATATCTGGTGTGGTGATAGGTGAGTACGCTAGTTTAGCATGAAACAGAGTTGGAGGCTAAGACTTTCCTTTGCTTCTCCTTCCTTTCATTTACTAACCACTTTGGCAACTTCAGTTTATCACTTCAGTACCACACTTACCGTTTAGGTATCTTCTGTAGGGAAAGAACCTGAGTATTTCTCTTCCCTAAAGAGAGCAGAAAGAAACTGTCATTAAAATAGAAGGAAAATAAAAAATACCATATTATCTTCTTTCAAGTAATATAACATATACCAAATATTAATGTAGTGTGTATGATGGGGGGTCAATCATTCATTTTAAAATTACTTTCTGAAATTTGCTTGCTCGCTCTTCTTTCTTTCTTTCTTTCTTTCTTTCTTTCTTTCTTTCTTTCTTTCTTTCCTTCTTTCTTTTTTTTTTTTTGGAAGAGTCTCAATCTTTCGCCCAGGCAGGAATACAGTGGTGTAATCCCTGCTCACGTCTACCTTCGCTTCCCAGGTTCAAGCGATTCTCCTGCCTCAACCTCCCGAGTAGCTGGGATTATGGGTGTGCACCACGACACCCAGCTAATTTTTGTATTTTTAATAGAGATGGGATTTCACCATATTGGTCAGTCTGGTCTTGAACTCCTGATCTCAGGTATCCACCCACCTCAGCCTCCCAAAGTGCTGGGATTACAGGTGTGAGCCACTGCGCCTGGCTTGGTTGCTCTTTCTTTAATAAACAGTTGAATTTTCATATTGAAATGTGATGTGTGCAAAGAGAACAACTCATGTGATACCGGAATTAGAGGATGATCACCATATTTATGAAAAACTGGTGTCAAAGGAAAGTTGAGGAAGTCATCTGTATAAACCTGGCAAATAATTGTTAGGTAAGAATGATTTTAGCATTTTTTATATTTTATGAGTCTAACATTCTTAGCAAGTTTATACTGAATTGAATTGTAGCGAGACAAATAGACCCCTCCAAATATCCTCAAACACAAAGTCACTTTATTTTGACTTTGAAAATCTGACCATAATAAATGCTTTTATTTATAGAAATCTTCATAATATTTTAATAGTCAGATTAGATATACTTTGTTGGGATATCAAGAAGGTAAGCCACAATTTGTTCTTTGAAAGAAAATATGCAAATCCTGTTTTTAATTATTCATGCTAATTAGGTGGTTTACTCGAAAAAAGTGTGTGACAGATAAATGATTTACATTTGGTTGAAAAATACAGTCTATTACTTTTCATCAGATTTATCATTTCCTTTGCCTTCCCCACCCTCATTCAGGCAATTCTTTTAGACAAATGTCAGCAAGCTTAATTTCCACCTCTGTATCAGATTATTCTAGAATGATCACATGTTTAATAGTGATAAAGGTGCCACAATATTTCAAAAAGTTGTTCCTTATTTGCTGTTTATTTTTTTCCCCATGGGAGAAACTATGAATTATATATCATTCAAGTTAAAGAACCTCTACCTCTAAGTGTCAGGGGATTTTGCCTTTGAAAACCTCTCCTTTCATCCCAACCAGTTTTGGATTCCAAGTGACATGAGGGTAAGAAGCCTCTTTTATACATCTGTACATATCTGGTCTTTTAAAAAGAATAAGTGCTCAATGAATGTGGTTGAATGAAAGAGATACTCATGGTCTATGAGAAGCATGGCTATTTGCTACCACATAGGACAAGCGTACCAAAGAACATTTGCAATATATACCAGTCTTGCACAGTATTCTGAGCCTTATTTAATGAGTTTTAAAATTGTGACTTTTACAGAGCCCAGTCCACCTCCACTCACCTCCTCTCATTCGCTCCAAACATCTGCTTCACAAAGATTGAGTATAGATGATCACTGATTCTGTATGGGCTACTTCACATAATTTTGATCTGATCCTTTTTCACTACACTTATTTGTGTGTATGTGTGCATAAATAACAAGAGTGGGGTGGGTGGGTAGGTAAGTAGGTGAAAAATTTCTCCCTGCAAAGATAACTGAATATTTTATATGGGAATTTTTAGTGAATATGTATCAATTCATTTGATATTACAGAATGCAACAAATGTTTTCAGATTAGCTTGATGTTCATCTTTTGAGTTCTCAAAAGCTACACTTCACATTTCCTGAGAGTTATATTTTGAACCAGAATTTACTCCTTAGTTTCACATAATTTTTTTCAGTTTTTGGACTATTAAATTTTATAGTTCAAGGATTGTTGCTGAGTGCTGTTTGCCTTCATGAGACTAATAATATTCCCGTGTTGAAAGTGGTATATTTTAAGTGATACATATATTCACAGCATAAAAATGTAGAGTACCTAAGTCAACACCAGAGGATTTTCCAGTTTTAAAAATCTTCACAAGTTTACATACTAAAGTTTTCTTGAAAGAAGAAAATCACTTTGACTATTATTTTGTATTAAAAAAAATCAGTCACACAAAGGAAGGCAGGCAATGGTCGTAGAACAATCTAGTGATTACCTCATATGTGTCATCATTTGGATAATACATGAATATACAACAAACAGTTGACCAACTGTAGAGTTCCTTCTCAGCCACAAATGTATAAATTCGGCAAGATCAACAGTACTGTGATAATGACATTGCTTTCATAATAGAAAATAGGTAGTTCTTAAGAATAACCAGATCAGAAATGTGCCTCAAGTACATTACCAATGAAAAAGAAGATTACCAAAGTAATGAAACATATATGAGATTCCAGTATTTTCAATTTGGTGGGAATTTTTGAAATTTACTCCTAAAATTTCTAGAAATGAATGCAAAGTTACCCAAGGAAATGATTAATAATATGAGAATTATATTGGGAACTATTCCTATTTTGGAAAATAAATCATAACTAGCATTTCTTACTGTATTTAGAGGTGTTTTGTCTTCTTTTTTGAAAGGGCCTTACACTTCCTATCTCCTTTCAAATATTTGTTATGACAGTATTCTTCATTCAAGTGAATAGAGATACTTTTCATTCATTTGGATAAAACCAGTATTGAAACATTTTTAGACTAACTCTTTTGCACACTTCTTTTAGACTAGAGATTGAGGAAATAAACATGAAAATTGCACACCTTTATTTTTTATTCATTACTGTCTTGAAAGACTTAAAATGGTCTTTTTTTTTTTTCCTAATGGCAGCTGGATGAACAGCTCATATGCCGACTTAAAATCTGAATCAACAAGAAATGACTGAAATTCTAAGCCTAAAAAAATTACTGTTTTTAATGGAAACTCAAACATAATAGTCCATGATGGAAATTCAGTCACCATAGTCAGGTGGATGGTGATGCTGCAATAAGCAAATGTAATTAAGTTGTCTATAGCAGGAAGAGAGTTGACTAATCATTCATGGGGAGACTTATTGCTATCATTTTTTAAATTATTTTTTCTTAATTATCCTCAGGTATTTCACTTTCAGCTACAACTTAATGCAGATAAAACCTACTTCTGATTTCTCTTAATTACTAATGCTGTAAAGATGTTGCATCTTTTCCAAGCTCCCTTACAACCAACTTTCAAATCAATTTAGGCATCTTAAAAGCATTTCTAAAATACCAGATGCTCTGTCAGCTGCACAGAACAATGTGTTAATAATTATATTTCTCTTTCTTACAGCAGATCAAAGCCAGAGATGAGGTGACATACACCTAAGATATTCAAACTCCAGCTTGAAGGTCAATTGGATCTGCCGACATATGTTGCTGATTTTGTAACATGAAAGCCAGCTAAGAAAAACAGATCAGTGAATGCATATTCTTCGTATTCTTAATTTCAGCCCTATCCAAATGTTTACAGAATAGTTTGAAGAGATTTGCAGTTTCTTGTTATCAGTCTTATTAAGCCTTGGCAAACCTTTAATAACAAGTCTATCAACAACCCACCAGGGATTTGATTTTAGTCTTAGAGTGCCTGAATTTTTACGCTATTGAGCAATTTTTAATTGGAAGCACCAGGACGTTTTCTGATCAGTTGTCCACATTGCCTCATGAATGTGTGGCATTCATGCTCAGCTTGAAAAGGCAATGGCAGCTGGGGAAAAAATAAGGCTTTGTGTAAGCCGAGAAGAGGGCAGGCAGGCAGGCAAACAGCAAGATTCCCCTAGAAGTAGCTTTAGTGTGGGTGTTTTAAGCCACACAGAAAAAAGTAAACTAGAACAATCGCCACCTTGCATATGCTTTATGTTTCCATGGTTTAACTTAAAACATTGGCACAAGGAGACAACTACCATTCTAAAGCCAGAGCACCTCAGTTAAGCTAGAATTGTGGGTCACATCCATGTCTGTCAACTACATAGCACACTTGGAAGTGCAATTTAGAAAGAGAGAAAAATAATATGGTAACAGTTTCCCCACTAGTAAATCCTACACACCCATGCCAGGGTAATTTTATCATGGTTATTCAAATTCAAAACCTTCAAGGATTTCCATCTGCTCTTAGAGTAAAATATCAACTTCTACATTTGTGTTTCAAAGCCCTCTCTAAAATAACCAATCCTACACATCCAGTTCTGCATGAGAGTCAGGGCTCTGAAGCCAGATTATCTGGGCTCAAACTCTACCTCCATCATTTGCCAAGCTCTATCACCTTGCACAAGTCACTTAACCTCTGTGTGCCTTTGTCTTCTCCTTGCAAAATGCAGATAAAATATTGCCTCTATTACATGGCTGTTATGAAGATTAACTAAGTTAATATGTGAATGTTCTTAAACTGGCCTAGCACTTAGTGAGAATAAGCACATATAAATACTTGAGTAAGGGACGTCCCATCCCACTGTACTACAGTGCTTTATGTTCCTTCCTTTCTCTTTCTACTCATGGTTTTCTGTCTACTAAAAATTCTTTGCAAGGTTAGAAATGGAAGTAGTCAGAAACCAGAAAGCTAGCTAGAATGAAAATCACTGAAGCAGAAAGACTAGATTGTCCTTCCAGAAGAAGGGTCTGCTCAGAATTCTCCCAGAACTTTCCAGCCTTTATACATTTGCTTATTCAGTTCTCCTTTTATGGTATGCCTTTCCTTCTATCTATTCAAAACCTACTCAATCTTTCAAAGACAAGATGGAATTCTCTGTGATGCCTTTCTCAAATGCTTTGGACTTACTCATGTTTTCATGAACTATATCTCCGATTGATCTACCACTTTTTGGTCCTTAATTATATACTAATTTGTGTTGAAAATTAATATTTGCTTGCATATTAGTCTTATCTCCCCCAAATAGATGGTTAGTTTATCAAGGACAAGAGCAGAGACTTATCTTATATTTTGTGTGGAGCTGAGCTTAAAGTAAATACTCAATAAATTCTATTGAATAGACTTTAATAAAGTCAATTAATGTCCTCTCCTTCAATCCTGTCTGCAATAGTTAGTCACAGTAACTAAAAATAAGAGGTTTAAGAAAAGATCAATAACAGTCTGAAAATATCATGAATAAGAAACTAAAACTAACTACCAAAGCCAAGGTAGATTTTGATGGGCTGAAGCTGAAAAAAAAAATGGTTCTTCCTCTAAAATATTTTACAATTTGTTTCACATATTTAGAATATATTTGCAAGTGAGGAAACTGGACACAAATAATTTCACAATGAATTAATTCAGAACTAGTGCTCAAACCTCTATCTTCTGGCACTAATCTGTCTTAACTCATAGTGGGATTCTGTGTGTCCAGTGCTCCTATATCTACCACACTGTGGATTACAGTGAAAAAAAGGATTATCCAGAGTGGTTAAGTCTCCAGATTTGTTCATCTAGGTGAAGTTAAAAAGTCCATTTGCAAGTAGATTGTGCCCCAATTTCTGTAAGTAATGGCTGTTAAAAAACTCTTTTCCCATCTGAAACTTAGCATTTTGGACATGTGGTAGGCGCTTAGTCCTTGTTAAACAACAGTGTTGTTATTTCTTCAATTTTGATATTTGGTGTGTACTCTTATTTCCTGGCTGTTCATAGTTTATGCCAATTATGCCAAATTTTTATTAACTTTATCCAAATTTTATTTGTCATCCAATATTTATTTGACTAACTTGCCAATTTCTCAGTGCATATTTATCCAAGAAGAACTGAAGTATAGTCAGTACAGTTTTCATACCAGCCAGGTTATATAATAAAAACTAACCTTTGGTGACTATATTTGTATATTTAATATTAAGTATAGATCACATGAGGCTGCTTGACTTCTGATGCAACTCTGCGTTTTGAAATTGATCTGAGACTCCTTGTAGGAATAGACAATGGTCTCTTCAATTGAATTTTTGCTGACTTTTCTCAATATGTGAAAATCTCTTTTAATGTTCCTGACTCTACCCTATCTAGGTTCTCCTCTTGTGTCTTCCTTCACTCCTTTAATAAATCTTAGTACTCAGTCCTCCACTGTATTTTCTATATAATGCCTCAGATTTCATCTCAGTCACTGCAGTGCTTTCACTATTTCTGCATAGATGGTGCTATAATATTTACTTTAGCCTTCAAAATTCTAACCAGCTCTTCTCCAAAAGCCTACTAGACATTTCTTCTTGGACAACCTACCTACACTTCAAGTTGGATGTTTTTTTAACTGAATTCATCATGTCCCTGAAATTGTCTCTGTCTCTTAATTTTCTTAACATTATTCCTCCCGTTCATTAGGAACTTCGGAGTCGCCTTTGACTCCCCTCCTTTCCTGACTCCGAATCCATTTGGTTGTATAGTATTGTCTGTTTGATCATCTTGTTATCTGCAAAGTCCATTTTTCCTTCTGGCACTTCCTTTTCCATCTCTTCAACTGGACTGGCACTGTAGTTCAATGCCCAGAAATATACATAATAATTACTTGTTGAATTAATAAATGAATAACTTTCCTATCTCAATTTTTTATGCCTTCAATTTATTCCAGATTAATTATGTCTTTGAAATGACATATTTATCCTGCTACTTATACAGGAAAGCCTTTATGAGCTTTCACTCTTCTCTAATAGTGCTTCCCTTTCCTCACTTTGCATTAGTACCACCTGGGGAGATTGTAGAGAATCCTGTGCCCAAGCCTCGTCTACACACATGAAGAAGACTCTCTGGACATAGGACCCAGACATTGAGGGGTGATATCGAAAGAATTTTACCGGTGATATGACAGAAACACTAACCAATCAAAACCACTTTCCTGACCAATCAGCATGGATTATGGCTGAAAAAACCAGAATGGTCCTAAATACTATCTAATTATCAGCCCTGCCCATATCCATATTTATTAAGATCTCAAAAAAGTAATTCTAATGAACCACTGATTACAAAATAGACTCATATTTCTGACCCTGGCAATCAAGACTCTTTATAACAAGTTCTAAATTTCCCTTTAGAACATTATTGCCTCTATCTTTTATATGAAATCTCTGCTCTAATCGTCTTATATCCACTAACTATGCCTTGCTCATTGCCATTTCCTGGCTTTTACGTACAGAGTAGGTGTTCTATGACAGGGTACAACTTTGCTTTATTTCATTTTAATGGAAAATAGAGTGAATGTAAAGTAGAACATTAATGCACTCAACCAATCAAGCAGTAATTTACAGTGTTTGTGAACTTTTTAGGACGTCTATGTTTGCTTACCAAGAGTGGCACTGAATTACAATGAATGAATGATGAAAAGTTATAATCATGGAATAAAGGGGAGCAGAGATGAAATGTTCAAGCCTTGGCTATGGAGGAAAAAATTTGCTGATGGAAAGAGAATGGCCATGTATGTCTACTAAACATCATACTATTAATCTTTTAAAAAGTAATGATTTTGTGAATTTCTAACTTTTCTTTTATGAAGTTATGTTTCATTCCTTTACATAATGTGAGGAAATGTTGACCAAAAATGACTGAAGTGTGTTGAAAAAAGAATAATCTCCAAAAATAATGCAAAGTAATTCTATTGTTGCTATTCATGGAGCTCTTTCCTTACATTGTGTTTTTAGTGTCCTTGGCTACTTCCTAGATCCAACATGTACAACAAAAATGCTAAAATGTAAAGAACACAACTTAGGGGTCGATAAAATTTTATCAGATATATGCCTCACTCACAAGAAGACCCAGATGACATATGAAGGGCACTGATGTAGGAACAACTAATCATTGTCAACGGTACTCATGGGAAAAATCAGCCATAATTCCCATGTTCAAGTAAGAAGAAAACTTTAAGTCACTGCATTATATCACACCTAGTTCCAGAAGCCTGTTTTGGGTTATTTGTGCCCTGGAAATTCCTGCAAATTCAGAGACCAATTCTAGGATAAGATGATTGAACTAGTCTTATCCTAGAATTATCCTAGAAGTACTTATAAATACATAATAAAGTCATTTAATAAAATAGTAGTCTGTTATTCACTGCTTTAAAGAACTACTTGAGACTGGGTAATTTATGAAGAAAAGAGGTTTAATTGACTCACAGTTCTGCAGACTAGACAGGAAGCATGACTGGAAGGCCTCAGAAAACTTACAATCATGGTGGAAGGGCAAAAGGAAAACAAGTATGTCTTCGTGTAGTAGCAGGAGAGGGATAGAGTGAAGGGAGAAGTGTTATGCAATTTTAAACAATCAGATCTTGTGAGAGCTCACCCATTATGATAATAACTGCAAAGGGAAAATCCACTTCCAGTCATCTCATTACTCCCCACCAGGCCCCACCTCCAACACTTATAATTCAACATGAGATTTGGGTGGGAATACAGAGCCAAACCATATCAATGATTTTATAGTGTTTTGTACCAACCTGGAGTGGAGTTTTCAATTAACTCCTAAGAAAATGTTTGATTAACTTTATTTTTTATTTTTTATTTTTTTGAGATTGAGTTTCATTCTTGTTGCCCAGACTGGAGTGCAATGGCACAATCTTGGCTCGTTTTAAACTCCACCTCCCAGGTTCAAGTGATTCTCCTGCTTCAACCTCCTCAGTAGCTGGGATTACAGGTGCCTGCCACCATGCCAAGCTAATTTTCTTTTTTCTTTTGTATTTTTAATAGAGACAGGGTTTAACCATGTTGGCCAGACTGGTCTCAAACTCCTGACCTCAGGTGGTCCACCCACCTAGGTCTCCCAAAGTGGTGGGATTACAGGTGCGAGCCACCAGGCCTGGCCTGATTAACTCCTTTAAGTGAAGTACTCAGAGACAACGATTTGGCTCCAACATGCTCTTTTAAGCTCTTCCCTTTCGTATTGCATCCAAAGCCTTTTGATAGTCAATTGCATTTATGAAGTTATTCCAAAATTTTGGAGCTCAGCCAAATAATTTCCAAAAGCACAGAGCTACAATTGGCAATATGGTAGGCAAGATAATAGTCCTCTACAAAGATGACCATACCCTGATCCTTATAATCTGTGAATCTGTTAAGATACATGGCAAAAATAACTTTCCATATTCAGTTAAATTAAGGACCTTGGGATAGGAGGATTACTCTGGAGTATCTGGGTGGAACTAATCTAATCACACAAATCCTTAGAAGCAGAGAACCTTTCCTGCTTGTGGTTAGTGACCATGTGATGATGAAAGGAGAGTCAGAGAGATTCTACATTGCTGGCTTTAAAAATGGAGGATGGCCAACGCCCAGAAGAGTTTTCCCTAGGTTATCTTCTAGCGGTTTCAGGGTTTTCGGTCTTCAATTTAAGTCTTTGTCCCACCTTGAGTTGATTTTTGTATAAGGTGAGAGATAGGGATCTAGTTTTATCCTTCTACATGTGGCTAGCCAGTTTTCTCAGCACCATTCATTAAATAGGGTATCTTTCCCCCAATTTATGTTTTTGTGTGCTTTGTTGAAGATCAGTTGGTTCTAAGTATTTGGCTTTATTTCTGGGTGCTCTATTCTGTTCCATTGGTCTATCTGTCTACTGTTACATACTGGTACTGTGTTGTTTTGGTAATTATAGCCTTGTAGTATAATTTGAAGTCTGATAGTGTGATGTCTCCAGCTTTGTTCTTTTTGCGTAGTGTTTCTTTGGCTATGCAGGCTCTTTTTTGGTTCCATATGAATTTTAGGATTTTTTTTATTTCTGTGAAAAATGATGTTGGTATTTTGATAGGAATTGCATAGAATCTGAAGACTGCTTTGGGCAATATGGTCATTTTTGTGATATTGATTCTTCTAGTTCATGATCATGGGTTGTGTTTCCATTTGTTTGTTTAATCTCTGATTTCTTTTAGCAGTGTTTTCTAATTCTCCTTGTAGAGCTCTTTCATCTTCTTGGTCAACTACATTCCCAGGTCGTTTTTTTTTCTTTAGCTGTTGTAAAAGGGATTAAATTCTTGATTTGATTCTCTCCTTGGTTATTGTTGGCATATAGCAGTGCTACCAATTTGTGTATCTTGATTTTGTAACCTGAGACTTTACTGAATGTGTTTATCAAATCTAGGAGTCTTTTGGAGGAGTCTTTAGGGCTTTCCAGGTATACAATCATATCATCAGTGAACAGTGACAGTTGGACTTCCTCTTTTCCAATGTAGATGCCCTTTATTTTTTCCTCTTGCCTGATTGCTGTGGCTGGGACTTTCAGTATTATCTATGTTGAATAGAAGTGATGAAAGTGGACTGGCCATTGGCCTAGGCAAAGAATTCATGACTAAGACCACAAATTCAAATGCAACAAAACCAAAAATAAATAAATGGGACATAATTAAATTAAAGAATCTGTTCAGAAAAAGAAATAATCATCAGAGTAAACAGACAACCCACAGAGTGGAAGAAAATATTTGCAAACTATGCATCCAACAAAGGACTAATATCCAGAATCTATAAGGCAATCAAATCAGCAAGAAAAAAACCCAAATAATCCCATCAAAAACTAGGCAAATGACATAAATAGACATTTTTGAAAATACAAATGGCCAAAAAACGTGAAAAGATACTCACCATCACTGATCATCAGGGAAATGTAAATTAAAACCACAGTGAGGTACCTCCTGACTACTACAAGCATGACCATTATTAAAAAGTCAAAAAACAATACTTGTTGGCATGGATGTGGTGGAAAGGAAATGCTTATACACTGCTGATTGGAATGTAAATTAGTACAACCTCTATGGAAAACAGTATGAAAATTTAAAGAACTAAAAGTAGATGTACCATTTGATCCAGCAGTCCCACTGCTGGGTATCCACCTAAAGGAAAATAAATAATATCAAAAAGACACCTGCATGTGTATGTTTTTGGTAGCACAATTCACAATTTCAGATACTTGGAACCAAGCTAAGTGCTCACTGACCAATGAATAGATAAAGCAAATATGGTATATATACACCCTGGAATACTACTCAGCCATGAAAAAGAATAAAGTAATGCTTTTGCAGCAACTTAAATGGAGGTGGAGGCCATTATTCTAAGTGAAGTAACCAAGGAATAGAAAACCAAATATTGTATATTCTCACTTACAAGTGGGAGTTAAGCTATGGATACACAAAGACATACAGAATGATATAATGAACTACAGAAACTCAGCAGTGGGATAGTGAGAATGGGGAGTAAGGGATAAAAAAACTACATATTGGATACAATGTACACTACTGAAGTACCAGGTGCTCTAAAATCTCAGACTTCATCACTACACAATTTATCCATGTAACAAAAACCACTTATACCCCAAAAGCTACTGAAAAAAAATTTTTTTTAATGAAAGAAGGGAACCTTGAGCCAAGGAGTATAGGCCGTCTTCAGAAGCTGTAAAAGCATGGAAGCAGTCTTTACCCTAGAGGCCTCAGATAGGAATGCAGCTTTGCCTACAATCTTGATTCCAGCCTATAGACTTCTGATCTGCAGGCTGTATGATAATAAGTTTATGTTTTAGACCACTACGTTTGTGGTAATTTATGGAAACTATAGAAAATGAATAGGAGTCTGCATGGACATTTGTCTTAATGGGGAGTGAGGAGGGCTTAAAAAATACAAACCCCTCTCAAAGCATTTACTAAGAAATATTTGTTGATGAGCCTAGACTCTGTTTTTTGTTTAAAACTGCTCAATTATTATGTAATGGAATTGTAATTTCTATGTATTTGTTGGGTTGGCTATTACATAATTTTCTTTTAAAAAATAGTTTAATTGAAATATAATTCATATGTAATTTGTCAATTTAAAGCGTACAACTCAGTGTTTTTAATGTATTCACAGGGTTATGCAACAATCACAAGAATCTAATTTTATAACATTTTCAACATCTTAAAAGAAATCCCATACTCTTTAGCAGTCAATCCCTTTCCCCTCATCCAGAGCCCTAAACAAATGTTAATCTACTTTCTGTCTTTATTACTTTGTTTATTCTAGACATTTCATATAAGTGGAATCCTAAAACATGTGGCCTTTTGTGTATGGCTTCTTTGACTTAATGTAAGGTTTTCGAGGTCCAATTACACTGCAGTACATATCAGCACTTCATTCCTTATTAGTGAGTACTATTCCATTGTATAGATATACCACTTCCACATTTTGTTTGTTCACTGAACAGTTGAATGTGCTCTGATGGTTAAAATACAAAATTGTCAACCATTCTGTATTAACAGTGGATGTAGACTCTTTTTTCAGATGGATAAAATGTGTATGCTACAGATGTAAAGTCTTCCATGTAAAAAAATTTGTACAGCTTTCTGTACAATATTGATTCTCATCTGGCATATTCTAATCAGGTTATAGGTCAATAAAGTTTTGACTTATTTCAATAAAACCAGTTGATAGAAATTTAGGTTGTTGTCACTTTTTATTTATTATAAAAAATGTTGCTATGTTATGAATATTTGTGTACAAGTTTTTGTATACATTTATGTTTTCATTTATCCTATACTTAGGAGTGGAATTGTTGGATCATATGATATGCTTAATGTTTATTAGACATATGGTTAATGTTTTGAGGAATTACTAAACTGTTTTCCAAAGTAGTTGCATTATTTTTCATTACTTCTATAATGTAACAAGAATTCTAATTTCTCCATATCCTAATTAACACTTGTTATTATCTGTCTTTTTAATTGTAGTCATCCTAGTGGATGTGAAGTTATATTTTATTATGATTTTGATTTGCATGTCTCTGGTAACTACAGATGATGAGTATCTTCATGTGTTCATTGGCCATTTGTGTACCTTTGAAGAAATGTCTGTTGAAATCTTTTGCCTGTTTTAAAATAAGTTTGTCTTTTTATTATTGAATTTTAAAGACTTTTAAAAACACATTCTGGGTACAAATCCATTATCAGATATATTATTAGTAAATATTTTCTCCCATTCTGTAGAGTTATGTTCTCATTTTCTTGATGGTATCTTTTGCACCACAAAGATTTTAATGTTGATGTAATTTCATTTATCTATTTTTTCTTTTGTTGCTTGTGCTTTTGGTGTTGCATCTAAGAAATCATTATATAACACAAAGTCATAAGAATTTACACCTATGCTTTCTTGTATTTTAGCTATAACAGTAAGGTCTTTGATCCACTTTGGGTTAATTTTTGTGTATAGTGGAAAGTAGAGGTCCAACTTCATTCTTTCGCTAGTGAATATCTGATTATCTCATCGCCATTTGTTAAAAAAGACTATTTTTTCCTCATTGAATTTTCGTGGTATCCTTGTCAGAAATCAGCTGGCCATAAATGTAAGAGTTTGTTTTTGGACTCTAACTTCGATTCCATTGATTTGTATGTTTATCCTTATGTCATTTTCACAGTGTGTTGATCAGTGTAGTTTTGTAGGAAGTTTTGAAATCAGGAAATGTTACTCCTTCAATTGTGTTCTCTTTTTTTCAAGCTTTGTTTCGGCTCTTCTGGGTCACTTGAATTCCATATAATTTTGAGATTAGTTTGTCAATTTTTGAAAAAAAAAAGCTGTATTTCAATAATGGTTGCATTAAATCTGTTGATCAATTTGGACAGTACTAATAGCTTAACAATATTAAGTTTTGATCATAGAACATCTTTCTAGTTATAAGAATGACTAATTTGTTTCAACGTTTTGTAGCCTTCAGTGTATTAGTTCTTAACATATTTTGTTATGTGTATAACTACATTAGTTTTTGATGCTATTGTAACTGGTATTGCTTTCTTAATTTCATTCTTAAAATGTTTACCAAAAGTGTGTAGAAATACAATTGATTTTTACATGTTGCTCTTGTATCCTGCCATCATGCTGAACTCATTTTTTTCAGTTCTAATAGGGGATGTGTGTGTGTGTGTGTGTGTGTATCTGTGTGTGCTCCCCAAAATTTTCTACATACAAGACCATTTCATCTGCAAATGAAGATAGTATTTTTTCGTTCTAATTTGGGAGTCTTGTATTTCTTTTCTTGTATAATTGCCATGGCCAGAACCTCTAGTACAATATTAAAAGTAGACTGGATAAAGAAAATGTGGCACATATGCACCATGGAATACTATGCGGCTATAAAAAAGGATGGATTCATGTCCTTTGCAGGAATATGGATGCAGCTGGAAACCATCATTCTCAGTAAACTAACAGGAACAGAAAACCAAACACTGCATGTTCTCACTCATAAGTGGGGGTTGAACAATGAGAACACATTGACACAGGGAGGGGAACATCACACACTGGGACCTGTCGGGGGGGTGGAGGGCTAGGGGAGGGATAGCATTAGGGGAAATATCTAATGTAGATGACCAGATGATGGGTGCAGCAAACCACCATGACACATGTATACCTATATAACAAACCTGCATGTTCTGCACATGTATCCCAGAACTTAAAGTATTTTTAAAAAAAACAAAAAGAGTGACACCCTGTATTGTTCTTGATACTGAGATAAAGTATCTAGACTTTACTACTAACAAAGATGTCAATTGTGGGGCTTTTGTAGGTGCTCTTCATCATATTGAGAGAGCTAGCTTCTTTTTATTGTTTTTATTGTAAATAGGTTTTGGATTTGGATATGCTTTTTCTGCATCTATTGAGATGATTATATGGCATGCTATGCTAATTTATTTTAAAATATTAAGCCAACACAATTTTAAGTATTTTGTTAGAAATTTTGCATCTATATTTGTGATATCTTTTGGTTTTGGTATCAGAGTAATATTGGCATCATAAAATAAGTTGGAAAGGGATTCCTCCTCTTCTATTTCCTGGAAGAGTTTGTGAAGAATAATTATTTTTTTCTTTGAATGTTTGGTAGATTTCACCAGTGAAGCCATCTGGCCCTGATCTTTTCTTTGTGAGATTTTTAATGACTGATTTAATCTCTCTACTTGTGATAGACCTGGTTAGAATTTCTGTTTCTTCTTGAGTGTGTTTCAGTATTTTGTGTCTTTCTAGAAATTAGTTCATTTTGATTTAATTACCTAATTTGTTGGCATCAAATTGTTCATAGTATTTCTTTATAATACATTTTGTTTCTGTAAGTTCTATAATGATGTATCCTTTTTCATTTCTGATTTTAGTAATTTCAACCGGCTCTCTTTTTTTCTTAATCAATTTAGCTAAAGATCTATCAACTGTATTTATCTTTTCAAAATATCAGCTTTTGGTTTGTTGGTTTTCCAAACTTTTAAAATACTCTATCTCATTTAGTTCCATGCCAGTGTTTAAAATTTTCTTCTTTTCTTGATTTGGGTTCAATAAGCTCTCCTTTTCTAGTTTCTTATTGTGAAAATTAGGTTATTGATTTGAGATAACATTCTTTTAAATATAGGTGTTTACAGTTATAAATTTTTCTCTGAGGACTGGTTAGTTATATTTCATAGTGTTGGTGGGGTGTGTTTTCATTTTCATTCATTGAAATTATTTTTAAATTTCCCTTCTGGTTTCTTCTTTGATCTATTGTTTATTTAACAGTGTAATGTTTAATTTTCACATATTTATTATTTTCCAAAATTCTTCTGTTATTGGTTTCTAATTCCATTACATTCTAATTCCATTCCAACTACTTTACATGATTTCATTGCTTTTAAATTTATCAAACTTATTTTAAGGCCTAACATACGGTCTACCCTGGAAAATATTTTATATGCCCTT
The DNA here is from genome assembly GCF_001698545.2 of Rhinopithecus bieti. Lineage (NCBI taxonomy): Eukaryota > Metazoa > Chordata > Mammalia > Primates > Cercopithecidae > Rhinopithecus > Rhinopithecus bieti. The sequence continues at coordinate 1,392,845 of NW_016803608.1, read as the reverse complement.
GAACAGAATATGCATTCTGCTACTGTTGGGTAGAATGTTCTATAAATGTTTGTTAGTCTATTTGGTTTATACTGTTGTTCAAGCCTTCTATTTTATTGTTGATCTTCTGTCTAGTTGTTCTCATCCTTATTGAAAGTGGGGCATTGATTTCCCCCACATTATTAGTGTTGATTTGTCTATTTTTTCCTTAAATTCTTTTATTTATTTGCTTCATGTATTTGAGGGTTCTGTATTGAGAGGCATATACATTTATAATTGTTATAACTTCCTGACGAATTGACTATAAAATCTCTAGTAATTTTTTTTGTCTTAAGTCTTTTTTGTCTGATATTGCTATCACTATTTACACTAGTTTATAGCTATCTTGTGCATGTTATATCTTTTTTCATAAGTTTACTTTTAATACATTTGTATTATTAAATCTAAAGTGTTTTAGTGTGTGGCTTAGGGAATGTTTTCACGTCTTCCCCAGGTTTTACTCTGATTGCTCCTCAGTGGGTGCAGCCGAGCACATGTACGCAGATTTCACAGTGATCTTAGGAGGACTCTTTTTGGTTGTTCCTTTTTTGGTTCTTTCTATTCAATTTCTCTGTCACCTTGCTTGCTTGTGTCAGAGATACCTGTCTTAAAATTGCTCCCCACCAATATTACCATTGTTTTTAACAACATTCATAGGTGTAGAATTATTCACTCTGTTCCAAATAAATTTAGAACCCTATGGAAGAAGTGCAGTGCTCTTAACCATTATGGCTTACCTTTACCCCTAGGCAGAACCTCTGTACCACTACCACTGCACTGGAGCTGGGAGCAGGAACCCAGAATGATATCCCATTGTATAAGTGGGTGGTGGACAGGAGAGTGGCCACTGGGAATAGAGCTTCCCACCTAGCAGTTGGAGCTGAGTGGGAGAAGAAAGACCATTCTTCTCTGCCATGTCTTCCTGGAATAGAGCTCCTGCAGTATGGGGTTGGGAGTATGAGAAATGGTAGCCTGCATTTCCTTGAGTTAACTTATAGCCCCAGACTGAGAGTTTAGAGGAGAGGAAATGACTGTCTTCTTGCCTGCACATGCCCCATCTTCCAATTAGTCAGAAATTATGACCTCTTGGTGGCACCAGTGTTTGCCATTGTATGGCCCATTCCATGAAAACTTGCTGACTTAGAAACCACCCTGGCATGGTGTATACCTACATAACAAACCTGTACATTCTGCACATGTATCCCAGAATGTAAAGTATAATTAAAAAAACAAAAGAAAACTTGGTTGCTTAGATGTGAGAGCAGGAAGACTGACAATTAAATTTTACCAAACAGAGCAATGACAGGACAGAGAAAGCTGTGGTCAGTGTGGGAATGCTGTCATCTAAAACTATAAGGATCTCTCTCTTTCAGGTATTGACAAGGTCCCAGGGATTAATGTGGAGGAAAGTTAATGAGATGAGGTGGAGTTGAAGAACCTTGGAGATGAGGTCAAAGTTTGGAATTTGTATGAGAAATGCATCACTTACCACAGAGAATGCTTTACATGAGTATGTTTGCTGAAAACCTTGCTTTACATAGATTATATCAGTTAGAAAATACAACACACCTATGAAGAAAGTACTTTTATTCCAATTTTAGATGAAAACTAGAATCTTAGAAAGTTTGGAGAACTTGCATGAAGTCTTATTGTTAACAGTAATAACAACAAACATTTTAGAGCAATTTACTATATACCAAGCATTCTTCTAAGAGATGTACATTCTAAGTCTTAAGTGCTCAAAAAGTTATTTATTATTACCATTACCATGTTAGAGAGAAGGCACAGAGAGTTGCAATAACTTGCCGAAGGTCACATGGCTAGTTAGTGGCAAGAGCCAGGATGTAGAGCAAGTGTCAAAATTAGGCCATTAATCAAAATTGGTGTTATGCCAAATCCATGTTTTAGCCACTCAGAAATAACACCTATTTATGACTTTAAAGGTGCATATTACTCAAGAGACTCTTGGAAAAAATCTCTTCCAAGAATATTAATAAAGATTTTAATCAGTACAAGATTAAAATTGAGGCATAATGAAATAGATGAAATGAAACTAAAATTCCATTTATAAAATATAGAAGACAAAAAAGAACTTTTGAGCCTAATAGAGGAAGAAGAAATAAAAAAAAAAGAAATATGGAGGAAAATGAGATAAATGTCAGAAATTGCTGGAGGTCTTTGACACTTTCTTTCTACTTGTGAAGCATAAACAGATTTATCCTAATGAATTAAAGGTGAAGTTTTAGCTCCCCATAAGGATGGTAGCATTTTTCTTAGGAGTGCAGCTGAAGTACAAGAATTTTATAAGGAAGAATTTACAACTCTGTGTAGTTACTTCCATTACTATAAACTTGAACCCCTAGGAAGGAGTAGGGCTGTCAGCCTCTTTGACAATCAGTCTCCATTCTTTTCCACCAGTCCACAGGGATCCTCCTCTGACAACTTCATCACCTGGAAATCAGCCTCCATCTTCCTTTCTCCTCAACAATTACTAACTTCTCTTTCACAACTATGTACTAAGACCTGCCAAAGGGACATAAGGAAACCAAGTGCAGACTGTCTCTTGACTCACTAGCTATGTTTAAGTTTATGAAAGGAGCACAAGGAAATGACAATATCTAAGTGTTTCTAAATGAGTCTGGACTTGCTGCCGTGACAGTAAGCACAAATTTATAAATAAAATTAACAGAAAATGGGAACCCAAATATTGAAGAAGTGTCGCAAGCACAAACTTTTCCTTCAAACTTAGGAAATCAACATGGTTTAAAGAAAATAAAACCCTGGATGGCTAAGGATGAGTTTCAGAGGTTTCTCTACCAAGTCATTTGACTTCCTTGAACCTCAATCTTCTTGTCAATGTAGATAATAACCATCTTTAGAAAGTTAGTGCAGGCCTGGTGTGGTGGCTAATGCCTGTAATTCCAGCACTTTGGGAGGCCCAGGCGGGCAGATCATGAGATCGAGAACATCCTGACTAACACGGTGGCGCCCCATTACTATTAAAAATACAGAAAAAAAAAAAAAAAAAAAAAGATTAGCCGGGCATGGTGGCAGGCGCCTGTAGTCCCAGCTACTCAGGAGGCTGAGAGAGGAGAATGGCATGAACTCGGGAGGCGGAGCTTTCAGTGAGCCGAGATCTCACCACTGCACTCCATCCTGGGCAACAGAGCGAGATTCCACCTCAAAAAATAAAAAAATAAAATAAAATAAATTAGTACAATAATGAAAAGAGAGAATATATATGGATAGGCTGTGGTCTATTATAGCAAACTATCTCATTATACTCTCTGCTTCTTTATTTGGAAAACAGATACCTTTAGAGCTGGACTTTGACATTGTATTTGCTAGGTACTCTGTGCTAAGATCAGTACAAACAGTTAAAGTTAATGCAGCATACTTAGCTTTTGACAAACATATTATTTTATATTTGATTCCCAGTAGATCAAATGAATATTATATTTATTACAATATGAAGTTGAAAAAGTTTCTTACCAGTATCAGCTGAAAGCTGTTCAAAGTGCATAATGTATGCATATTACTTTGCTTTTCTTCTGCAAAGGTCTGTTTTATGAATCAAAATGACTAGTGCATAGCAGCAACGTATAATCAAAGTTACTGTAAAGGTCACAAGTAAATGAGAATGTAATTGTTTAAATATGTGGCTTTGTTAATAATATACCTGATTATTTTATTACTGATTAGTGTTGTTTTAATTGCGGGGAGGGGAGTGTTGGAGAAGAGTAGGAAGATCTTTGTCTGTTTTATGATATACCTGACTTGGACTTTTAACCAAAACTCTAGTTGGTGGAATATTGGCTTTCTTAAGCTCTTCTGATTAACTTTAACTTAATTACATAAAAATGAAAAATGGCCTGCTACATCTACCCTGTGTACTGAATTCAGCCTGGAGATGTTTTCTTTGGGCAGAGCCAAATTTTAAAGATTGGAAAATGCCTGTAATTTTTGGACAGGTATACACTATCCGCTATCCTAAGTCCTCATGTCTCCACATTCTGTCTTACACCCAGCTGGCTTCATTTATTTATGTAAATTGCCTGGTCCTAGTGCGCATTGGAGTCTGTGGTTTCTGACTCAAGGCAAGGAGGAAATAAGCAAATAACTCAGATATTTATTTTTGCATGACCCTGTCATTATGGAGTGGAAAGGGAGTTTCATTTTTATTATGAATACACACTATGAATGCTGATACTGCACTTGTGGCTTTGAAAAAAGTTCTGCCACTGAAATAATCTAAAAGGAGACTAGTTCTTACAGCAATTTCTTCAAGTGCTTTGTTAAATAAGCAGTTAAAAGCAGACTAAAGGGCCACTGGATATTCAATTAGAGAGAGAGAATTTCTGTCACCCTGACTGAAGGAGAAAAATAAGGCCACCCTGGCAGGTGGAGACTTTTTATTTGCTGCCAGTGTGATTGCCTGCAAAGCTCCTGTGATTTGGTGCTTGCTACAGCACATCTCCCTATTTGCACATGCATGGAGACACTTTTTGTTGAAGCTACTTGACAACACTTAGTGTTTATTGTTTACTTGTCATTCTAAGAAACCACACACAGACTGTTTAGGTTACACCTAATGACAGTTTTTATTCATTTTACAGTTTAATGTTTCTTTTTATTTAGCTTTTGTTATGGTTTAACAACTCCTTTCATTTAGTGGAATTGTAGACAAGTTTGAAATGTGAGTGTACCCATAAGACAAACACACATCATTACCTTTTTGTCTCCTGGTGTGCAGCCCTTTGTGAAATCTGCCAAGGAACAGTAGATGCTGATGTTTGGATAATGGAGAAAGATGGCTTCAGAATGCCCAAGGATTTCATGGGTATTTCTTTAAAAAGGCTTTTCCTGGAGATATGGGAGCCATGAGATAGAGGTATTTAGGTGGTCTGCAAAGTTATAGGGCAATAATGAGATCTTTAGCAAGAGTATTTCTAAGAATATTTTGAAGTGCCTGGGGAAAGCAAGCACTTACTCCCCTTCCTCCCTAGTCCTTTGCCAGGAAAATTATGCTGATTTCTAATCAGAAAGAAATCACCCATGGAAAGTCTGAGTATACACTGTGCATTCTATCCAAACTTCAAACTTCAAATTAACTAAAATTGATAGAAAAAAAGGAATAAATGCTTTACATGGAATTTCTCATTAATTTACATGACAAATAAATAAAAATATTAACCATACTTGGCTTACTTCTGCCTCAGTATCACAAGATGAACAGCAAAAGAAGTGAGCTTTTGTGTGCTTGCCCCCAAGTTTTAAGTTTTAAATATGGAGGAAAATATGGATCTAAGGTTTAAATCCCATGCTAATCTCCATTAAGCTATAGGATGAAAATGAATGTTAGCCAGGATGCCACAAACGCTGTGTCCAAAAGGAGGTCATGATATCCAAAGAAGAAAATAAAAATACACTTCAGGGGCAATCTGACACCCAAGTAGGATGAAGGAAATATTGACATTGAGAGTTGAAAACTGTGGCTGTTGGAGTAGGGAAATTTGAGATAAAATGATAATATTTTGCTGAGAGAGTTTGCAGTAAAAAGCAGCAGGATTTTGGGAAAATAACTAGGGCTTCCATAACTACTGGTACAAGTAGCAGCTCAGAGGAAGGAATGTCTCCAGGAAGGGGAAAGCTGCAGAAGAAATTGAAGCACAGGTCCATTAGGAGCTTTGTGAAGTCAGGGAGAACATAAGGTAGAGAAGCCCTAAGGTCATAGAGCCATCCTTGACTCATAAGTGGTACCAGGAGATTTCATCAAAAGCAAACTGAAACTACAGTCTGGTTAAAAATGAATATTGCCAGCTATTAGTCAATAGGGAATATTAACTTTTTCATGTATTGTTAATTTGGGTGCACCAGGAAAACAGACTTGCCACATATCATAAATCTTTAAGGAATTTTGTTGGTTTTCAGTTTTAGTTACCTCTTTTCGTTTTCTTCCTATTTTAACGAATTCTCAGGTCACTTTGACTTGCTCTGTTTGACTGTTTTTATAATTTAAAAAAATACAAATTGGTTTCAAATGAATATTTTCAAAGATGAGCTTATGTTCTTACACCTTTTAATGCTTGTGGGTGATCATATCACATTAAATATTATTTCTAATATGCCCAATAAGGCTTCTATCATAGCATGAGTAAATCCCAATAGTGAATGCTCCATGGTGAGGGTGGCCAGTGAAAGAGAAACTTATGGGGAAAGAACAAGGGTGAGTCAAAGAAAATATGCCTTTTGTGGATCATGAAGGTGGTGGTAAGAGAGGTCTAATAGGGGATTCTGAAGAACCCATGGCTATGCCTACTATACACACACACACACACACACACACACACACACACGGCCCAGAGAGTGGGAAGTCAGAATACTGCATTACTAAGCACCAGCCAAACAAGGGTCATTCCATTTAACTCCTTGACCTTTTTCCCCCTAATACCTGTGATCCAGATGGGACAATGAGAACAGCCAATGAGATGGGGAGAAGGTGAGAAAAGAAGGCAGGTGGCTTGCCAGTTTATAGGCCAAAGACAAGGAAAAGTCTTCTTTTTGAATGAAGGCTGAAGGATTGCTTGATATGTTGAACCTTTGAGACTTTACATTTCTGAAGGAAGACTATGTTTTATGACTTAAAACGGTTATAGGATTTTCTATTACCCGAGTATGAGCAGAGGAATCAGAAATCCTGCTGGAGTTATCATACAGTGGCATGGGGGAAATTTTTCACATGCTAAATAATATGTAAAGGGACTTTAGGAAACAACATAAAATTACATTTAATCATATCCTATGTGTGTTTAACATATTAGTTACAAAAGTAATTACAAAAAAAGAAAAAAAAAAGAAGCCTTTCCTCAAACTGGTTGAAACACAGGAAATCTATTGTGTTATATAACTGAACTATCTAGAGGTCAGGTTGGCATCAGGTAAGGCTTGAGTGTTCAACCCTTTTATTGGCTCCTGTGTGGCTCTAAGATCATTGTCAAAAGATCCTAAGGCTACATCCTTTCTGTGGTTTGTCTAGCTGAAAAAAGAGTTTATTTGTCCTATCATATTCAGCAAAAGTCCTGAGATTCAAACTACCTCTGTGGCCAGGAGCGTAGACATGTCAATTGTTTAGCTTGGGTCACAGGCCAGAGGGTAAGATCATATTCCCTGGAACCACACAGACCCTAAATGGAAATCATTGCATTGGCAAGGGAGACATGAATAATGAATCCCAAGAGACAACTGAAGATACCTGTAAAAACTTAATCTTTATAGGAACCTTGTGAATTAGGCAACATTTCCCCATTTTTCAGATGAGAAAATTTTCCCAAAGGCAAACATATTTTAAGTAGTGATTTGAGAATAAATTCAGGTCATTCTAACTTTGAACCACAAAGTCATTCTATTTTACCACATTGCTTATGTAGCATAAATTAAACACTTACAAGGCTATCTAATCTATATCGGGAAAGGGTTTTATAATTTCTCTTCCATAAATTTCAGGCTACAAAATAAATTAATGAGAAGCTTAAGAGTCTTGAAATGACAAATAAATACTTCTAGAAATTGAAAATCCTATAAACCGTAAGTAAGAAGAATTTTACTTAAATTTTGAAAACTTTAGCAAGGTTCTTTTATTCTTGTTTATGGAAAACTCAAACGAAATATATGTACCTTAAGAGCAAAGCCCCTGTTGATTTTAGAATTGTCTAGTTATCTCAGATGCCACACATAATATTTGTGTTTTAAAAAAGAAATGTAGCTTGGACTGTGTATAGCAAGGTATAAAGCTTAGGAAGTCAAAGAAAAGAGAAGATCCTAACTGTCAAATTGACTGGAGAATTCAAGAGCTGTTAGCATTATGAATGGAAGCTATTATCTGAAAAAATATTGCTGCAGGAGGTTTAGACTGGGACATTAAAACAAATCGTTGTCCTGGGCATTGAAGTTAAATAAGGGGCCATGATAATGAAGTTTCATTGTCTTGAATCTGTGGGAAATAGATATTTCAGGTCTATGAGCTCACAAGCATTTAATGCTGTAGGACAGTACCTTGATGAGGCTCCTTTGGGGAAAAGGTAACTGAGCAAATTATGCTCGTGGTACATTGGCATATCTTATAACCCACTTCTTATTTTAGAAATGCTTAATATTATTAATTTACCTAAATGCCATGGGAGACAGATGCTCAGAGATTTGCTAATTGCCCAAAGAGTTATATTCTAAAACTGGAAACCCCAGGTGGTCCCACCTCAATTCTGAATGGCAAGAAAGGAGTCTTGCTGCTATTCTCTTCCATTATCCAGCAGAGCTGAGAAAAGCTGAAATGCTTGGTCACTTTTTTTTTCCAGCAAGCTCTCACCTTGCTTCTTCAGGAATCATGTCGGACAAGATTCAAATTGAGTGGCTGAACAAAGACAGCAGGGGTTTTAGAAAAATCAAGATTGATTCTTTTACATTTAATAACCTTCTTCTTACAGCTAAGTCTCTAAATTGACACTTAAGCGTGGGTGGGGAAGCCTATAAGAAACAGAATATAAATATAAATATAAAATAAGCCTACGAATAAGATAGGCTTATTTCAATCAAATTTCTTTCAAGAGGAGCCCCATTTTGTACTTCTTTAACTTCCCTCTCTTCTCATTAGGAAAGAAAGCAAGTCATGACTTTAGTATTGTGATATCTATCTGTCCACCTTACAAATGTTTTACAAATGCTAGAAATGTAAATCTGGGAAACTGAGGAAGTAATCAGTTTAAATTCTGTGGAAAATATAGATTTTATTCTGCAAGTTGGAATCATCCTGAAATGTTGAAGTCTTAGAGAACTCAATATCTTTAGGGCCTTTAAAACTAATATCCTTTTAGGGACAGAGACATATTTACTGAAATACATAACACAGAAAATAAAGTTCTTTGCCTTGCTTTACACCCTGGAGTGTGATAAATTTTGTGGGGTGTGGAATAAGCCAGTCCCCTGGTTTCTTAGAGGATTTAGTTCAGTAACAGAAATCATTGGAATTTTAGTAGCAGCTTTTTGGCCTTTAGAATGACCATTTGTTTTGTAAAGTACATGATGTAAACTGTGAAATGTTATTAATATCTTTAACCATTTCCTATAATTATTTCAACAACTTGAAGGAAAATTCTTCTTTTAAAAGACCACTTTTCTGGTGAGGGATAATTTATAGCCAATGTATAACTCAACAGGAAGTCAAGAGAGCAATCACCAAGAGGAATGAGATAGGCAAGTTTCCCCAAAACTAACACATAAAAGGATTTCTTGTGAGCTAAAGTCAGCAGTAAAAGAATATGTGCAGGATTAGTCATACTGGATTTAGAGGCTTCAGCCTACCATTCATTCTTCTGAGAAGAAACACCTAGTGTTCTATGGGAAAATAGGAAAGCCTCAGAATATATCTCAGAATATATATTCCACCAGCTGTTTCCTTAAAGAAAGAGGATTGTTTGAAAAAATTTTGGGTGGGGACATGGTGGTACAGGAAAACAAACAAACAAAAAACATGCCCTGAATCATAAAGTCTCCATCATTGGTTAACATTTAGTTTTTATGGCTATGAATATTAGGGCAAGGAATGATCAAGTCTTCAATCATTTTTAGATACAGGAATTATCACTTTGTTTCTCTTCCATAATTTTAGAAAAGATTTCAGTAGGAAATGTCTCCATTTTCATCATCTTCTGTAACCTATAAAATGTAGAGCTCTAGAATGTAGACTCTTCACTGATTTTTAGAGGCAATGCTAGCTGGGGCAGAACAAGGAACTGAGCTGGGTTGGAGCTACTTTGATTCCATCTTCTTTCTAGCTCAGAGGTCATCACAATGTCCACCAGATTCCATACTGACCCTAGGAAGAGCATCACAAAAGCTACCAGCCGAGAGGTTGGGTCCTACTCTCACCTTCATAGGTAATTCAAAATAAAAGTTTAGTTTTAAAAAGGACACTGCTTAAAATGATATGGAAATGAATGTAGTTTCCTTCCAGTTGTTTTTTAGTTTTCAAAATTCTGGATAAGTTCATTGAAAAGGTACCTGTTTTCTTTTGGTTTTGTTCCCCAACCCTGTGCTTGGCTAAGAATCTAAACCTGTGAGGAGTCTGTTGGGCAATCTAGCACTGGTTATGCAGCAGAAGCTTCTATTGCATTTCCCTTTGATCTTCTAAATCTCAAACCCATTTAAAAAAATAATCAGAGCTCATGTATGTTTTACGAAAACTTATTTGTCTTCACCTTACTACTCAGTTGAGTTTCTAAAGCAAATATATTTCTCACCTACATTTTAATTTTCTGATCATTTCTGTTTTATTGGCTAATGCACAAATTCATGCTTACTAAAATCACTGCCTTCCCAACGCTGTTGAATAAAGAGAATTTCCTAACATCTCTGATTTTACGTGGATCAAGCAACGAATTTGAGATTCATCATTGTCTAAAAATCTTTATCACTTAGACTCCCCTTACGCTAACGTCATTCTTTCTATCATGCTATCAAATATTTCAACATTTCCTCTTTGCTCCAAAGGCACTAGGTGGAGCTAAATATGTCCTCTACTGCCTTATCTTAGTTATTTGTCATGATTTTACTGTGTGAATTCTCACTGCATGTTGAATATGCTCACTCTTCAAAATGGTCTGAGATATCAAGAATTTGCTCTCAGCAACATCTGCAGTTATTTTGATTTATTTAGGACATTAATCCTCATGTTTTCTTCAATACCAAGTATGTAGAATTCTTTAATTGGAGTTTTTTCAAACCACATAATTGTTTGAACTTTTTGCTTTACTTGCCCTGCTCATATATTTGAAGAGATGTCAAAATAGAAAGAACTGTAGATACAACCAGTCTCACCAAAGACAAGAAAGTCTAATGCTAATTCACAGTAGAGAGTTTTAAAACTGATAGAGGTGCTGGAGAATGGGTGTACTTTAATAACCAAAACCCCCTAGGAATGAGTCTGGTGAGTGATGTAAGAAGAAAACAAGGAACTTCACTGAAGTCAAAATCCCAAATTTGAGAATCCTGAAACTAAGAAAAGTTGTAGGAACTTTTTCAAGTCCCATGAGACTCTTGTTTTCAAAAATGAAAGAGACTTCCAAGAATGTTTCATAGAATTTCTGACTTTTTAAAATGAGAATATAATTAATTTTAGACCAATTATAATTCAAAGATTCTTTTAAAGAGGCTTGAGAGATCCAGATAGGAAATTAATTTATAAACTCCACTCCCAAATGGTACCACCATCACTGCTGCCTCCCTGGTGTTCTGGATTAGGGTACACATGAAAATCAAGGGCTGATAGCCATGGTGTTGCCAGGGACACAAGGACTGATGTACAGAAAATACATGCAGGAGAAACTGGTGGTTTCAGTGTCTGCCACCACTAAAGATTTATTTCTCTGAGACATGAAGGCTTTTCTTTAAATCATATAATCTTAGGAGTGAAGGGAACCACAGAAATGAGCCCAATACCACCATTTCATATATTAACAAATGAGGTATAGACCAGTTAATTTGTTCAAAGTCACAGTTAGTGTGTTAACTATTTCACTTGCACTGGAAATGAAGTCTCTTATAACTCACTACAATTGGTTATGACTGAAATCTAACACAAACGAAATTTTTTGAAAGGATGCTGGGTGCCTTAGCCAGGGTTTCCTCAAAAGTAGAGGCTGGCATGAAGGATTCTTTAGAGTTTTTCTGAGAATGTGATGCCAGGGAGCAGTAGTACAGGACAGGGGCAATAAAACAAGGAAGGAGAAAAAGTCAATCAAGGGAGAATTATAAAGTTGCCCACCCTAACTTGCACCAGGGGATTGGATGACTGCTGTTTGATCCCTCTCAGACCTCTGGAAACACTTACAAAATACATCTTGGGGTCAAAAGGAGAAAATCTTTATCTAGTAGCTCCCATTGGTCAGCAGTGGCTCAATTAGCATTAAATCCCTTACACTTTCATAATCTACATACAAAACTGTGGAACAGATTCCCACACTGTAACATCTGAGACATTTCCAGGTGGTAAGCAGTAAGTACAGAGCTTGGGCCTTTGGTGAGATACCATATGAATGTACCCTAAATAAGTTAGTGCAGGCTTGTACAAAATTAATGGTCATAGTATGGCTGGTCAAAGAAGTTGGGTTAGGAGGATTCTGAAGGACAGAACATGAAAGATGTTTTCTGGACTCCAAACAGGAGCTAAAAGTAGTGGGAAGGGCAGGAAAACTGCTTGGCCCCTTTCTCCACTCCTTTCCCCACAATAAGTCATGTGGAATCAGCATCTTTAATGTTTCTCAACCTCTTTCTGTCCTTAATCTCTATATATTCTTCTTTATCCTGGTAAGTTAGATTTTTCCATATGATGTAAACATAGTAACCAATGCTTATTAAGTTTATATTATACAGCTTTATCCCATAAGAGAAATTTCCCTGCATCTTTCTGTCTCAACTTAAAAATTCTCAAGAATGAGTATTGGCCTAGCCAAGGACAAGTGGTGTTGCCTGGTTCAAAAGTCAAGATCATACAGGACATAGGAAGTGTAGGTAGAGTAGAGGGGAAGGCAGTTGTCAAAAAAGAAATGTAGTAAGTACATAGTAAGTGAACAAAATAGTATATCCATACTGCACTAGAAATGATGTTATATTTGGAAGGAATAATACAAAATTAACATCTTGGTGTGAATTCTCCAAGCTTAGATGGCCTTTGAAACACAGATCATCTTCTAACACAGGATAGTCTCCTAGGGAAGGGGAAATCATACTATGATGGGAGATAAGACCATTTTTTCCTATTTTACAGTTAACCGTAGGTTTATCTCTTAATTCAATCTTCCTAAAAACTGAATATGTAGGCAATATGATGCAATATTAAGCACAAAACTTTTTTTCAAACCATTGCTTAATACTTTTCTAAAAAGAAGAATATTGTAGATTTCTTCTGTCTTCTGGTTGCATTACTGACTGAGGTTATTTTCTTCATAAAGTACAGTTCATCTGGAGATGACAAGAAAGAAATAACACTTAAAATATGACAAAAATTTTGATGTATGTGCTCTCATCAGAAAGTGCAAAGTCAAATGGGGGGGTTTCAAGAGGACTGACTAGGGCCTCCCAACAGTCCCCTCCTTCACAAAGAAGAACCAAAACAGCAAATAGATAATCACACCTAGAATAGATTGTTTAAGAAATAACACTAGAATTCAGTAAGAAAGTGACAGGGAATATGCGAAGCATGGAAAGAGATGGAAGTGAGGCACCTGGCCTGGCCAGGTTTGGCTGGGAGCCAGGAAAGGGTCTCTAGTGTGGGAAAAAGGTAAATGAGGGAATCCCAGTAGTCCACATTCCCACCATGGACTCTGGCAGTCCTAGCAACAAGAGAGCCCCTTGGCCCTTGCAGGCCCAGAGACTAGTATAGGGAGCTTCCAGAAATTCACACAATTGCATCACTTTAGAGAGGGAGTTCATGATGGGTCCCGACACACCCCCGAGACCCAAACAGATAGTACAGTACCATTTTGAGAGCCCAGTCCCCACCAGACTACATCCTGCCATAGGGCCCCAAAGTCCCTGAATCTCCACAATCCTGGAACCCCACTGACATCCCTCCACATCCATCCAGAGAACTGAAGCATCATGACGCCATCTGGACCCAGTGGTGCAGCTGAGTCCCCAACACTTTAGCCCATGCAGTGCCCTACATGCTAGGAAAAGGGAGATGCAGCTCATCAGGGAGGCTGCTGCTGGGACAAATAGAGACAAAGTGCACACTCCCTAGAGTCTGAGAGCTGCCTTCCAAGGGTCACAGGCACTGACAACAACCCCATGTGCTCCTCCAGCAGCAGGGCTACCATGTACCTGCATGAACCTATATGAAATAACCTATATGTACACCATGTACATATTTCCTATAGGAAATAACCTATATGTACACTATCCCTGGGACTAAAGACGGGTTCATGCTGCCCAGAACCACCTCAGTCAGTGCCTGAGCAAGCTGCCTGGTGACCTGAGGTTCAACCTACCCTACCTGCCATTTTTGGTATGCATGCATACCACCAGGAGGCCTAACAGTAGACCCAGCAAGCCTGCTACCAGTGCTTGAGTGCTTTCTGCAGGCCTGAGAATCAACCTCTCTGACTGCCACCACCAACATCTGTGCACTTCTCTCAAGGCCTGAGGATGGGTCTATCAGCCTGCCACTACCACCATCATCAATACCCACACCTATGTTAAACCTGAGGGCCTGGTATCTGGCCTACCAAACCCACCACCACCATTGTTTGTGCTCCCACATGCTGCCTGGGGGCCTGATAGTTGGCTCACCACTGCTACTGACATTGCTAACACCACACACACCACCTAGGGCCTCAAGGACTTTCTCACCTGCCTGAGTGCTGCTGACACTTTCAGCATCCAAGTAAGCTTTTTGGAGGCCCAAAGATAGGCCTGCTTGGTCCTGCTAACACCAATGCTTGCATACATCACCAAGAGTTTCACTGATGGGCACATTTGTCCTGTTGACATCACCACTGGAGCACAAAGACCGATCCACTTGGTGTTCTTATCCCCACAAAACCTCACTAGCAAATGCAGCCTAAGCCATTGAGGAACTAAGAGACACTACTGATGCTGATTACAGTTGCAGAAGTCATATAGAGAATACACTAATATGTACACTCAGAATAAAAACTAAGGTGCCCTACCCAACCAACATTATAAACATATATATAGGAAAAAGTCTTTCCTTATGAAAACCAATCCAAAATAAAATGGAAGGAGTAGATGTGCAGATATTAACATAAGAACATAAGAAACATGAGAAAACAAGAAAACATGACACCTCCAAAAGAGCACAATAATTCTCCAACAACAGATTTCAATAAAAATAAATCATCAAATTCCCAAAAGAGAATTCAAAGTAATATTAAAGAAGTTAAGTGAGATACAAGAGAACACAGATCAAACAATACAAAGAAATCAGAAAAACAATTCATGATCTGAATGAAAATTCAACAGAGATATGTATCATAAAATGAACAAGAAAGAAAATACTGAACTGAAAATTCCAATAACTAAAATAAAATACAATCAAGAGCTTCAACAATAGACTAGATCTAGCAGAAAAAAATTTTTTGAATTTGAAGACAGTTCTTTTGACATAATCTGGTCAGAGGAAAAAAAAAAGAATAGAAAGAATGAACAGAGTCCATGTGATGTAAGGGACACTATAATGCAACCAAATATTTAATTTTTAGGTATTCCAGAAGAACAGATGGGAAAAGACATAGAGAACCTATTTAACACAATAATATTTGAAAACTTCCCAAGTCTTGCAAAAGATATAGATACTCAGATAGAGGAAGCTCAAAGACCTCCAAATAACTGAATCCAAAAAGGGCTTCTTAAATGCACATTATAGTCAAACAGTCAAAAGTGAAAGAAACACATACAAAAAAATTCTCAAAACAGCAATAGAAAAGCCTCAAGTCACATAAAAGGGAACACCTATAAAAAATAGCAGATTTCTCAGCCTAAACCTTAAAAGCCAGGACAGAATGAGATGACATATCCAATGTGCTGAAAGGAAAAAACCTGACAGCCAATAATACAATGTCCAGCAAAGCTATTCTTCAAAGGTGAAAGAGAAAGTCTTTCCCAGATAAGCAATATCAGAAAATTCATCACCATCAAACCAACCCTACAATGCCTATGGGAAGCTTACATCTGGAAGCAAAAGAACTAGATCTAACATCATGAAAACACACAAACAGATAAAACTCCCTGGTAGAACAAACACAGAAATGATAAATAGAGGAGACTTTAATGTTACCAATACAAAAAAAAAAATCAAAAAGTGATGATAACAATAAGAGAGAAATGAACAAAGTAAAGTACAAGACAACAAACAACCAACAAACAACTAAAAAGGGAACAAGAATAAGTCCTTACCTACCAATAATAACCCTGAATGTAAATGAATTATATTCCCCACTTAAAAGATATAGACTTACTGAATGGATAAAAAGAATGTAACTCAAATATACACTGCCTACAAGAAACTCGCTTCCTCTATAAAGACACATGCAGACTGAAAGTGAAGGGATGGGAAAAGATATTCCATGCAAATAAAAACCAAAAGCAAGAAGCAGTAGTTATACATATTTCAGAATAAACAAACTTTAAGTCAAAAGCAGTCAAAAGAGATGAAGAAGGTAAATATACAATGATAAAAGGATCAACATAGCAAGAGGATATAACAATACTAAATATATATGCAGCCAACACTGGAGCACCTAGATCTACAAAACAAATATTAGTATACCTAAAGAGACAGATAAACTCCACCACAACAACAGTTAGAGACTTCAGCACCCCACTCTCATCATTGGACAGATCATCATCTAGATAGAAAATCAATAAGGAGACATTGATTTAAACTGTGCTATATACCAAACAGACATTTACAGAGTATTTTATCCAAAAGCTGCAAAATATGTATTCCTTTCATCAGCACATGGAACATTCTTAAGATTAACCATAAGTTAGGCCATAAAATACGTCTCAATAAATTTTTAAAAATCAAAATCATATCGAGTATTTTTTTCAGGAATACAACTAGAAATCAATAACAAGAGGAACTTTGGAAACTGTATGAACACATGGATATTAAACAACATGCTCTTAAAGGACCACTGGGCCAATGAAGAAATTCAGAATGATTTTTTTTAAATCTTGAAATAAATTAAAATGTAACTATAACATACCAAAACTTATGGAATATAGAAAAGCAGTGCTAAGAGAGAAGTATATAGCAAGAAATGACTACATTTAAAAGTAGAAATACTAACCCAACAATGCAACTCCAAGAACTGGAAAAGCATGAAAAAGTCAAACTCAAAATTAGTAGAAGAAATAATAAAGATTAGAGCAGAACTAAACAAAATAGAGACTAAAAAGATTACAAAGATTCAACAAAATGAAAAGTTGTTTCTTTTAAAAATGAACAAATTAGTAAAATACTAGCTAGGCAAATGAAGAAAAAAGATACAAGACCAAAATAAAAAAAAATCAGAAGTGAAAAAGAAGACATTACAATAAATACCACAGTAATACAAAGGTTCATGAGAAAGTGTTATAAATAACTGTATGCTAACAAACTGGAAAATCTAGAGGAAATTTATAATTTCCTGGATACACACAACCCGCCAAGATTGAACCAGGAAGAAATAGAAAACCTGAACAAATTAATAATAAATAGTGAATCAAATCAGTAATTTTAAAAATTTCCCATTAAAGAAAAGCCCAGGATTGAATGGTTTTCCTGCTGAATTCTACCAAACCTAAAAATGATAACCAATATCAATTCTTCTCAAACTAATCCAAAAGGTGAAAGATAATTATTTCTAACTAATTCTGTGATGTGAGCATTACCCTGATATACAAACCAGACAAGAACATAACAAAAAAAGAAAACTACTGGTCAACATCCCTCAGAAAAAGCATTTGATAAAATTCAACTGTTTCATAATAAATACGCTCAACAAATTAGGAATAAAGGGAAAATACCTCAGCATAATAAAGGCCATGTATGGCAAGCCCGAAGTTAACATTATACTGAATAAGGAAAAGATGAAAATCATTCCTCTAAGAACTAGAAGATAAGGATCCCTACTTTCATCACTTCTATTCAACATAGTACTGGAAGATCTAGCCTGAGCAATCAGGCAAGAGAAAGAAATAAAAGACATTCCAATTGAAAAAAGAGTCAAACTGGTTTTCTTTGCAGATGAAATAATCTTTTATCTAGAGAAATCTAAAGATTCCACCAAAAACCTCTTAAAACTGATAAACATATTGAGTACAGTTGCACAATGCAAAATCACCATGCACAAATCAGTAGCATTTCTATACATGAGTGACAAACTAGGTGACAAAAATTTGAGAAAGCAATATCATTTTAAGTAACTACAAAAGAAATATCTAGGAATAAATGTAACCAAGGGGTTGAAAGACCTCTACAAGGAAACCTACAAAATATTTATGAAATACATTGAAGAGGACAAAAACAAATGGAAAAACTTCCCATGTTCATGGGTTGGAAGAACTGATATTGTTAAAATGACCATACTACCCAGGCAATCTATATATTAAATGCAGTCTCTATCAAAATACCAATGACATTCTTCACAGAAAAAAAAATTGAATCTTTTTTTTTAATCATACTTTAGGTTCTGGGTTACATGTGCAGAAAGTGCATACCATCTGCAAACAGAGATAGTGTTATTTCCTCTTTTAAAATGGAACTCTTATACACTGTTCTTGGGAATGTAAATTAGTACAGGCACTACGGAAAATCGTATGGAGGTTTTTCAAAAAACTAAAAATAGAACTACCATATAATTCAACAATTCCACTACTGATTAGTTATCCAAAGGAAAGGAAATCAGTTTATCAAAGAGATACCTGCACCCTAGTGCTTTTGCAGCACTATTCACAATAGCCAAGATATGGAATCAACTTAAATGTTCATCAGTAAATAAATGGATAAAGAAAAATATAGTATATATACATGATGGAGTATTATTCAGCCATAAAAAATGAAATCATGTTATTTGTAGCAAAATGGATAGGACTAGAGGTCATTATGTTAAGCAAAATTAGCCACAGAACCAGAGAAACAAATTGATATGGTTTGGTTGTGTCCCCACCCAAATCTCATCTTGAATTGTAGCTCCCACAATTCCCACATGTCATGGGAGGGACCCAGTTGGAGGTAATTGAGTCATGGGAGTGTGTTTTTCCCATGGTGTTCTCATAACAGTGAATAAGTCTAATGAGATCTGATGGTTTTATAAAGGGCATTTCCCCTGCACACACTCTCTTGCCTGCCACCATGTAAGACATGCCTTAGCTCATCCTTTGCCTTCTGCCATGACTGTGAGGCCTCCCTAGCCATGTGGAACTGTGAGTCCATTAAACCTCTTTTTATTTATAAATTACCCAGTCTTGGGTATTTCTTCATAGCAGTATGAAAATGGACTAATACAGTAAATATTGCATGTTGTCATTCATATATAAGAGCTAAATAAGTTGATGTTACGGAGGTAGAGAGTAGATAGAAAGTTACCAGAGGTTGTTGTTGGAGGGGGATGAAGAAAGTTTGGTTAAGGGGTAAAAACATACAGTTAGGTAGAAGGAATAAGTTCTAGTGTTGGATAGCACATTAGGGTGACTGTAGTTAACATCAACATATATTTCAAAATGGCTAGGTAAAAACACTAAAGTCTTCCCAACACAAAGAAATGATGTGTCCAAGGTGATGTCTATCCTAAATGCCCTGATTTGATCATTACACATTGCATGCATAAGCACATGTAACCCATAAATATATGCATATATTATATATTAACTAAATATTAAAAAACGAGAAAATGCAAAGTCAAATAGAGATTTCAGCACTTGATGTGTACAGAGTACTTGCTGCCTATAATTCAAATGCGTAATTTATCCCCATATAATAGCAAATATTCTCTGAACCCTTACCATGTGCTTCACGTTTTGCATATGTTCATTTACTCAATCTTCAGAACCACTCTGTGAGATAGAGGCTATTTTTCTTCCATTTTTCCAGTTGAAGAAATGGAAGCAAAGAGAAGTGATATGCAGTAGTTTTAACAGCTAGTAAGCGATAAATCTGGGATTCAAATCCAGTCAATCTGGTTACAGAGCTTGTTTTTTTTTTTTTTTTTTTTTTCTTTTGCTGTTGTTTGTTTGTTTTTTTTTTAACCTACTCACTATGTTGCCTTTGTGATAATCTATAAAATTAACTTTAAAGACACTGCTCTGCACCACTACCTTAAAAGCAAAATGACCTTTATTCAGATAAGTTTTATTGAAGATTTATTTTTTGTATTGCTTGAGTTGTCCTGACCTCTACCTTTACAATGATATCTATGTAAAATTATATCTATATAAAATGTTAGCAATGTCATGTTGGTACATGCCATTTCCAGATTTTGAGATAAATTGTAGTAATATCATTTTCCATATTTTTCATGGAGATGAATACTACAAAGTTAATTTTTGACAAAGTTAACAAACAAAACATAACAAAATAAAACACAGCAAACCTGATCACTAGGATTCAGCAAAGTACATGGGAAAAGAAGATTTAAAATGTTTTCCATTGAATATATGGTAGAAACAAAAAAATCTTATTTATGCTGTTTATACTCATAAAATTCTCCCCATAACTTGTTAGATATTAGACATAAGTCTTCTGGTCTCATGTTCTTGAGATCATTAAATTCAAGTAATACCTATTAAATTAAGAACTATGATTCAGGGGATTATCATAAATTTAAAACATTCGTTACAAGAAAAAAAACTGTAGACCTCCTTTACCTTTATTAACCTCTAAATCACACAAAAACACACACTCACACGCATATGCATGCGTGTGTGTGTATGTGTGTGCATGTGTGTTTGGTGGAGAAATGTGTCCCCTCTTCTTTCAGGTTTCCCTTTCCAACCCTCTTTCTCAGAAACACTAGGGCTTTACGTATATGATACTCAATAAACCCTGCCCAAGCACACTGCATTGTATCCAGGGAGTGGCTGTAGTACAAACTAGGGCTATATCAAATTATCCGTTGGTTCCCATCTTCCAAGATTAATGAAGAGACAGAATCTGCAATCAAAAAGATAAATAACTATAATACTAATGACACTCTAAATTCTGAAAGAATGATGCTTACAATAAGAGCTGTAAAAGTCACGGATAGACTAATTCCTTAAAATTGTAGTACAGCAATTAGGTATTGGGGTGTGATGGTAACTGAAGAAATGGGAAAAGTTGAATCTAGATCCCTAATTGTTAGGGTCTTCTTTGCTACATGAATGTTTTCCCCCAGAAGAATGTTGCCTGAATTTTAAACATCCTCTTTAATATTTTTGGGAGATTTTGAGGTCGAAATGGTTAATTTATCATAGTTTGTGCCAAATTTGGCATGATCACAGTTGGAATTAAAGCATTTCATTTTAAAAGAAGATTTTATTTTTGGTTGTGAAGTGGGAGCAACTTATTACAGGTTGTTCTTTGCTGCATAGAACAGGAGGAAAAAAGAGAAAGCTGTGAGTGTCTAATGAAGCAAAAATTTCCATATCCTTTTGGTGAGTGCTATAAGAGCTGAGTAGAAAAACTGTGGTTCTCTTTTCATAGTCAGGGCAAGAGATTGAGAATTAGAGGGAAAATTGGGAAAAGTGGCTTTGCTCTAGAAATTCAGTAATGAAATAGTGCCCAATAATGATAATAATTAAATGTGTTACATACATAATGTGTACAACTGATCATATGCTAGGCTTTGAATATCACCTTTCTTAACAGCTTGGGTGGGAGTGAGGGCAGGGGGATAGAGCAAGGTTCTGACTGGCAAACAACTGCCCAGATTTAATATAGACATTTCCTGTCTTATAATGATAAAATATATAAAATATAAAATTCTACTTGTACCTGGCTAATGTTACTATCATTTTACCTCAGAAAATTGCATTTATTAATTAGAGTAAATGTTGTGTTTGTATTTAAAAGGAGACCAAACTATTTTGAACAAATAAAAATTTAGTTATATCTAATGTGCCAGACTAATCTAGAATGGTGGTGTAGATGTTCTCTATAACCTTTTAGGATGGTAGGTTCCTTTCATCATGCATCTCCATCATCATTTGCAAAGTTGAGATTTGGATTATTGGCTCAGAAACAGTCTTATTCATGGAAATAAAAGCCAAAGCCCAGGAAAGCCAACTTGTCTTCAAGTCAGCAATGATCCAGAATTTATACACATCATCTCCACTTACATCCCATTAGCTGAAACCTAGGAACATTGGCACTTCTATATGTTTTAGCTGGGAACTTATATAAGTGTCTAGAATAGTGCTTGGAACTTCATAAATAATCTGTAATAGTTAGCTACTGTTATTATTATGATGAATATTATTATATTAAATTCCATTTGCTGGAGAGTTGAAAATGTGTCTGGGCAGTTGAATCAAGGATTCACTTTGTGTTTTATCCTGACATTGGAAGATTTAAGGTAATTTTCCAAGACTGGACAACTGACCTTCCCCTTTCACTTCTGTTCTTCCCCGTCTTCCCCATCTGTCCTTTCCTTTTTCAGCCTAGAACCTTTGCAATTATCTTTATTTTTTCTCACATCCCAAATACAATCCACTAGTAAATCCTATCTCTTTATCTTCAAAAAATATTCAACACCATCTACCAGAATCAGTATGGATTCATCATGCTATATGTTAAAAACCCAGCCCTTCCCACTCAAGGGGAGCTGAAATATCTGTAAGAGAGAGAAGTTTAAGTGTGCCATGAGCTACATACATCCAGGCTTCCTACTCCAGGTCAAATTTGGGGAGTAGCATTGAATGCAGATGGGGAGTGATATGGTTTGGCTGTGTCCCCACCCACATCTCATCTTGAATTCCCACATGTTGTGGGAGGAACCTGGTGGGAGATAATTGCATCATGGAGGCAGGACTTTTTCATGCTGTTCTTGTGATAGTGAATGAGTCTCATGAGATCTGATGGTTTTAAAAATGGGAGATTCCCTGATCAAGCTCTCTTCTCTTGTCTGCCACCATGTGAGAAATGCCTTTCACCTTTCACCATGATTGTGAGGCCTCCCAGCCACATGGAACTGTGCATCAAATAAACCTCATTCTTTTGTAAATTGCCCAGTCTCTAGTACATCTTTATCAGCAGTGTGAAAATTGACTAATACTGTAAATTGGTACCAGAAGAGTGGGGCAATGCTGTAGATAACCAAAAATGTGGAAGTGACTCTGAAACTGAGTAACAGGCAGGGGTTGGAACAGTTTAGAGGGCTCAGAAGAAGAAAGGAAAATGTGGGAAAGGTTGGGACTCCCTGGAGGCTTGTTTAGTGGCTTTGACCAAATGTTTGATAGTAATATGGACAATGAAATCCAGGCTGAGGTGGTCTCAGATAGAGATGAGAAATTTGTTGGGAACTGGAGAAAAATGACTCGTCAATGTTTTAGCAAAGAGACTGGCAGCATTTTGGCCTGCCCTAGAGATTTGTGGAACTTTGAACCTAAGAGACATGATTTAGGGTATCTGGTGGGAGAAATATCTGAGCGGCAAAGCATTCAAGAGGTGACTTGGGTGCTGTTAAAGGCATTCAGTTTTATAAGGGAAGCAGAGCATAAAAGTTCAAAAAATCTGCAGCCCAAGAATGCAATAGAAAACAAAATTCTATTTTCTGAGGAGAAATTCAAGCCAGCTGTAGAAATTTGCATAAGTAACTAGAAGCCCAGTGTTTATCCACAAGACAATGGGGTATGTCTCAGGGCATGTCAGAGGTCTTTACAGCAGCTCCTCCCATCACAGACCCACAGACCTAGAAGGAAAAGTTGGTTTTGTGGGCCAGGCCCAGGGTCCCCATGCTGTGTGCAGTGTAGGGACTTACTTGGTGACCTGTGTCCCAGTCACTCCAGCCATGGCTGAAGGGGCCAACATAGACCTCAGGCTGTGACTTCAGAGAGTGTAACCCTCAAACCTTGGCAGCTTCCACATGGTGTTGAGCCTGCCAGTGCACAGAAGTCAAGAACTGGGATTTGGGAACCTCTGCCTAGATTTCAGAGGATGTATGGAAATGCCTGGATATCCAGGCAGAAGTTTGCTGCAGAAGCAAGGCTCAATGTGAAGTCAGATCCCCTACACTGAGTCCCTACTGGGGCACTGCCTAGTGGAGCTATGAGAAGAGGGGCCCCATCTTCCAGACCCCAGAATGGTAGATTCACCAACAGTTTGCACCTTGCACCTGGAAAAGCCGCAGACATGCAATGCCAGCCTGTGAAAACAGTTGAGAAGGGGGCTGTCCTCTGCAAAGCCACAGGAGCAGAGTTGACCAAGGCCATGGGAACTCACTTCTTACATCAGCATGATCTGGATGTGAGATATGGAATCAAAGGAGATCATTTTGGAACTTTAAGGTTTGACTACTCTGCTAGATTTCAGATTTGCATGGAGCCTGTAGCCCCTTTGTTTTGGCTAATTTCTCCCATTTGGAGTGGCCGTATTTACCCAATGCCTGTAGCGCAATTGTATCTAGGAAGTAACTAACCTGCTTTTGATTTTACAGGCTTATAGAGAGAAGGGACTTGCCTTGTCTCAGATAAGACTTTGGACTATGGACTTCTGAGTTAATGCTGAAATGAGTTAAGACTTTGGGGGACTGTTGAGAAGGCATGATTGGTTTTCAATAGTGAGGATATGAGATTTGGGAGGGACTGGGGTGGAATGGTATGGTTTGGCTGTGTCCCCACCCAAAGGTCATCTTGAATTACCACATGTCGTGAGGGGGACCCAGTGGTAGATAACTGAATCATTAAGGTCAGTCTTTCCCGTGCTGTTCTTGTGATAGTGAGTAAATCTCACAAGATCTGATGGTTTTAAAAATGGGAGTTTCCCTACACAAGCTCACTTCTCTTGTCTGCTGCCATGTGAGATGTGCCTTTTACCTTCTGCCATGACTCTGAGGCCTCCCCAGGCATGTGGACCTGTGAGTTCAATACAGCTCTTTCTTTTGTAAATTGCCCAGTCTTGGGTATGCCTTTATCAGCAACATGAAAATGAACTAATATGGTAAATCGGTCAGGTAGATAGAAACATCCAGAGAGAAGTGAATAAATCTTAGGATAGCTGTGCTACTGGCCTATTTTCTTGGAACTATTGAAAGGGGAAGATCCAAGCTTCTAGGAGAAACCAAACTTTTATTCCTGAACCATTTTCTATTATAAACATGGTGGAAGGCATGTTTATTTAAACATGAGGTAGCACTAGGTTTCTCATGGCTGCTCATAACATAGGTAATCTAGAAGTATCCATATGCCTTGATGAGGGGAGAGAGAGAGGCTGAGATGGTCAATGAACCAGCAGAGGCCTGGAGTTTAGAAAAAGATGTCATGAAGTTTCAAAATTTGGGAGCAGAAGCAAATTGACTGGACCATGAACATCAGCCATGGGAACATGGTCTCAACAGATATTGCAAAGGGCACTAGAAACTAGACAAGACTAGCCTGGATCAGCCACTTCTTAACCAAATCTTTCCGAGATCCACAGTACAGCACTAGGGACTGTGATTACAAATCCATTACTTTCTCCTCCTTTCTTTAACCTTCACAGAGTAATACAGCCCACCTCCTCCTATGCCCCAGCATTATCTTGGATAATTTGAGATGAGAGAAAAACTTTGGAAGACATTGTGCACCTCAGGCACACTACTTTGAAATGGAAGATGATGTTAAACTAGAAGACAGTAAGAGATATTATTTCTCACATATGAAACTAATAGGGTGGATGTTCAAGAAGTAAGATTAACTCATAGAAAATGATGACACATTTCAAAAATAAGATAGTCATTTGGGTTAACAAACGTCTTTTAAGACATTAAATAAAAGCTTCATTTTCTTTGTGTATTTGAATAATGCGGACACCTAGCTATTTATTAAATCCACTGTTTGAAGAAGCAGACTGGGACACAGATAAGGTGTATGAGATGGTCTTGTGGTTACATGAGAATAAGAAGACTCCTTCATATTGGAATGGTCCATGCTGTCTAAAGGCTTCCCTGATCAAAACTACATAAAACTGAGTTAATAATAGAACCCACAAACTTCAAAAATTCAATATAAACAAAAGCACCTTCACACACTCCTCTCTACTTGCAAATTCAATGAAGAGAACCTCTACGACTCACAATGAAGACCAGTCCAGCTGGAGACTCGCCAGGCCTTACTTGGTCAACAGTCAGTAGTTGTCTGCTCTTTGGCCTTTCCTTTCCCAGCTCCTTTCTGTTCTGGTAAAATAAGAAGATAAAAGTAAAACAATAAATGCAATTTAGAAAAAGTTACATTATTCTGCTTCTGCTTTTATTGTTTGTTGTTAGCTAGCCTTGGAGTAAAACTAAGAAGAAGATTAAGACACTTTAATTTGGGCTTTGAAATTCAAATCCAAGTCAGAGAACTTTTCAAAAATAAAGTATCAAGTTGCTGACTATAGCATGCTAGAGTAGAATCAGGGGAACGTCCTGTTGACAAATCCTCCCTTAACAAAATATCTCTGATCATTCTTTTAACAAATAAGAGATTCAATTGGGTTAAGAAATCCCTTTATAAAAATAAAAATATTAATGAGAAGAATTACAGCTACTCACAGCCCAGTGTAAAAAAAAATAAATACATCTAATGAGCTTTCTGGTAATATCTAGGTTTGTCACACTGATATAATAGGGAATTTTGATTGTATTGAGAGAGATAGGACTAAGGGAGCAAATGTAATTATGTGGTTGGGTGGAGGGTAGGGGAGGAGTGGTGACTACTTTGAGGCTTTGACCCACTCTGAGGAGCCATTGACCAGACGGAGCCGTTGGTCAATAGAAGATAGGAGATAAGGAGATAAGGAGAAGTTTAGGAATAAGAGATAAGGAGAAGTTTCAGAATGGTGGAACTTCCTAGGTCATCCTGGGGACATGCCTCTTTATGCCACAGGGAACCTACTCTTGTAAATAGTTTATCAAAAATGCTAATGACTGTCTAGGCAAGATTCTTTCTCAATTTCCCTATACTTTGAGAATTATTAGCTGAATAATTTTCATTATGTTCTGTATATAATGAGAAATTTCTGATCTCCCTTAATTTCCATGCCAACAACAGTGATCTGAGATTGTTGGTTATTTTTCCCAAAGGTGCTCTCATTAAACACAGGAGAGAACTGGAGAGAGACTTGTTTCAGAAACATGAGGGGAGATAAGAGAAGACTTTGAGGCAGGTTTCAAAATCCTGTGTGCGTAATTTTAACTAGATCTGGATAATAATGACTGAATCAAGAAGATGTATTTAGATTACATAAATCTATGTAAAGCTAATTTCAAGGTGTACTGTGTTAGATTGTTTTATTTTAGGGTAACAAGCCTAGTTTGAAAAAAAAAAGTTATGATTAAAAATAGGCATTTTGCGATGAAGTAGATTCCTCAGGAAATAGGAGACAATAGATTTAGCTAATTTGTTCACTCATTCATTCATTTATTGAAAAAACCATCTTGAATTGGTCCTGGTTTCTCAACCAAATCAGTCAAAAATTATCAAGACTAATTTAGCTGAAATTGCCTCCTGAGCACAATATTAAAATGTACAGTTATAGTCAGAGTATTGATATGTGTTTTGGCATTGTCAATTCTTTTTTCACTGTTTTCTTATGTCCTCACTGCATGGCAGCTCTGGAGGACGTCAGGAAATGTATATGCCAACTTTGGGATGGCAGTGACGCTGGAATTTTGTGTGCATGCATGCATGCACATGCGTGCATGCGTGTGTGTGTATTTTGTGTGCCCTTTAGATGAGAAATACAATTACAAGAACTCTATGCTCAGTTGGAGTCTCATAACTCATCACTCCATATCTAAATCAGCCCCCAAAGACGTAAGGGCTCTTGCAAATCCTGGAAATATCCGTCTAACACTTACCCCTGACCTCCTGTTTCAGTTCCTGTATGCAGCACTGCTCTGTTTCAGAAACAAATCGTTTTCCATTATAATTCAGAAATACTCAGGTCCCCAAACAAACCTGAGATTTCACCTATTCAGCAAATTTTTTATTTGCAAAGCACATGCCTGCTAGCCTGTGAGATTGCAGTTGCTATTCATATGAATGTTGGCAACATTTCACTGTGGAGGGTCAATTATGGTCATTTACCATGATGACATAATAACAACTACAAAAATGTGAAAGCTAAAGTAGGGTTATTATTACTGTTTGTAAAGTCTGTGTCCAAGATGTTCCTGCCAGGAGAGAGAAAAGCTGGAGTGCAGAGAGAGCTGACAACAGTGCTAACCATTCAAATCACCACCAGATAGAACAATTTACAAGATGGGGATGTAACAAGAGGTTAAAGCTGGTACTCAGGTTGCCCTGCCTCCCTCACCTTGAACTGCAAGGCTTTTCCTTCTTGGCATATCATGTCATGCAGAAACAACCCTGCACCCTAGCCCAAGGATGAAAGAAAAAGAAGAAATACAGGCAGTGAATTTGCCCAGAGAAATGGGCCAACAGCCAGTGTCATTCGCTGATATATAGCTGAGGAGGAATTTATTTCCAACTAGTAGAGGATTGGGGGGCTCATAAAACTGTATAGCTTCAACTCAATGAAATAAGGTTAGTAAAATACATAAACTCTGATACAGCACCGTGAAGTATGCCTCTAGTCACCTGCAATTCACCAATGACTTCGTGATAGATATTCTCGCACCTGGCTGTTCCTTGTCAGCTGTGACCAGTGTGTGCCTTTCAGCAAAGTTCACCCTCCCTCCCTCCTGGACCCTCTCTTTTTTTTACCTTGGGCAGAGGTCTAGTGCTAGGCTAGTAGAGGGCTCGCTGATTGCAGAGATGCTTAGCAGATCCTACAGCAGATCTCTTGAGTGATAACACTCTGATAGCAAGCACCAGCATGAGACAAAAGCACAGTACTTGTCAAATAAAAAAATACAGTAGTAGTTGAATATACGAATAGGTAATAAAAAAATCCAGCTGTAAAAAAATTCAGCTCTGATGATGTCTGTTTTTTAAAAAAATGGAGAAAAAAATCACAGTAGGCAGAAACTCCGTTTTTTTACACTTCATACTTCTGTCAGTGTGATGTTGAACAAGTGCCATTAATCAAGAGCGCTGTTATTCATTAGGCACAGTGATGTACTTGAATTGTTACTTTAGTATCATTGTTCAAAGCCTCTGGAATAGCCTTAAAGAAGATGGGAAAAATTTACAGCTGTAGTTTACAGCCAAGACTGTAAAAGACCTTTCCTACTATTAACCGAATGTTAAACATGGTAATAATAGTAATAATACCTTGTATTTACACCGTGACTGTCTGAGAAACTCAAAGCACTCAACAAACAGTACATAGTATATTCATTGTCAACAACATCATTTCGCGGAAAGTTAGTGGGAGGTAGTATTACTTTCTTTGCTATCGGGCCAATAACATGTTCTTTGTGTTTATAGTTATCTCTGATGCAGGGGAGGTGGCAGACAGGAAGGAGGATGGGGATATGGCATATGTGTGGTGGCAGTGAGTGGATCGAAGAGTTTTGTGTCTTTTGAAGAACTAACCCAAAAGGAATCCTTTTGCTGTGTAATGGTTGTAAGAGATTTGGATAAACATGGTAGTTAATCCAGTCTCTCCAGGCATCAGAAATTAATTATAGCATATTCTAATCAGAATGCACTCCTGAGGAAATTAACTTGATGTACTCTGCCTGCTGAGAGGAGGAAGAGCCCTCAGGCCCTTTGGCAGGTTTCCTGACATCCCAAAGCTGACATGCTCATGCTGCTTCTTTGAGTGACTGGTTCCTGGCCCCGCCTACCTACCCACAGCTGATTGAACCAGGGTGGGCCAATCAGATTCCTTCTCCTGGGCATTTAGAAATGGATTGTGGGAAATCCAATGAGTGTAACGAACTTCTGAACTGGAAGGTGACTTAAAGACAGGCCTGCAATGACTCTATTTGACCCATCTGAAAAACAAACAAACGAGAGGAGAAGGCAGAGCTTTGGTTCCTGAAGAATGTTCGGTTTCTCTCCTAGTCAGAGCCATTTCAGGCTCTATAGCCCATCCCTGATGCTTTACAGTAAATCCATTCAGCTTAAGTGTTTTTCTTTTATTCCTGAACAAATATATGGTCTCTAACTAAGATAGAAAATATCCCAAGATAATCACACTCAGAAGACTTTGTAAGAGTAAAGGACAGACCACATGCACAGAAAAGGCCCTTCAGTGTTATTTTATTTGGAGGGTCCTTGGCCCCCACAGATAGAAATACCTTTTGTGGGGAGTTCAGCACAGCTGAGATCATTTAGTGAAGTTGACAATTCAACTCTGAAAAGAGTGACATTTTGTTTTGTGTTTTGTTTGCCCATTTCCCTCTCTTTAAATCTGATCCTATTTTGTTTAATTAATTGTACCCTCTGCATATCAGTGGGTTGTTTTATATTTTAAAAAGGCAGTAACTTTTAAAAGTTTGGAGAAAATCGACTTGTCTGTATGCATCATTTTAGTCCCAGTAAGATAGGCATAACAAAAATCTCAACACTTGCCACTTGAGTCAGACTTTTCAGTCTGAGGTGAACACCAATGTTGAATTGTTAAGAAAAGTATTCAGATGCAATATTGCACCCCAAAATAATTCTTGCTCTCCTGCCACAAGAAAAAAGAATAATTCCATTCCAGTACTAGTTCTCTGTACATTTCCCCTCATTCCCAAAGCATTTTAATATTCACAACTACATAACAGTATGGAAAAATGGGCATAGATATTCAGAGCAGAGAAACAGCAGTGTTCATAATAATAAATAAGCAATATTTAGCCATTTTGTGATTCTCCAGGAGAGTGAATTTGCCAAATCAGTGACCCTGGGGGTTTGCCTAGAGGCTGTTGCAGGTAGGCCAAAGACTTTGGAGTCAGACAGACCCTCCCAAATTTTTAAAAGAATGTCTTTGAATAGGGAATTTATGCTTTCTGAGGCTGTCTCCTTGTCTTCCTTACTCGTAAAATGGAGTTAACAATAGCTACTATGTAGGTTGTTGCAGCAATGAAATGAAATATGTTTATAAAATATGAGGCACTTGGTTGCTGAAAGGAGAGTTCTACATATTTTGGGAATGGTTTATAATCTCAAACCTTCATTACCGTGACTCAGATACCCTAGAGAGTATATGATGATATTGAAATTCCACATTTTCCCTAGATTTAAAAAATATTTTAAATTTAATGATTAAGTCTCAAAATAGATCCAAATGAAATTAATGGCCCTGTGCATTTTGTTACTAAAATAACTGAAGTGTCTCAGAAGGTTGCTTCCACCTGAAATTCCTCAGCATGCAAACTGATGATGCTAAAGATAACACGACTTAATGGGCAGTGTAGAGACTTCTTTGCACACTCTCGTTTTACAAAGCTCCACTTGCTACACAATTAAAATGATACTTTAAGATGAAAGGGGCTGCTGCCATCATTGAGCAGGGCAGCTATATTCTGAAGTGGCTTCAGCAGGTTATGTGTGCTGACAGCAAACAATTCCAAGGGCCTCCCAAAGGACTGAAACTGCAAGCAGAATAAAGCCTCCTGTCCTTAGTGCTGCAACTACTCAGGCTCTTATTCAAAGAACCTGAAATATTACAGGATGGGATGTTTCTTACAGTAGAAATGGCATAACTCTAGTACAAGTTGAATTTATTCATATTCTCAAAAAGTTCGCTGTGTCTCTGAATTTAGAATTCAAGTTCCTAAGGAAAGTCTGCTAAAATCATCTCTTTAGGAATGTTGATGGAATTTTGTTACTTCATTAATTATATTCATTCATTCAATACTTTTTTTAATACTATACTTCAGATAGTAATGATACAAACCTACATAATGCTGATTTGGTCTTGCCCTACAAGAGCAAGAGATCTCCCTCTCCCTGTCACTTAAGCCTTTGGTCTCTAATTTCACCACTAATAATCCACAGTTATGATCCCTGAACTTTAATTTCCCTTGTGACCCTGGGGATGGGTATAATTTTTTGTTGGAAATAGTGGTATTTAGGATAAATTCTAAACTTGCTAGCAAGGAATACAAAGCCGTTTATGATGTCTCCCCAAAACTGAAGTCTTGTAACTTGCTCCAATTTCACAATAACTAAAACTAACTACCTGCAGTTCTTCCTAGTGAGCCTCCCTTTTCCCCTTCCTCTTTCTCTCTCTCTTGGCCTTCCGTGATCTATGTAAGCTGTCATTGCTATCCAGAACTTCTTTTGCGACACTGAAGACATACAAAACACATCTTATATTGAGTCAGTGTGTCTACAAAACCAAGGTGCCATCACCCTGAGGTGGAAGGACTTCTAAAAGTCTCAGAGGAACCACCTGAAGCAAGAGGCAAGAGGAAGACATTGATGGTGTCAGGGTTGTCATCAAGAGCCAAGCTGGGGGCCTGGTCAGCAAAGATGGGACAACTTTCCAAAACAATGGTTATGCATTTCCCACTTCAGGACAACATTGCTCTAACCTTGGGCCAACTCCCCTAAATCAGAATCTAAGAGCTCAGCTATAGGTCAGAGAGAGCCAATAGTGAAAGTTACATGAAAATACATGAACCCCTCTCCTTCTACCACAAAAATTGCAAAACTTTCTTTGACCAGATAGATATCCCTGGGGAAAGGAAGGAGGAGAAGGAAAGGCCTATACATCTCCGTTGTAACGCACCCCTGCCTTTATCTAGCATTCAATCAAAAGAGACAATTGAATTGACAAGAAATTTTTAAAAACAGTTTTCTACTGATTAAAAATAGAAGCCTAGCCTGGGCAACATAGTGAGACTTTGTATCTACAAAATAATAATAATAATAATTATTATTATTATCTGGGTTTGGTGGCACACACCTGTAGTCCCAGCTACTTGAGAGGCTGAGACGAGAAGACTGCTTGAGCTGTGATCATACCACTGCACTCCAGCCTGGGAAACAGAGTGAGATGGTGTGTCAACAAGCAAACAAAAAGAAGCACCAGAACATGATAAAATCAGCTAAAAAGAATTAATAGGCATGTATGTGTGTGTGTGTGTGTGTGCATAGTGCAGTGTATCTGGATTATAGCATGTATATTTCGATTCTACCCTACATTTCTATCTATTCTACTAATTTGGACTTAGCATGTGTTCTTTAATGTTGTTACCCACTTATCCTCTGAAACAGATTTACAATCTTGTCAAAAACTGTATTTTACCTCTTGGCGTCCTCGGATTTTGACAATATCCTATACAAAGTAGGTTCTCAATGTAATAATAAGCCAGTTCATATCCATGTCATTACAGTAACTGAAGATTACATGTTACACTAAGTCTGTGAGAATAGAGAAGGTACTGTCATGGGTGTGACTGAACTTGCTTTTCTAAGTTGAAGTTTTCTTGAAAGAAGTGAGCCTTGAATGAAAGAAATGAAGAAGATGGGAAAATCAAGCTGTCTATGATCAAATGCTAATGTATGAGAAGTTCAACACAAGAGCAAGAACAAATGTCCACGGGGACTATCTTGAAGATTAAAGCAGATAGATCTAACAAAAAATAATGCCATTATTTCGGGGAAATATAATGGTTATTGTCATGATACTGAAAGTTATGCATTGTGTCTTAGGGACATAGAGGTTACTTGGCTTAGGAAAAAAATGACCAGTGTGACCAAGAGTACATGATGCACTTGGTAAAAATATTTAGGATGATTAAAGAGAGAAAAAAAAAAAAAAAAGAAAGGGGAAAATTTGTAAGAAAAGGGTAGATGTTTAGGTTTTTTAAAGGTTTTTTTTATTTTTTTTTTAATGTGCCAGGGAAGTGTTTTATGCAGAGTGGGTGCTAAAATATGTTTGTCAAATGTATGAGCAAACTAGTTTATATATTAATTGAATATATAAATTCAAGGAAAATAAAATAAAATACAGATAAAGCTCATTTTACAAAATAAGTGAGTTCATTACATATCATAAAACAAATAAATGATAAAAAAGATTTATTGATACGTTTATATATAAAGCACTGTGTAGTATGAAAATTATGTCTACTTCCCTATCAAATATCTATGAACTATCAGTGAACTAGTAGTTTCATCATTGCTTAACTTATAATCACACATATTATTAGTGTTTTTTATTGAATGGCTATTGAACTTCAGCATGCACTAAGTACTACAGAGGACATCAAATAAGACATTGTTCTTTCCCTGTAGGTTCATAATATAACATAGGGGGACCATCTTTCTCTTCTTTTTTTAAAACTTAATGTGTGTCCATGGCTCATCAAGCATTTTAATATCCCAAAGGCCAAAGATGCACTGCACATTTATATTCAGGTTCTGATATTTATATATTGTAATGTGCTGGGATCCATATTACTTTCAGTAACACCATCTAGTTCTAAAGGGCAAAGTACATAGAATTCCGAATAAGTTCATCTGTTTTTTTCTTCTTCTTCCCTAAAGGAAGGTGTGGAAAATTGTCAATATTCTTAAGAATTTTAGAGCAGGGGACAGTGAAATACTCTTTTATTCATTGCTGCTTGCACTATTTGATATGAAGAACTCTTATTTTCATTATTTCAATAATTATTTGTTAATTTGAAATGAATCCTCCTTTTACACTAATCAGCGGCAACTGTGATCATTAGGAACTGATTAGAAGTGATGTGGAATCTCCATTTCTTTCCATTGCTTTTACAGAATCATACGAACTTAGAATTAGAATTCTAATGATTATTTATTCCAACAATCCCCAATGCCTGTCTATAGACTTGCTGCCATAAAACATCAAAAACACAAGGACAATAAAAATTCAAATTTCTGAGACTCATCTGCCTTAGATCAATTAAATGAGAATTTGCAGGGTAGCGTCAAGATAACTGTTTCACTGTCAGTACAAGTGGTTCTCAGAAGGGCTAAATGCCTTATCCCATGTCTACGTGGGTAGATGCTGTCAGAGTTGGAAATAAAATCTGGATTTACTTTTTAAAAATATCTAATGTTCTTTTTAATACACCACGTTGTTTCACATAAGAAATAATTTATTTATGAGATATTTCTAAGCTCTAGGCAACCTGTGGCAGGGTCTGTTCAAATCTATTAAAAACTTTAATAAATTTTCTGTAAAAGCAAGTTTATAAATTGTGCACAAAAATTATTTATTTTGACCCAAGTAGTTTACCTAGATTGACCTTTCATTCTACTTTGTCGTTTTACTCTGAATGACATTTGATTTTATCACAATTCTAACCCATCATCAAAGGAGTGCATCTTCAATGGAGGCTATTTAAAAGTGTGTTCTACAAATTCTGAGTTGCCAAAATATTTTGAGCAATAGTATATCACTGAAATTAATATCTTTCCTCTGTGATATGTTCTTTTGGAAAAATACAGGCATTTAAAGCACTGAATACTGCCAAAGATAATTTAAACAACTCTGTCTAGTTTTACCTCTGGTTTGTTTCACTTTTTTGCTTTAAACACTGTGATGAACGTCTCAATACACACATCTATACTAGTTGCCTATAGTTATTTACAAAAATGTAAAATGTTATAACCCAACAGTTGCCATAAAACATTGATGAGAAAAAATTAAAGAAATGGGGAGGTATATGCTGTTCACTGATTGGAGAATCAATATTTTTAAGATGTCAGTACTACCCAAATTGATTTACAGAGTCAATGCCATATCAACCAAATTCTAGCAGTATTTTTTTCAAGAAAATACTAAGCTGATTTTAAATCTGCGTTGAAATCCAAGGGATCTAGATTAACCAAAACAAGTTGAAAAAAGAATTTATAGTACTTATTTCAAGACTTACTATAAAGCTAAAGTAAAAAAGACAATGTGGTATTAATATGAGGATTGACATATAAATCAATGATACAGAACAGATTGTCCAGAAATAGACCCATACAACAGTTTCAATTGATTTTGTACAGTTGCTTAAGTATATTTTTATTTTACTTTTAAGATTTTTTT
Source organism: Rhinopithecus bieti (assembly GCF_001698545.2). NCBI lineage: Eukaryota > Metazoa > Chordata > Mammalia > Primates > Cercopithecidae > Rhinopithecus > Rhinopithecus bieti. Next base: position 1,357,201 of record NW_016803608.1, on the reverse strand, counting down.
CATTTTATCCACATTTATTTTAGGTTCAGGGGTACATGTGCAGGTTTGTTACATGGGGAAATTGCATATCTTGAGTATTTGATGTATAGATTATTTTGTCACCCAAGTAATTAGCATAGTACCCAATAGATCGTTTTTTGATCCTCACCCTCCTCCTACCCTCCACTCTTCTCCCATTCTCCACCCACAAGTAGTCCATAGCTTCTGTTGTTCCCTTCTTTGTTTTTATAAGTACTCAATGTTTAGCTCCTACTTATAGGAGAAAACACGTGATATTCGGTTTTCTGTTTCTGTGTTAATTCACTGAGGATAGTGACCTCCAGCTCCATACATGGTACTGCAAAAAACATGATTTCATTACTTTTGATGGCAGCATAGTATTCTATGATGCATATGTACTACATTATTTTTATTCAGTCCACTGTTGATGGGCATCTAGGATGATTCCATGTCTTTGATATTGTGAATAGTGCTGTGATGAACATATGCATGTATGTGTCTTTATGATGGAATTTACATATATATTTTTGGGCATATACTCACTCATGGGATTGCTGGGTTGAATAGTAGTTCTGGGTTCTCTGAGAAATCTCCAAACTGCTTTCCACAGTGGCTGAACTAGTTTACATTCCCACCAGTAGTGTATAAGCATTCCTTTTTCTCTGCAACCTTGCCAGCATCCGTTATTTTCTGGCTTTTTGATAATAGCCATTCTGACTGGTGTAAGATGGTATCTCATTGTAGTTTTAATTTGTATTTTTCTAATGATTAGTGATATTCAGCATCTTTTCATATGCTTATTGGTCACATGAAAGTGTCTGTTCATGTCCTTTGCCCATTTTTTAATGGTTTTTTTTTCTTGCTTCTTCATTTGTTTCAGTTCTTTATAGATTCTAGATATCGGGCCTTTGTTGGATGCATAGTTTGCAAATATTCTCCCATTCTGTATGTTGTCTGCTTATTCTGTTGATAGCTTCTTTTGCTGTGAGGAAGCTCTTTCATTTAATTAGGTCTCACTTGTTAATTTTTGTTTTCATTACAATTGCTTTTGGAGTCTTTGGCATGAGTCTTTGTCAGGGCCTATGTCCAAATGATATGGATAATGAGGCAAGAACCAACTAATTGTCTGCTGTTTTCAAGGACTCATCTCACATGCAGTGACACCCACAGGCTCAAAGTGAAGGGATGGAGAAAGATCAGTCAAGCAAACAATAACAAAAAACAGGAAGCGGTGCTATTCTCATTTCAGACAAAACAAACTTTAAACCAACAATAAACAAAAAGGACAAAGAAGGGCATTACATAATGATAAAGAAATGAATTCAACATCAAGACTTAACTGTCCAAAATACATACGCACTCAACAGTGGAGAACTCAGATACATAAAACAAGTTCTTAGAAACCTATGAAGAGGCTTACATAGCCACACAATAACAGAGGTAGACTTCAACTCCCCACTGACATTATTAGACAGATCATTGACGCAGGTAATTAACAAAGATATTTGTGATCTAAACTTGATACTTGACCAAATGGACCCAACAGACACACAGACACCTACAGAACATCCACCCAACAAAAACAGAATACTTTTTCTTCTCACCACACATGACACATACTCTAAAATTGACCACACACTTTGCCATAAAGCAGTTCTCAAAAAATTCCAAAAAAACAAAATCATACTAACCATACTCTTGGACCACAGCACAATAAACAGAGAAATCAATACAAAGAAAATCTCCCCAAACCATACAGTTATGTGAAAAATCAAACAGTCTATTCTTGAATGACTTTTAATTAGACAACGAAATTAAGGCAGGAATCCAGAAATTCTTTGAAACTAATGAAAACAAAGATACAACATAGCAGAATCTCTGGGATACAGCTAATGCGGTGTTAAGAGGAAAGTTTCTATGTTAAACACCCACATAAAAAATTTAGGAAGATCCCAAATTAACAACCTAGTATCATACCATACCTTATTTTTCTAAGCACAAGAGCAAACCAGTCCCAAAACTAGCAGAAGAAAAGACACAGCCAAACTCAGAGCTGAACAGAATAAAATCAAGACATGAAAAACCATACAAAAATCAATTTGATTCTGGAAATAATACATAAAATTGATAGAACACTAGCTATACTAATAAAGAAAAAAGAGAGAGGATCCAAATAGACACAATCAGGACAAAGGGAACATTACCACCAACTTCACAGAAATAAAAAACAACCTCAGAGACTGTTATGAACACCTACATGAACACTAACTAGAAATCCTAAATGAAATGGATAAATTTCTGGAAACATACAACCTCCCAATATTGAACCAGAAAAAAAATTGAAATCCTGAACAGATCAATAATGAGTTCTGAAACTGAATCAGTAAAAATAATCTGCCATCCAGAAAAAGCCCTGGCCCAGACAGATTCAGAGCTGAATTCCACCAGATGTGTAAAGAAGAGCTGGTACCAAACCTATTGAAACTATTCCAAAAATAAATACATAAATAAAAATAAGGAGGAGAGACACCTCCCTAACTTATTCTATGAGGCCAGCATCATTCTGATACCAAAACCTGGTAAAGACATAACAACAACAAAAAAGATAACTTCATACCAATATCCCTGATGAACATAGATGCAAAAATCCTCAACAAAATACTAGAAAACCAAATCCAACAGCACATCAAAAAGGTAACCCATCATCATCAAGTAGATTTTATTCTTGGATTGCAAGCTTAGTTCGACATACACAGATGAATACATGTGATTCATCACATAAATAGAACTAAAAACAAAAACCACATGATCATCTCAATAGGTACAGAAAATGTTTTTGATGAAATTCAACATTCCTTCATGCTAAAATCCCTCAACAAACTATGCATCAGAGGAACATACCTTAAAATAATGAGAGACATCTATGACAGACCCACAGTCAACATCATACTGAACAGGCAAAAGCTGGAAGAATTCCTCTTGAAAGAGAATAAGACAAGGATGCCCAGGCTCTGCACTCCTCTTCAATATATTACTGGAGGTCCTAGCCAGGGCAATCAGGCAAGAGGAAGAAATAAAAGGCAAAGAGAGGAAGTCAAACTCTCTCTCTGCAGACAATATGATTCTATACCTAGAAAACCCCATAGCCTCTGCCCAAAGGCTCCTAGATCTGATAAACAACTTCAGCAAAGTTTCAGGGTACAAAATCAACATACAGAAATCAGTAGCATTTCAATGCATCAATAACATCAAAGCTGACAGCCAAATCAAGAGTGTAATCCCATTCACAATAGTCACAAAAATAATAAAATATCTAGGAATACAGCTAACCATGGAAGTGAAAGATCTCTACAGTGAGAATTACAAAACACTGCTGAAAGAAATCAGAGATGACACAAACAAATGGGAAAACATTCCATGCTCATAAGTAGGAAGAATCAATATTGTTAAAATAGCCATACTTCAACAATGTACAGATTCAATGCTATTCCTGCCACACTCCTAGTGCCATTCTTCATAGAATTAGAAAAAACAATCCTAATATTTATATGGAACCACAAAAGAGCCTGAATAGCCAAAGCTATCCTAAGCAAAAAGAACAAAGCCAGAGGTACCATACTACCTGACTTCAAACTATACCACAAGGCTGCAGTAACCAAAACACCATGGCACTGGTATAAAAATAGACACATAGACCAATTGAACAGATTATAAAACCTATAAAGAAAGCCTCACACCTGCAACCACCTGATCTTCAACAAAGTCAACAATAAAAAGCCACGGGAAAAGGTCTTCCTATTCAATAAATGAATAGGATGACTGGATAGCCATATGCGGAAGATTGAAACTACACTCCTTACTTTCAACATATACAAAAATCAACTCAAGATGGATTAAAGACTTAAATGTAAAACCTAAAACTATAAAAACCCTAGAAGAAAACGTAGGAAATACCATTTTGGACATAGGCCAACTACACAATCAAGTTTACTAACAACCAGCTGGCCACACCTCACGGGATCAAATCCACACATCAGATTAAACAGGCTAAATTGCCCCATTTAAACTTTGGATAAAGAAGCAAGGCCCAAATGTATGATATGTGTGGTTTTAATCCTTGTGAGGTGTGATGGATTTTGGTGTATTTTCTTTTAAAGATGTTTTCACATTCTTTGGGTTTGGAGGGTGACTGCTGAAAGGTCCACTATTAGCCTGATGGGGCTCCTTTGGATGGGCAACCTGTCCCTTCTCTGTAGCTGCCTTCAACAATTTTTTCTTTCACATTGACCTTGAAGAATCTGACGACTATGTGTCTTGGGGACAATTGTCTTGTATAGTATGTCACAGGGATTCTCTGAATTTCCTGAATCTGAATGTCAATCTTTCTAGTGAAGTTGGGGAAACTTTTGTGGATAATATTCTCAAGTCTGCTTTCCAAGTGCTTGCTCTCTCTTTCACAGACATCAGTGAGTCATAGGTTTTGCCTCTTTACATAATCCCATATTTCTTGGAGGTTTTGTTCCTTCTTTTCTACTCTTTTTTTCTTTATTTTTGTCTGACTGAGTTGATTCAAGGGACTAGTCTTTGAGATCTGAGATTATTTCCTGAGCTTGTTCTATTCTGCTATTAATACTTCCCATGGTATTATGAAATTCTTATAGTGAGTTTTTCAGCTCTATTGGAACAGTTTTGTTCTTTCTCAAATGGTTATTTTGTCTTTTGGCTCATGTATCATTTTACAGGATTTCTTATATCCCTTTAATTAGGTTTCCATTTCCATTTTCTCATGAATCTCAATAATCTTACCTGCCATCCAGATTCTGAATTCTGTATCTGTCATTTCAGTCATTTCAGTCAAGAAAAGAACCATTGTTGCAGAGCTAGTGCGGTTTGTTGAAGGTAAGAAGGCACTCTAGTTCTTTGAGTTGCCAGGTTTCTTGCATTGGTTTTTTTTCATCTGTGTGGGCTAATATTCCCTTAATCTTTGAAGTTGCTGCCCTTTGAATGTGGCTTTTTGCTTCTATAGTCTTTGATGTCCTTGAGGGTTTGTCTGTGCTATAAGTTGGGCTCAGTCAATTGGCTTCATTTCTGGACTTTTTCAGGGGGCCAACGCTCAGCTCAGCACTCCTAAGCTGTGTGCCCTAACCTTCGGGGCCTGGGACAGGATCCGTAGCTTTGTTCTCTTGCCCCTATTAGTTGAGTGCCTGTGCTGGAGATGTCGAGGTGTTTACAGTCTGCTGGCAACAAAGCTTTAATGGGGGTGGAGATGCCCCCAGAAGCACTTCACTGGGGTGGTAGCAGTAGGGTCTGCACTTGCACACACATGTCAGTGGTAGCTAAACAGCAGCACGGCAAGGTCCATGTGCACCAGCAGTAGCCGGGTGGTGGTGTGGCAGACTCCACACATGTGCTGGCAAAGCACTGGGGGGGAGGCTGTGCACAAGTGTGCACTGGCAAAGCAATGGAGGAAGGCTACAGGTGGGTGCATGCCAGTGGGGGGCTATCTGCAGAAGTTCTCAGATGGTTAGATGGGGTCTGCCAGTGAAGAAGCTATGTCAGTGGCCACTGAGAAGTAACTTAATTGGGTATCTGAGGCTGCTCTGCAAGCAGGTGCAGCCAGGCAGGGAACCTGGGAGAGGCCAGCAGACAGGAATGTGCTCAGATCAGACTAGCTCCATCCCATTGTCTGTCCAGGTATGCCAATCAACAAAGACCCAAGTGACCTAGTGGAGTGCAATGAACCTTGGATGACAGGTGTCCCTGGCTGTGCTCCTCTGCACCTGTTCCCTTGCCAAACCCTCTGTGCTCCACAAAGGCTGGAATCTTGCCCCTAACAACTCTCCAAGAAGCTCTTCTGGCTAGCTCAAATGTCTATGGAGGTCATAGGGTCTCCTGCAGCTAGGATTCTGGAGGTCCATGGTGAGAGTGGTCTACTCCATGCTTATTTAACTCACTCCTTTTTTTTTTTTTTTTTTTTTTTTCTCAGTTATGTTAACTTTATTAATAGGCTGCGGTCTCAAAAATCTTACTCTTCATCATCAGATGTTTGCAGAACTTTTGGCCTTTTAGCTTGAACCTGGACCTTTACTCCATCTATAATATGATATTCCTGTTGTAGTGCATTCTGAAGTTCTTCTTCTGAAGAAAACTGAACCCAGCCCAAACCTCTGTGAAAGCCAGTCTCCTTGTCAAAAGGTACAATACACCTTTTTACATGGCCTAGGCACTGCTCAGAGCCAGGAATGAGTCCTAGTGACTGGCAAACCTGTGCAGGGTTCCCAGCTTCCTCCCCCTTCAGCCCAGGGTCTCTATTCTCCCTCTGTTCACTCTCAATGCCTTCCTTCCCAAGATGCTCAGAGTGTGCCAGTCTTCTTGATGGTCTAGTCTCTTGGTGGGAGAGTCTCCATGACTGCATATAGTTGATGATCTTAACTCTTCTCTTTGGTGCTCAAGTATTTCAACATGGAAAACATACTCAATGAGGTCCTGGAACAACTAGACAATCATTGAAAAATATTACCTCCAACATTATTTTGCACCTGATACAAAAGTTAACTTGAAATGGATTAAATAATAAAAACCTAAAGGCATAAATCTTTAGAAGAAAACATAAGAAAATATCTTGTGATTAGGCTAAGTAATGGTTTCTTATATACAACACACAAAGTATGAGCCATAACAGAAATACAATTTTAATTTGTACCTTATTACAATTAAAATTTTTGATATTCCAAAACTACCTGTCTTTTGATTTAGAAAAGGGTCAAGCAAGAACTTCTATGGGTGCATAAGTAGTGTATATTTTAATTTTGACAGTAGTTGCACAACTGAAACTTTTTTTAAAAAAATGAAAAGACTATTCACAAACCAAAAGAAAATAAAATATTTATAAGGCACATATCTGATTTGTATACAGAATATATAGAACTCTTACAACTCAACAATAAGACACCCCAAGAAAAAAGGGACGCATGATTTGAGCATATTCTTCAATAACACTACACACATGTGGATGGCCACTAATAGCAAGAAAAAAAAAACCTCAATACAATTAGACATCAAAGAAATATAAATTAAAGCCACAAGATGCTCTATATACCCACTAGAATAGCTAAAATTAAACACACTGATAATATAAAATATTAGTGGAGATACAGAGCAACTGGAATTCTCATACCTTGCTGGTGAATGCAAAATGCTATAGAAACTTTGAAAAACAGTACTTCATTTTGTTATAAAATTAAACATACACTTACCCTACAATCCAGTAATCCTACTCCTAGGTATTTGCCAAAGGGAATGACTTGAAAGAAACAAGAGATAACTTTTATGGGTGACAGAAATGTTGTCTGTTTTAATTCTGGTAGCAGTCACATAATTTAAAATTCAATGAAGTATTCACTTTAAAAAGAATGAATTTTGTTGTATTTATAATATACTCAATGTTTAAAAGTAAATTAAAATGCGAAAGAAAAATTGGACAAAACATTTGTGAGAGGTATGTCTGAGGCAAAGAGCTATTAAAATCAATAAGAAACTAAATATATAATAAAAGAAATATTTTAATAGAAGAAAATGAGTAAGCAGCATGAATATGCAATACACAGGGTCAATTATATAAACCAAGAGGTGAGTCTCAATAGTTATCAAATAAAAACCAACTAAAATGAAAATTAGAAAATTGACAAACATTTAAAATACAAAAGAATGATGTCAAGATGGCTGAGGGTCTTCCCAAGAAGCTCTATCATACACTTCCAGGAATTTAAAGTGGCATGCCCTATCTCAGAGGGAACCCCCTTATATACCAAAAGTTTAAACATATATCTGACCTAAAGTCCAAGAATTTTCTTCCTCAGAGTTTATCCTAAGAAAATAGAGGAACACTCTAAGATTTATATGCAAATATATTCAATTTAGCATTATTTTAATCAGTAAAATTGGAAATAATATAAACAAGAATAAAATACTAACAAACTATAGTATATCTATATGATGGAATCCTATATAGTTTTCAAAAATATATATTTCAATATAAATTTAACACATATTTTTCTAAAAGTGTGTGTATACACACATACATGATTCTGACTTTGTAAAAATTGTCTATGATATGCAACAAAAGTGACCAATATGGCACAGACGAAAGGGTTAACTGAGGCCATTTCTTGGCTACAAGACTGTTGTTGATGTTTATTTTCTGTAGTCCATTTCTACATACACCCAGTTACTACATACTAAACATATATTGCTTTTATATTTAAAAAGTAAAATAGTAATTATCTCCCTTAGCAATATTTTGATAGGAAAGGGATACAGTTATAACTATGTATGTCTCTGTTATAGTTCTCTAGCCTATTACAGGCTTGAAACCTATACAGAGTAGGAATTTTCTGTGCAAAGATATTTGGCAAATTGATTTTTCAATAAAATTGAATGTGGCTATCATGGAGTTCTTTCCCCAGGCCAGGATCCAACTTTTAAATAAGTCCTGAAGAAGAAACTCGTATATAGGCAAGACACTGGTAAAATCAATAAGAACATTTTGCCTTTTGATGTCGTAGGCCAAATTTTTTTCAAACTCCTGACCTCAAGCGATTCACTTGCCTCAGCCTCTCAAAGTGATGGGATTACAGGTGTGAGCCACTGAGCCTGGACTGCCAGGTTTTATTCTACCCCTTGGGATATACTACCTATCGGGGTATGTTCCCTTCTCTGTTATTGCACTTGCCAGTTTTATTCAATGGTCTAAACCAACAGGCTGTAGACATGCCATTATTTTCTAGAGCAATGGTAATATAAATCTACATTAAGTCAGCATTCTTGTTGAAAGTAAGCTACTATAGAGGATACCTAGTCCATAGGCCAATATATAGGCTTATTCACATGATCCTTATTCTGAAACAATAATAAATACACTCTACAGGTATTTCTGTTTGTTTCTCTGCTAGACATTGAATTAAGGTGAGCTGTGCTTTATTTTAAACCAGTCCTATTGGTGTACATTAACTTGCACTTGACTTTTTGAAACCTGTCTATGTAAGGGACTCATTCTACAAGGGAAAGTATATTGAAAGGGGATTGGAACTCAGGAGAGGTATGGTGTGAAGGTGTAATGGAAGAAGGGGGTAGGATGTGAGAAGATGTGACTACACTCATGCAATTCATGGGTTTCCTACAGAACCCTTTCTTGGATGTTTCAAGCTACACTCTCCCCTGCCCTTCATAGCAACTGTGCAGAGTGCTGAGGTATCATTTTACCACCTGTTACTGAGATTGTCTACAGAGTCCATTTATCACATTTAGTTTTGAGCAGTTGGAGGTCAGAAATTTTTCTTTCTGTTTTTTTTTTCTTTTTTAAAACAAGAGACATAATTGGCATACATTAATGGCATATATTTTAATTGTAGAATTTGACAAGTTTTGATATATATGTATACCCGTTAAATCACCCCAACAAGGTAATGAACATATCGAGTACCTACAAGTTTCCTGATGCCTCTTTGTTGTGCATCCTCCCACCCCCGCCAGCTTCTCCCAAAGCCCATCCCCAGTCAAGCACTGCTCTAATTTCTGTCACTAGATCACTTTACACTTTAAAATTTTTTATATAGGAGAAATCATTCAATGTATGCTTTTGAGGAGGTCTGTCCCCTTTCACTCAGCATAATTATTTTGAGATTCTCCCATGTTTTCACATTTAACGATAGTTCATCCTTTTGTTATTGCTGAGTAATAACATTATTTGGATATGTTCATTCACCTATTGATAGACATTTAAGTTGTTTCTAGTTTTTTCCTATTATAAAATTTGCTTTTATGTTAAGTGAAATAAGCCAAACATAGAAAGACAAATATTGCATGGTCTCACTCATACGAGGGAACTAAAATAAAAGTGGATCTCATGAAGGTAAAGAGTAGATTGGGGGTTACCAGAGGCTGTGAAGGGGAGAAGGAAAAGGGCAGAAAGAGAAGTCAGTTATTGGATATAAATATATGGTTAGACAAAAGAAATAAGACCTAATGTCAGATAGATAAGTATGGTGTCCATAGTTTACAATAATCTATTGCACATTTTAAAATAGTGAGATAATAATTCAAATGTTTCTAGCATAAAGAAAAGACAAATATTTAAAATGATGGATATCCCACTTATACTGATTTGATCTTTAAAGATTATATGAATGTGTTAAATCATCACATGTACTCAAAAACTATCTGTATCTATTATGTATCAATGAAAAAAATTATTTAAATAAAAGACTACAAATTGTGTGCAGTGTATACTGCTTAGGTGATGGGTGCACCAAAATCTCACAAATCACCACTAAAGAACTTACTCATGCAATCAAACACTACCTGTTCCCCAGTAATCTATGGAAATGAAAAAATAAGAAAATTATTTCCAACAATAAAATTAAATCACATATCAAATCAAAAGAAAATGATAAATAAATAATAAATAAAGCTACTATGAACATTAATGTATAAGTCTTCATATAGAATAAATGTATGCACTTAGTATTTTGGGTAAAGAGCTAGGAGTGAAATAATGGCTTCCTATTGTAGGTGTAATTTAACTTTTCAAAAACTGCCAAACTATTTTCAAAAGCGGTTGTACTACTTAACATTCCCACAAGCAATATATGAGAGTTCCAGTTCTTTCACATGCTAGCCAACACTTATTATGGTAAACCTTAATTTTAGCTATTATAATAAGTGTGTAGTGGTGTCTCATTATGATTTAATTTGCATTTCTTTAATGAGTAATGATGTTGTCCTCTTTTTCATATGCTTAATTTTGGCATTCACAAATATTGCTTGGTTTTGCCCATTGAAAAAAAAATTGTTTTATTATTGAGTTTTGAGAGTTCTTTATACATTCTGGACACAAGTCTTTTAGCAGATAATCGGTTTGCAAATATTTTCTCCCAGGTTATGGTTTATCTTTTAAGTGTCTTATATAGTAGAGGTTTACATTTAAATGAAGTCCAATTTATCCATTTACTTTTTTTGTCAGTTATGTTTTTATTGTCACACCTAAGAAATCTTCCACCCTTATTCTTCTGAAAGTTAATTATTAAGTTTCACATTTAGGTCTGTGATTCATTTTGAATTATTTTGTAATGATGTGAGAAATAAAATTCTTTTTTTTCTCTTTTGTTTTGGCATATAGATATTTAATTACTTCAGCATCACTTTTTGAAGAGTCAATCCTTTTGAAAATTGAACTATCTTTGCATATTTATTCAAAACTAGTTTTCTGTATTTGTGTGGGTTTATTTCTGGATTCTCAATTCTATTTCATTTATCTACTTTTCTATATATTATACTAGCTTATATATGTTTCAAAATTAGGTTGTGTTAAGCCTTTAACTTCTTCTTCAATTTCAGGTTGTTTTGACTATTCAAGATTTTTTGAATATCCAGAAAAATGTTTGAATCAGCTTGTAAATATCCACCAAAAAAAACAAACTGCTGAGATCTTGTTTGGATTTGATTGAGTCTGTAGATCGATTTGCAAAGACCTGACATTTAACAATAGTATGTCTTCTGATGCACGAACTCTGCATTTATTTGTCTTGTTTAATTTTCTCAGCAATGTGTTATAGTTTTCAGTGTGCAGTTATTGTGCACTCTGTCAGCTTATTCCTAAGTATATAATGATTTTAAATGTTATTGTAAATAATATTGTTTTAAATTATAATTTATAATTACTCATTGTGATTTTACAGATATATGATAGATATTTTTCTGTTGATCTTGAATCCTACAAACTATGCTAAACTTATTTATTACTTTGTTGATTTTAATTGCTTTTCTGTAGTTTCTATCACATATCTACACCCACAATCATATTGTCTGTGAATAAAGGCAGTTTCACTTCTTTTTCATCTGGATGCCTTTTATTCCCCTTTTCTTACCTTATTTCACTGGCTAATATCGCCAATGAAATTTTGAATAGAAGTGGAAAGAGCAGACATTCTAATCTTAAGGTGGAGAGCATACTTTTTTTTAACCATCAAATTTGATGTTGTTGTAGGTTTGTTTGTAGATGTTCGTTATCAGGTTAAGAAGTTCTCTTCTATTCCTAGTTTGCTAACAGTTTTCATAAGGAAAGAATGTTAAATTTCGTGAAATACTTTTATGCTTTTATGCAACTATTGAGAAGAAGATTACATAGTTTTTCTTTTTCGTTTAATATGGTTAATTACATTGATTAATTTTAAGATATTAAGCCAACCTTACAATCCAGAGATGTACTCCACTTGATAATAATTTGTTATTCTTTTTATATACTGAATTTCGTCAGAACATTTTTTTTTTTTTTTTTTTTTTTTTTTTTTGAGACGGGGTCTCGCTCTGTCGCCCAGGCTGGAGTGCAGTGGCACAATCTGGGCTCACTGCAAGCTCCGCCTTCTGGGTTCACGCCATTCTCCTGCCTCGGCCTCCCGAGGAGTTGGGACTATAGGTGCCCGCCATCATGCCCGGCTAATTTTTTGTATTTTTTTTTTTTTTCCAGTAGAGACGGGGTTTCACCGTGTTAGCCAGGATGGTCTCAATCTCCTGACCTCGTGATCCGCCCGTCTCGGCCTCCCAAAGTGCTGGGATTACAGACTTGATCCACCGCGCCCGGCCTGTCAGAACTTTTTTCATCCAAGTAATTGGGAATTTTGTCAGGACTTTTTTCATCTATGTAATATCATCTACATATGGACTATTGGTCTGCAGTTTTCTTGACTTGTCTTGTTGCGGTTTTGGTATCAAGGTAATGCTGACCTCATGGAAAGTATCTCTTAAATTTTTTGGAAGAATGTGCATACACTTGATAATATTAGTTTATTAGATATTTGGCAGAACCCACCAGTGTAACTATTTAAGCCTGTAATTTTTTTGGTTCTAATGCTTTTAACTACAAATTAAATATCTTTAATAGAGATTGTATTATTTAATTTACCTATTCCTTTAGTGATCTTTGGTAGTTTGTGACTTCCAAGGAATGTATCTATTTAAGTTTTTTACAATATTTTCTTCATATTTCTTAATATCTGTAGAATCTGTAATGATATCACCTCTATAAAGCACAATCTTGGAAATTTGTGTCCTTTGTTTTTCTTTTATCCTGACAGGGTAGAGACATCATTTTTATTCATCTGTTCATAAATAAGAGCTTAGTTTCTTTGATTGTTTTGTTGTTGTTTTGATTTTGTATCTGGAAACTCTTTTCCTCTGTCTGGAAGATTCTCTTTAACATTTCTCATAGTGCATGTTTGCTAATCACAAAATTTTTCAGCTTGAAAACAGTCTAAAAACAGTCTTTCTTTACTTTCTTTTTTGAAAGATAGTTCCACTGGGTGTAGAATACTAGACTGAATTGTTAAAGTATCTTATCTTAAGGATATTGCTCCACTCTCTTCGTGTTTGCACTATTTCTGACAAGAGATCTGCCATTATTGTGGTTATTCTTCTGTGTGTGATATATGCTTTGTCTCTGGCTCTTTTATCACTGATTTTCAGCAGTTTGAGTATAATGTGCCTTGGTGTAGTTTTCTTCATGTTTCTTCTGCTTGGGATTCATTGAGGTTCTTTACTTTGTGAGTTTATAGTTTTCATTAAAATCAGAACATTTTTGGCTCTTATATCTTTTAATATTACCTTTCATTTTCCTCCCTTCATTTGAGTACCCCAGTTATATGTTATTAGGCCGCTTTTCTTCTGCAGGTCACTGATGGTAAATTAAATGTTTTTAGGGTCTTTTTTTCTCTTTGTATTTCACTTTAAATAGTTTCAATTGGTCTGCTGTTATTCCATCCGATATATGTTTTACTGTACACATTGTAGTTTTTATCTCTACAAGTTCAATTTGGTTGGGGCTTTTTTCTATCATCCCTGTCTGTACTGTATTTATTGAATTTTTCCTCTAGGTATTGTTCACATGTAATACAGTTACAATAACTGTTTAATATCCTTGTCTGGTAATTGTAACATCTGTGTTAGTTCTTGGTCAGTTTTGACTGATTCACTTTCTCCTTATTATGGATCATATTTTCCTACTCTTTGCATATCTGGAAATTTTTAAAATCAGATCCAGACATTGTAAATTATATCTTGTTAAGTGTTGGATTATTATTATTATTATTCTTTTTTGAGACAGAGTCTCTCTGTGTTGCCCAGGCTGATCTTGAACTCCTAGGCTCAAGTGATCCTTCTGCCTCAGCCTCCTAAAGTACTGGGATTATAGGCATGAGCCATCGTGCCTGACTGGATCATTTTTATTACTGTAAGTTTTCTTGGGCTTTGCTATTGAATGCAGTTAAGTTATTTGGAACTAGTTTGCTCCTTTTAGCTATTAATGTTAAGCGTTATTAGGTAAGACCAAAGTCCCCAGTTAGTTTAGTGTGCTTTATTTTCTGGTACTGAGGCAAGACTCTCTCTTTAATGCCTCAGAAATTATAAAGTTTTCCAGTCTGACTGGCAGGAGTAGGGACTATTTTTGGTCCTGTTCAAGTGCTGGACACTGCCACCTTTAGTTCTTTCAGTTGTTTCTTTCTGTGGCCTTGGGTAGTTTACTTACATGCATGTAGTGATCATTACTCTGGTGGACACTCCAGGAAGCCCATCTGCACATCTCTGGAGTAGTTACTCTGTGAAACGTTCCCCTCTCTTATTCTGCTCTAACATTCTAGCCTCCTTGATCTTCCTAGATTCTCAGCAACACATCTTTAACTCAGGGAGTCCTCTGGGCTCAGTCTGCTTCTCCCAGGGATTGTTCTTATCAACATTTTATTCTTGGACTCTAGTACAGTGTCTGAAACATAGATGATTCCACAGAAATGAGATGAAACAAAATTATTAGTTTTAAAAACGTGTGCTTTTGCCACAGCAAAATTACAAGCTTTCCACTTTAGTGAGGCGTACATGGAAATATATCTGTGCCTCTTAGCTTCGTAGAATGTTTATAAATCAAAGACTGGCCTTGATGTCATTGATTTTCTCCAGGAAAATATCAAATTATTTGCAATGTGGCATTGGCTTTAAGGGACAAGATAAATGTTAGTTACCCAACTTTTCAGTAGTGATAATACAGGTCACTATAATCATGTATTTGGATTACTATAAAGATGGGTACAAATATATACTAAGAAATAATATTTAAAATCCATTATGTCATTTTATCTTAGGTTAGTGTGTGTCAAAATTCACTGGGTAACTTGTTTACACATTCAGAAATTCTGATTTGCTGGTACAGTGGCTCACACCTGTCATCCCAGCACTCTGGGAGGCTGAGGCAGGCGGATCACCCGAGGTCAGGTGTTTGAGACCAGCCTGGCCAACATGGAAAAAATCTCATCTCTATTAAAGATACAAAAATTATCGGGGTGTCATGGAGCATGCCTGTAATCCCAGCTACTCAGGAGGCTGAGGCAGGAGAATCGCTTGAACCGGTAAGGGGAGGAGGTTGCAGTGAGCCGAGATCATGCCACTGCACTCCAGCCTGGGTGACAGAGTGAGACTCCATCCCCCCCCAAAAAAAAAAAGAAAAAGAAAGAAAAAGAAAGAAAAAAGAAAAAAAGAGAGAGAGAGAGAGAAAGAAATTCTGATTTCATCAATTGCCTCCAGGTGTTTCTACAGGGGTTAATTTACAAGCCAAATTTAGTGATCAGTTTCCTCTTCTGCAAAATGGGGAAAGTGGTTATTCTATGCCTCACTAGGTTGTTATGAGAATCAATGATATAATACATTCAAAGCATGTAATTTAATGGTACATATAATAAGTGCTTAAATATTATACATATTATGCAAAATAGATTTTTTGAGGCAAGTTATACATGCGCACAAAAGATAACTTGTTGTTTGCCTTTAGACAACCACTAACCTATACCTAATCTCTAGAATTTCCTATTACCTTAACCCAGAGTAGTGCCCATTGACTGTTAAATTACTGAGAATTTAGAAAATTCGACATTTTCTATTAACAGATGTAAATGTAAGTAATTGGGGATTAGAATCACAGTAGAAAATAGGCACATGAGAATAACTTGGAAGTGAGTTGAGTGTAACTACAGGAGTCATACAGAGTGTTTTCTTCAAGAAAGTGAGTCACAGGGGGTGTTCTGCTTAGAAGATTTCTTCATAAGATTGTGAGAACCCAAATGAATCTTTTCTCTAGGCATCTACAAACTTTTAACTTGTTTTATTTCCTTTTATTTCCTTGGGTGAAACCAAGACTTGAATAATAGCAGATATGGGAATATCAGTATTAGAAAAGATCTAGTTTTTCTAACATTTACCTAGGAATCCTGGTTTTTGCTAGGTATATTAAGCTATAATTCTGCAAAAACGCCTCAGGTGAACTTAAGGTGCAAGTCTCTAAAAGCTCATGTGGGAGCATTAGGTATCTATTAACAGACTCTAGTAAAGCTACACTTTATTCTCATAATGTACCAGGTAATATAGGTCAGTAATAGAAGTGGGAAAATCCCATGATCGCCTAAAAATCAGATCAAGCCTGAAGGTAAAACAGTCTTACACTGAAAGTATCTACTGTAAAACATAGTACAAACAATGAGATTCCCCCTCATTTCTTTATGATTCCCATTATATGTATGTCTGGGGGGTGACTTTATTCATTAATAATCAACCCTCGAGAATCTATTAAGGTCTTAGAAGGTGTAGTTCACTACTTTGCATAAGACATGGTGAGAATCTCAATAGAAAAAAATAGTACATTTCCCAAATGTCCAACAAATTGAAAAAGAAACTCAAAGCTTAAAATTCCTTAGCAATTCCTTAGCTATATCTCACACAAAGATTCACTCTGCCTCAGATCTAAAAGCTTTACAATCTACATTTAAGCATATTCAGCATATTCATATTATTTAGTAAAAGAAGTTATTAGGGGAAAATAAAACCCATAGGTCTGATGTTCAAATATCCAAAAACACAATGTTGTATGCTTACAATTTTCAAGGATAGATTTATTAGTACCAAGAAGACTAATTTACCTACTAGTAATTAACCCACCAGGCACCTCCCAAATTTGTGACATTGTGTAATAATACATGCAAATGTACCTTTAGTTTTGTTAATGACATGTAGAATCAATTGTTCTATGTTCAAAAATCAAGCTATACAATTAAGAAAATTATCTGATGGAATTGAGGCATCACAAGGGCACTTTATAGATTGTGTATGTTGTAGATTGTAGGAGGAAAGTGTTTTACTGAAATAAAGGTAAGAAAATGATTGCACTAGCTACAAAAGCTGAAATTGTGTTTTATTTCAAAACAACTTTCATTTTGATAAGAGTGATGTTAGATAATTTTTCCACACCATTTACCTAGCTCTTCTCTTTATTCAATTATTTTGCAGTGATAAGTCAAATACCATTTAGTCTACTAAGGTTTGTATGGTACCATTTGCTGAAATCAAAAGTGATTTATAGCATGCAAAAAAACAGTTTTGTATACTGTCTAATTAATTGTATTTATAGCAGGCAGTATATATTTCTTCTTTCTTTCTCTCTCTCCCTCTCTCTCTCTTCTCTCTCTTTTCTCTCTCTCTCTCTCTCTCTTTCTTTTTTTTTGACAGAGTTTCACTCTTTTTGTCCAGGCTTGAGTACAATGTGTGATCTTAGCTCACCACAACCTCCACCTCCCAGGTTCAAGCGATTCTCCTGCCTCAGCCTCTCAAGTAGCTGGGATTACAGGCATGTGCCACCACACCCGGCTAATTTTATAGTTTTAATAGTGACAGGGTTTCTCCATGTTGGCCAGGATGATCTCAGACTCCTGACTTCAGGTGATCCACCTGCCTCGGCCTCCCAAAATGCTGGGATTACTGGTGTGAGCCACCGTGCCCGGCCAGTGAATATTTCTTTACATACTAATTATACTTTAGCTATTATAAAACAGAGAGATTGCTTTAAATAGCACAGTAACAAAATACATTGTTAATGATGTTAGATATGGAACTCACCACATCCATTTTTTTGGAAAGATATGAAAACAAGTATTTTATGTTAAAGAAATGATTTGAGTATATACATATATGCATGTGTATGTGCATATACACATACACCTGTAAGCGTGTGTTTGTGTACCTAAAGCCTACCTCAATTTTACCTAATAAGCCAATTCCCACTTTTAAAAAATTATGTATATTTTGTAGAGATAGTAATTTATTGGATTATTTAATCTATCTATAAAGTCCAAGCCTTTTTCCAAAGGTGTTTGTGGTAAGTGATTAAATACCAGTGTTCAATTGGAAGCAGTCACAAATACTGTTTGGCAGCTTGTGAGCAGATGCATTTTTCTTCCTGAGGAGGTTATCCTGTGCACCTCAAACACATTGGACATCAGGCCTATTGAGAAATCATCATTGTAAGCAGAGTGGATTTAACAGTAGCTTCCTTACAGGTTTATGTGTTTAATTAGCTGACAGAATGGACGAAACAGTAGGAGCTGAAGACTTGCAAGAGAAAATAATGTGAAAGTGTAGTATAGTTCTTATTGTGTCAAACATTATTAATAACAAAAATGAAGATGAGAATTAACTGTAACTTTCTGTATTTTAAAGAATCCAAATTTCGTGATTCACCTGGTTATAATAAATTGCAGATTCTACAAACCACTCACTCGATAACAAAATTGCCCCAGTTTCAGTCAGTATATCTGAGTTCAGGTCAGTGAAGACAATTTGAAAAATAGGGATAAGGTCCTGGAGGTGGTGAATGAAACTGAGATTAATGTAGTTTAATGCTAGCTCTCATTCTATATTTTAACAGATTTATGAGAGCTCAGAAAATAGTTTTCACATGTCATGTGCTTTGGTGTGTCCCAGATATTACACATTTATTTTGTCTTTTAACGCAATTCTGCTATAGTTTAAGAATATACACACTCAAGATAATGCTTTTATGTATATATATATATATTATTATAGGAAATAGTCAAACAGATATGTAGTAGTAATAGCTTATATAGACTATTAAAGCATGGAAATTCTTATTAGTTAATACCTTTATAGCTTGCTACCAGAAAAAAAAAAAAAAAACTGTGTTATAACAAAATCTTATTTAAAAAAATGTTTTAACTGCTTCACACTCTGAATTCACCACTGCATTTTACATGGAAGTAATCAATAATATTAAAAGTGAACTTTCTCAAATTCAGAACCTATTTAAAAATCTTGGTTTTCTAGCACTTTGATTTGGTTTAAGCCATTTGGGAGTTTAATTTCTTTTCCCAATTTTGCTTTTTTTGTATTTTGTAGAGACAGTGGTCTTGCTATGTTACCCAGGAGGGTCTCGAATTCCTGGCCTCAAGCAATCCTCCTGTCTCAGCCTCCCAAACTGCTGGGATTATAGGCATGAGTCACCACACCCGGACAGATTTTCTAAAAGGAAAATAAAAGAAAAGAGAATGTCCTTATTTTAGGAGGAACAAATGTCTTTGAAGAGATTACAACAAAGATTCTAGGGATTTTAGACATAAAATAACTTACAAAATAAAATTTTGAAGTACTAAGTACAAATAATTCTAAAATACGTAAATTCAGACTTGACTGGCTTTGATATTGGTATAAAGCATATGACGGCTGTTGTAGGATCAAAAGCTGGTGGCGAATGAGCAAACCTTTTCTGAAGCCCAAATAACAATTCCAGACTAAATTATATTAGCTGTTCCTTAAGAGGGTCAAATCATTCATTTGGGTTATCTGCCTCATACTTGCTTGTACCTGTAGTGAGACTAGCAAGTCTCATTGTCCATGAGGTTTTCAGTTTGAACATCTTGAGCTTGCTTGATCTGGAACCCTGAGGCCGCCAGACCTATCTTAGATGAGTACTCACAAAGAGTGGCCAAACCTTCTTCATCAAGGAAAATTGTCAGAAGCTCTTATAGGCCTGGAGATGCTGATTCACTAATGAAGACCCAAGGGTGGATTTGAACACTTACAGTCAGAGGCAGCCATATCTATCCTTTGGGTGAGAAGGGTTATTTGAGAGAAAAATGAATATTCTATCATCACCCCTATTCAGACCAGGTCACTTGCACTCACATGGCATCACAAATCCAGAGTTTCCAGAATCAATGTGGGAACCTGGCATGTAACCTTGTTGCATGTACCAATTACTATTCATGCCTTGGTACTGGAAATGGTTACATCATTAATTTTTCTTTTGAATTAATTTAAGGTAAAGATAGCACACATATTTTATTAACATTCTGAACATCCTCAAAAATTGGATAAAAACTAAAGCACAAAGACCTGGGTGCTGGGGATTCCCTGAATCCTAGGAGAAGGATATTTGTCAACAGATGGCTGCCACTGTTACTTTAGCTTTGTCCCTAGAAATATGTTTGGGTTGGTTTATTGCAGTCTCTTGAGATTAAGTCACCTTTGAAACATGGCAAAAACTGGCTTTTACTTTGGGAGTTACATTCTCCTCTGGTAACTTAGGCTTTTGCTGAGGAAAATCAATAATTTGAGGTCTATAATACTGTGATCAGTGCAATTTTTGATGAAGAAAAGATACAATAATAATAGCAGTATTTACTGAGCGTGCTCTGACTGGAGCTTTATATGCATTACCTCATTTAATCTTCACAGGTCTCTGAAGTAGAACAGTTATCGTTCCCACTGTAGAGATGGGGTTAAATAACTGGCCCTAGGCCCTAGAGTTAGAATAGTAAATCCAGGATCACAAACCATGAGGTCTTACTCCCAGGCTCTGTGACCTCTGTAGCCACAATGGTGAATTCATCTTTCGATTCATCTTTTGGTCGTCTTAATCATCTTAATTCTGCTCCCCACATCTTATATGGGTAAAAACTCCTTGAGAGATGATATTTTATTTATTTTATTTTATTTTATTTTGAGTCAGGGTCTCACTCTGTCACCCATGCTGCAGTGTAGTCATGTACTCACGGTTCACTGCATCCTCAACCTCCAAGCTCAATTAATCCTCTTGCCTCAGCCTCCTGAGTAGCTGAAAACAGGTGTGCGTCACCATGTGCAGCTAATTTTTTAATTTTATTTTGTTTTGCTTTTTGAGATGGAGTTTCGCTCTTGCTGCCCAGGCTGGAGTGCAATGGTGTGATCTCAGCTCACCGCAACCTCCACCTCCTGGGTTCAAGAGATTCTCCTGCCTCTGCCTCCTGAGTAGCTGGGATTACAGGCACATATAACCACGCCTGGCTAATTTTGTGTTTTTCGTGGAGAAGGGGTTTCTCCATGTTGGTCAGGCTGGTCCTGAACTCCTGGCCTCAGGTGATCCACCTGCCTCAGTCTCCCAAAATACTGGGATTACAGGAGTGAACCACTGCAACTGGCCTTGTTAAATTTTTTTGTAGTGATGAGGGTCTCACTATGTTGCCCAGGCTAGTCTTGAACTCCTGGGCTCAAGTGATCCTCCTCCTTTGGCCTCCCAAAATGCTGGGATTATAAGCATGAATCACCACACCCAGCCTTTACCTTTTAACTTTTCCTTAATTCTCCGCTCTACTTTACTTATTTTCTATTTCGATGCCCTCCCTTGTATTCTTTTCTTACAACTTTCCAGAAAAGTCAAGAAAGGGAGACTAGATGGGGGAGTGCGAGTAGGGAGTTGCTGATGCTATTTAGATGACACCGTCAGTGTTGGTCAGAAGGAGGCAGAGTCTGATTTTTAATTATGGAAATTTTACAGCTTTCTTTTCTACTCCACTTCAATCCTCCACTAAATGGTAAAGGTATCAGCACCAAATCATTCCTAAATAACTGTTCATCTGTAACCTCTAACAGAGGCAGGTCAGGGATAGGTGAGAGTGAGTTGAAAGGACAGGTCTGAATATAGGACCAAAAAACCTGAGGAAAAATATAACTGCCACATGAATTAAATTTGCCCAACTTTTTCTATTAAAGAAATACTGCCTTCTATTTTCTCTTGCATTTTGTGTCTTGCCTAGGAACATTTTTAAGTGTTTATGTTAAAATAAACTTTGATGTAAATATTACAAAACTTTTGAATTGAAAATTTAAAATAACTTACCTAAAATAACACTATCTAGGAATTTCGTATTACGGTTAACAACTTAAACAACGCCAGGCATGGTGGCTCACATTTTAATCCCAGCACTTTGGGAGCTGAAGGCAGGGGGATTGTTGAGTCCTGAATCTGAGACCAGCCCGGGCAACATAGGAAACCCTATTCTCTAAAAAAAAAAAAAAAAAAAAAAAATAGCCAGGTGTGGGGCAATGCCCCTGTGGTCCTACTACTCAGGAGGCTGAGGCAGGAGGATCACTTTAGCCAGGATTGAGCTGTAGTGAGCGTGATACCATGAACTCTACCCTGGCAAAAGAGTGAGACCCTGTCTTAAAAAAAAAAAAAAAAAAAAAAAAACTAAATAATAATTATTTGATCTTTGGCAGCCAGTAAAGGATCTCTTAATTTCTATAAAACAGACCAAATCATTGAAAGGCAAAGACAAAAGTGGTGGATTCAGAACAAAAATTAATATTTGATAATCTTTAATTTCAGAAAGCTGCTTTGACTTTAAATTAATAATAATTTAACAACCATTAACATATTGTTCCTCAAAATAGTCTCTACAATAAGTACTGTCTTTAGAGATGAGGAAAATAAAACAGGTTATGTTTTATTCAGGATCTCAAAGTAAATCCAGGAAAATGCCAGTTTTACACTAATAAAATTAAATGGATAATTGAGACAATCATTCATATAATAAAATTTCAAACTACCATTTTGTACTAATTGCATTTTTTCAAATGAAGGTTTTTTTCCTTAAGAGAAAATTCTTAAAATAAGCATTTTTCTCTCTTTAAGAATGGCGTTATTTAATTATGGAACAAGTAAGAATGCTTTGGACTGACTGAGTCACATAACATTTCTTTTGCAATGTCTATTTAAAGTAATAAAAGAGAAAATCACAGCATGGCAGCTATGTTAATGACTGATAAAAAAAATGTAGAGGACTTTTTTTGTACACAATTAATCTTCAAAAACAACTAGATTAAATAGCTGCATTTGATAACTATATTTTCCAAAATGTTTATAAAATGAATTCAAGTGCCCAGACTTGAAAATTATACTCCACATCATTTATAACAAACTAGTAAATATTCTAAGATTTCTTTAATAAGAAACTAATTTTCAAAAATATGGATGGAAATACAGAAATTAAATTTAAAAGCTAGAAGTGTGAGTGTAAAGACCACTGAGAATAAGATGTAAGTATGCATTATCATTCACATAACCATACACAGCTCTTTTCTCTATAAAGCCTCACTTGTTCTTTTCTATTTTGACATATGAACAATTCAAAGAACAGGAATTCCATTTTTTTTTTCCTTCTCTCTGTCTCTCTCTCTCTTCCTTCTGCAGAGAGGGTGAATTGGCTTGAAACTACAAGATGAACTTGAACATGTCGTGACAACTGCTGGGACTAGTATGTTGCAGTGATGATTCCCCACCAGCTGCTGGCATTTGGAGCATGGATGCCAGAGAAGCTACAATGGGTATAGGCAACCTCTCAAATAAAAAAAGATACATTATAAACTAAACATGTTAATTGGCCAAAATGTAAGATCCACATAAATAAATTAGCTAGGAACTAAAGCAGATGGACACTTAGCTCTTTTCTTTACCAGAGGTTTTCAGTTTAAGACTATTTGTAGAAACGTAATGATGAAGTGAATAAGCAGGACTCTGGTGACTGCAAAACAAGCATTGTTGTTAGTTTGCCATTTTGGAAAACATTCACTAAACCATTGTGGGACTGATTGACATAACTCATTCTGAACTAGCCCAGGATAAAGAGTGATGGATGCAAACTTAGGTTCAGATGGCATTCCTAGCTATAGAGAATCAGGTGTTATTAGCATTTAGTCAATAAAAATTGTTTGAGCTATTAATAGCTTAAGCTCTTGCCTTTTGGTCTAAGAATTTCCTGTATCATATAAAATTGTTCTGCTGTGCTTCAAAGAAAAAAAATTATCTTACCAAAAAAAACACTTGACATCTGTAATTGTATTGCTAAGGTCCAGATTGGATGAAATGCAAACTTTATTTGAAAACCAGAAGATATAAAATTGTCCTTTTTATGTGTTGTAATTGGAAGCATTCATTAGATAGCATGAATAAACCAGAATCATAGAACTGCAGAAATAGGTTTTGTTTTCAAACAGAAATAATAATGTCCATCATTTCTGTTGTTGGCAATTATAAGCAGAAAAAGTTGGCTATTGATCATTTCAATAGAACACAAAGTAATGGTTACACTATTCATATACTGTCAAGAAACAGGCCCTTCATAAGAAACATCTTTTTCATTCTTGCTACATACCCCAGATATGAACCATGTATTAATGGAAAATATCATTCTACATTATGCAGATGGTAAATGTTTCTCCAGAAAAGCACTAGTTTGATGTAAATTGCTCTCAAATGTCCAGGTGCTTAAAGTTATTATTGGTAACATAATCAATGATTGGCATATAAAGATGTGTTTTGTATTTCCTTTCTTAAAAAAATAGCACCCACTTTTTAATAACCACTTTACATATTCAGACATGGAGACATAAAGAGACAAAAGCCAGTATTTGTAATGCTCAGAACTGCTTCAACAAGTTTAGAAGTACAGACAAGATAATTGGGACTAAATTTCAAATCCACATATATGATTATGGTACTGGAATTATTCTTTTAAGACAGCCAGTTGACTTTTGCACATTAAGGTTCTTGCTACCACTCTGTTACTTTGTTGAGGAAGAGGCGGGATCAGAGTTTTCTAAGCTCTAAGTTTACTAACCTCTTACATGTAGCTCTAATAAAAGCACAAGCAGCTACCAGCTTACCATCCAAGTAAGTACAGGCAGTCACCACCAGGATAACAATAGCAACAGCCAAACATGGCAGCCTTGGATAGCCTGAACTTAGCACAAGAGCTTTACCTGGACCAGGTTAGCCATGGGTGGACACTGACTCAGACATAAACCTGAAAACTGTCTTCTCTGAGGATGTGGCACTGACTCAGATTTGCTCTGAAATGACAATGGTTCTCTATTAATGACAGGAGCCCCGAATGGGGAATTCCACAGCAGGTGAGCATGGTACTAAAGAACAGACAGGAGAAGTGTGTCAGGGAACTCTGTATCTTGGCATTTATCCTGGAAGTGCATGCAGTCCACTTGCATAAGTAGATCACAACAATTATTCAAAGACTAACTTCAGTGCCAGGGAGCACTCATGAGAGCAAGGAAGAGTCTCATTCTGGGAGACCCATGCTATGAGCAATGATGGAAATAGTTGCCCAGAGAGATGAAATAAGGCAGAAGTCGCTTGACCAACCTGAAGTAGAAGATCAGAACTGGTAGGGGTGAGTATGAGTGACTTCCAAGGGTGGTAGGCTAAAACATCACAAATCCAGTCCTCTCTCTGCCTCCTGGTTCAGATTGGCCCTCACAACTAGATGAGGAAGAGTGGACACAATCAAATGACTGTCTCCTGAGAGAGGAAGAATTCAGAGTCTGGGAGTATGAAAAATACACTCTGAATCACCCTGAGGGTGAGAAAGGAAAGATTTATTACCAGCTGAGTCTGCAAAAAGACTGTCTTGTTTCCAATTGACATCTCTTAATGGATTCCCTTATAGACTAGGCAAGTTTCACTTCAGAGGAAATATTAATGGCAGACCAGGCCTCCAATAAAGTTCTCTAGCATTTTATGCAAAACTAATTTCATTAGTCATAAGGGGTAATTAAGAGGAAAAACAAATGAAAGGATCTCTGCCCTGCAGAAATGTTAAATCTAATGCCTATGAAGGAAACAATACTGAGGTCTCCTCCATGTGGAAGAAGCCAAGAGATAATCACAGATGTTAGATATTGGAGCTGAAAATCTCTTACTGTGCCCAATAATGACTTTGGGATTATAGTATCAGAAGGATAGTCCAACGAAGGACTCTAAGAAGCAATCCAAAACTACGTATAATGCAACAGGCCATATTTTAATACAGCCATGCTTAGCAGTTGCTAAACTATTGTAAAAACAAACAAACAAAATAAATCTAATTAATAAGGACGAAGTAAAGGAAACCAAAAGCGGGGAGGTGGGATTGTAAGACCAGATCTGTGAGAAGCATAGGAAATTGTTCTCTATACAACTAGCAGAAGAAACCAGAGAAAGTGGGTAAGATGTCATCTGCCAGCTCCAAGTAACTGCCCCTGTATGCTCTTCTCAGGATAAGACCAATATCCTAAGGAAAATATGCCTTTATATTCCCACTGTTTATTCTCTATTTTTTTCTTGATCATTGAGTAAATGTGCCTGTTATTTTAGCATTTTAGGAAAGTAAAGATCTATTCTATTTTGTAAAGATAAGATTTAACTTATTTGCTGTTGAACATTTTCTCAAACAACCCAGCGTTCTTTTTCCAAACTGAATGTGTCACAGTAATCTATAAATTGCAGTAATCAGAAATGGAGTTTTATAGGGGTATTTTTTCCAAGCCATTAAAAATATTCAGCATTAGATTCTTATTTAAGGTGAAAGAGAATAAAATGACCCAAGAGGCTGCAGCCAAATTTGGAGGAGGAACTCACTAAAAAATCTTTTGGTTTAAACAAAGCTTAGAAGAACTAATTTCTAAACCATGACATAATATACAAATAAAACACAGTATACTAACTATACAGTGAAGGAATAATCTCAAATAATAATTTTAGAGCAGCAAAATTAAAGACAATGATTTTCCTGATAGAGAAAACCAGTGACTGAGAACCTGTAGCCAATCATAAAAATCCTCAGTAATGTACTATTATAAGTAAGAAAAAAATCAGTTGACTATACAAAAAACAGATACATTCATCAATCAGAGAGGAATGAAGTTTCCAACATGTGTTTAATACAGTTTCTCATGGTCATGATGCTTATGATTTCACTTTGGACATACTCCAGAAATTCAAGGGAGTAGATATTTCTGAAACTTAAGAAATTGTAGCTAACACGCTGAGAAGATATCATTGCTGAATTAAGATAGAGAAATCTGAATTGATTTTAAACTTTTCTACTGAAATAATTAGTTCATAATGGCAAGACATACTGAGTTATGCACAAAGATTCTAGAGTACACCTACCTATATTGCTCAACGTGACCAGAAATGACCACATACTAAGTGTATCAAGTAGCCACTTCACTGTGATAAATTGCACTGACAAAACAGTAGCAGAATTTTCAAAAGGGAAAAATGTATTTCATAAATATATGGTATTTATTAACAGTAGAGAAATTTAAGTTTAAAAGAAAATCAGAAACTCAAAAATTGGCACATATATAATTATCCATAACTGAACATGTTATTTAATTTTAAAGAAAATACTTATGTAAAACAACTATTCTTAAAATCATTTGGTGACTGATCTTATTAGTTTACTTTTAGATGTAAATCCCTTATCAAGGGAAAGGATTTTTTTCCAATCCTTTTAAAACATATAAGCATTGGTGTACATAATTACTTTAAAAGCAAAATTTTAAATTTGGGTGCATGTATATTGATACATTAACTATTGTTCATATCATTTTATTCTAAATGTGTGTGTTTTTAGACCCCATCTTTTCCTGTAATTTGAACCTGCCTAGATTAAAAATAGAATTCACACGTGATGATTCAGTGTTATCAAAAGGATGTTAAATATTAGTCTGCATATTAAAATTTATCTTACATTTTACATATTGTGCATATAAACAAAGAGGCCTTGTTACTCAGACCTTATATCCAAAGGGACTGTGACTATGAAGTATACGTTTTTAAGTTGTATTCCATAGAGAGGTACAAGAGCCTGTGATCTTGTTAAAGGACAGGAAGATATTTGAGATATGACTACAGGGTGGTGTGACTGATTATTTTAATTAATATAACCTAACAGTCATCAAAATCAAATGCTTCAAAGGGGTCATCTTGCCAAATATTAGGTACTTGTTTCCTGATGCTACCATTGCTCCAACCAGTATTAAATGTCCTTTTTTGATAATTGCATTTAGGAGCCACAGCCCACTCTTTCTAACATTTTTTATAATGGAAAATCTTTACCCAATAAAGGAAGGTCTGGCTTTAGGAAATTGATACAGAATTAAATCTGCTGAACATAGATACTTCTGCTCTGGATTTAAAAACGAAACATATAAAATAAGAACATTTTTCTAGCAGCTAATAAACACCCTTTCAAGGGTATTCCAAAAGAATTGTTTGACAGATGTTTTAAGCATTGGAGAGGGAGGAGCCCAGTGGCTTCAATGAAACACGTGTATAGGCTTTTTCAGGATAGTTGCTTCAAAAAACACCATTTAACATGTTACATTGCTTCGTGGTCAGTAACTTTGTAAGGAGAAACAGAGGAAGAATGTTGCTAACTGACTCTCCAATGAAATCTCCAGTCGGAGTTAGGACTTTACCATATAGATTGAATGTAAGGTGATCTGACTTTACTTTTAAAGTGTTCCAAGAAGTGGTTTGG
This sequence comes from Rhinopithecus bieti, assembly GCF_001698545.2. NCBI lineage: Eukaryota > Metazoa > Chordata > Mammalia > Primates > Cercopithecidae > Rhinopithecus > Rhinopithecus bieti. The sequence continues at coordinate 1,328,684 of NW_016803608.1, read as the reverse complement.
CATCTCAACAGATGTTTATAATTTCTCTCTGCTGAATGAGGAAACTAATGCATGTACTTTGTGAATATGGGCTGAGATTGAACTGGAAGGGCATATTAGGTCAAAAGAAAGCCTTCAACTTCTATACACAAACATCTCTTGGATATTCTGGTGAAACTGTAAAGAGTACTACTAATAGTTTATTTTCACCCCAATGAATCTTTGAATCTTAGGGAAACTATAGCTGAGTACATCCAAACGTGTTCACATGAAAGCTCCAGGGAGAAAGTCAGGCAATCTCAAAATTTTACGGAATACCAAGTGAGAAATATTGTAAAATCTTCCATCCTGGGAAATTAAATTTTCTTAAATGTTTCAAATATAGAATTCAGGGAAAGTGACGTTCCGGAAACAGAGAACGCTAAGTAGAAGGCACTATATTGGTACTTAACCAACTACAGGCATGACAAATGAAACATTCTGTCAAGATGTAGTCCACTGAATTTGCCACAAATAAATGTCATCATTATGAATTAGACGTGTATGGAAAGAGATGATTAAAATTTTACTGCCAATTCAATTTCAAAAATCCAATATCTATTTCATTGAACTAAAATTTATCTTACTAACAATGTTACTTCAACTTAAATGAGAAATAGTTTTCCTTCTTACCCCATCCACCACCAAAATAACATGAATATAACCCGTATCACTAGGGGAAAAATCATATTTAATCTAACCGAAACTGTTTTGTGGACTAGATGCTAATAACATTTAGACTAATTTTGGTATGGTTATTCAATTTAGAACAAACGTTCAATTTTTATTTTGATGTCATATGCATGAGACTGAGATAATGTTTTCTTCAGGTAGAAGGAAATAACACTTTGTATATACATCACTATAATTTTGCAAGCTGGTCTTTTGAGAGGCTTTGGAAGATATAAGAGAAAATCTCTATTTTCTTTAACACTTTGATAAATGAGTCATTTCAGAAAAAAATGTGATCATGTATAGAGAATAAATTCTATAAAATAGTCTGCTTTCTGTATTACCAACAGTTTGAAATAATTGGGTAAAATATGTAGTACTTTTCATTTTTACTCTATTTCTAATACAAATTGATTCAAATAATGTTATAGTATTGTTAAAAGTGCTAAATAAGTACCAATTTGGGTACAGTGCATTGTTGTTTTATGAATATCTAACCATACGAAATTCTAGTTAGAGATCATGGAAATTACTCAGAGATTATATATAATTTTATCACAAAAGGCCACATAATAAAATAATAAAACAGAATTAAATTTCAATTTTAAGGAAAGTGATAGGGATTAGAATTGTTATTATATTTTAGTGTTAAAGCTAAAACAATTTCTAATTTGTTTGCAATTCTTAAATGTGATATAAGAGAAAGTACTCAGGAAAGATACCTCCAACTACATAACAGTGTGACTATTTGGCCTACCTTGAATATTATTAGTTCAGTGAGGGTACTGAACAAAATTTTGATATTTTTGTTACTACTATGCTTTATTATTCCTGGGCAATCTAAAGAAGAATTAATATTACAGCATTTTTTTAAAACGTGGAAAACAGACAGTGTACTTTATAGACACTAAAAAATTCTATTATTGCAACTTAGTCAGTTACTTTACATTCTAGCTACCTGCCTAAGATACAAGGCAGTCTAAAAGTGCTAACTGATGACTGAATTAAAATTTTTTCATACAGTAAGTGACTAGCTCTCAGGGTTCTTAAAAGAAACCCAAATCAGTAACAGAACTGAACCAATCAGTACAAAATTAACAGGTGATACCCAATTGAAAAAATCAAATCTAATGAAAATAAAATTAGCAACAGATTTTGTTGTTTATCTGTATCAGCTAGCATATACAAATGTTAAAGCTTTTCAACTGAATTGCTGCATTTATGAAAATGTATGCCCAACATCATATTTTAAAAAGAAACTATCATCCAACACATAACTTGGCAAGTTTTTGTTAGTTAACTGTTCTACTCAAATTAGATCTATTAATTAAAATATTTAAATACTTTATTTAAATCTGCATTCAAAGTATGACATTAGGAAGATGTTGAAATAAAAATACAAAACAAAATTTATAAATTATAATATTTAATGCCAAATGTTTAAAAATGTTAAAAGAATGTAATGTCTAAATTTAAAGTCTAAGCTAACAAATTTAGGAGACCCGGAAGTA
>NW_016803608.1:1197026-1324757 GCF_001698545.2 Rhinopithecus bieti | reverse complement strand
ATTTAATAAGGTTTTATAATCTCCAAAATGGTTGGGGAGGGTGGTTGTGGTATTGTCATTCATCAAAGGGGGCCTTTCAGGTTTCTTTGCTTTCACCTGCTGGGACCCATTTGGTCTCTTTCAAAGAGAATGCAATGACAAAATGAATGAGAAATGCTAGAATAAGAGTCCCTTATTCTACCCAATAGTATAATCAATGGGTACTTGTAATCCCTATTGTACCTCACAGAGGTAGTTGTAAGACAATTAAATCTTGCTTCTCAGGCAAATGATTTTGGTAGTTAACCTGAAACAGCCAACAATATTGAAGAGAATGAATGCATTTGAAGCAATGATGTAATGGGATACTGCTTGGCCAGAAAAGCAGGCATGTGTATTGATGTGCATATCTATATGTGTATGTTTATTTCAATACTCTATGTCCACAGTTTTCATGATTCATAGGTCTTTAGATATTACGTGGGTAAGTGGCAAGGATTTTAAAAAATTTCATAATCTGCCCTTTTGATTTATATTTTAAAAGAACACAAAATGTTCTTATTTTGCAGCATTATATACTCTAAACTATAGTTTCATAAACAGAAAACATTTACATAGTTAGCATCAGTTTGATGTGACAACCAATTTAGTTTTAATTTCATTTGCATCAGCTAAATTCAATTTCTCTTTCCCTCCTTACTGAATTGCTTGAATGTCAAAAGGAAGCTTGTAGTCTTTCGAAGAGATACTGATTTCAGCCTGCATTATTTGTTCACCTTCAGTTGTGTGGAATTCCTATTTTATTTCAAGTATAGTCTATCAGGATTCTCATGGTTTATCCTTTATAAGAAGGAATACAAATGTGCCAAGTGACAAAATTGCATAGCGCACACAAATTCTAAAAGATTTGTGAAAAAAAGTATACATTTGTTAGGAAGTCTTGTACTTATTGATAAATATTAAATACAAAATAAATGGAGCAAAGAGATTGCTATGAGAAACAACATAAACATGCATTTTAGTTCAGAATAATTTAAAATTTTAATTAGTAATTTAAAAATTAAAGGGCTCTGCCTTTAATATAATTTAAATATACTTTTAATTTCTCGTATCTCATTTATGTTGAAAATATCCATATTCCTTTGTGAAAATTCTCTAAGAAGCCTCAATTAGTTATTATTTATGTTTAGTCCAAGCTTTATTCCTGAGGCAAAAATCCTACATTTAATTACACACACAAACATGTAATAAACATACTTTTATCTCTGGAGGTACACATTTTCTTCTCCACCTAAGGGGTTCTAATAAAAAGCTCTCGATTTGGGAGATCTGTACTCCAAAAATGTATTGACCCAGACATACAGATATCACAGATATGTGCTGTGCACAAAGTGCATATGTCTTTTCCTTAAGTTATGCAGATATGTAGCTTCCTTATACATAAATAAAATGACTCTCCATTGATGCTTGTACACCTAATTCTCTCAATTATCCTTAAATATTGAAAAGCAACTTTCAGGGAACTAGGCATGTTGCTATATATGACTTCCAAGGCAGAAATATTGGTATCAGAATTCTACATACTTGTAGATTATTTTTTAAACGTGTTCTTTTTCTATGTTTAGATCATAGAGGAATAGAAAACCCCTTAGAAAATAAATTGACCTAAAAAAAAGATGTGTTTGCTTCGAATGCTGAGTTTAGTGAAGAGTGATGCACCTGACTCCTCTGGATACTTCCAAATGAGTCTGGCTAATTGGCGTAACCTAAGCCAATGGCCATTTGAAAGACTCGAGGTCAGGTGTTTTATTGCTGGGATAGTATTCAAAAAAATGACTGTCAGGGGTGAACGAAGAATTATGTCAAGAGCATTCAGCATTGCTGCCACTAAAGAGAGAGGAGGGGAAAAACATTGTGAAGAAAAACATGTCATTTTCTAAATGAGCTAGGGGAGGAGGATAGGGCAATAATGTGGCCTTCAGCTGTTGGTTTATTAGGTTTCCATTCCCATGATCCACATCTGCGTTAGGCAGAAATAGTTTTACTTTTACTACAGTTGCACTCTTCTACTTTGCTTTCTTATGGAGTAAAAAATAGCAGTGAAAAACGTGCAAGTGAGGTTTGTTCTGTATGGCTGTTTGTTTCCCTATCTCCTATGCTATTTTCCTGGTTCTATAGCAAATCTTAGCATTGTTGTCTGATTTGCCATGGAACAGTGAACATTGCTTTTCCTAGCCAAATCATCCAGTGTTAAATGCTATGTGATACAGATCAATAGGGCATCTACAGCTGTACAAAAAGGGCAATGTTGTTTCTATTAACAAGTTTGAAAGAGAGTGTGGCCTAGTGGTTAAAGGATTAAATAGGTTGTTGAGGTTTTTGATGTCTTGAATTCTAATTCTACCTAAGCCTTTGGATTCCTGATGAAGTTATTAGCAGATTTTTTTTTCATTTTGATCTGCACCAATATACTCATGGATTATACACTTGGGGATATTATCGTGTAATCATTCAATAAATAATAAAAATCTGAAGGACTGATGAAGATTGGAAAAACATCTTGATGACTTCAAAAAATATGTTACTTTAAATATTCAATCAGATTAATTACTAATATTATTTTTCACATAACAGTTCTGTGTTTCAGGTTGTTCCTCCATCTCGCCTGAGCCCATTTAGCAAACTGAGGTAAGGGCTTGTATTGGTTCTGGTTATCTGGATTTTCCTTAAGGAACAGGATACATTTTGTTTCCTGTAAAGACATAACTTGCCAGTGGCATTTTAATGAACCGTAATGTAGAAAAGTGGTTGGCTTTTGGTGCCATTGCCAACGCCAGGCGCAAATGGTTGTTTTTAAGGATTAGCAATACACACTCCTCTTTATTTCATTTTGAGGCAGAGTGTATGTGTGTGTGGTTATGTGTGCACATATGTCTATGTGAGAGAAAGAGAGAAAGAAATCGAGACAGAAGAGTTTCATAGAATTGTATGTTGCTGTGGTTAACTAAAGCTAACCATTGAAAGTAGAATAGGCCCTCCTATCGTATTTCCTGCAGAATCAGATTTCTGGATTCCAGATTATCTGAATTCTGTCTTCCTTCCTCCTTTTCCCTCTGGCTCGGTTTCTCTGTCTCTGTCTCACTTTTCTCTTCTTCTCTTTCTATATTTCATTCTTTCTCCTTCTCCCCCATCCCCAGTTCATTTTGGAAGAATGTTACATGTTTGTAAACAATTCACTCAAGCAGCAAAGAGAAGAGAAGGAGGAGAGAGACATATTATTCTTGGAACGAAGACACATATTATCTTTAGTGTAATCAAATAATTGAAGTCTAACATTAACTATATTCAAATATGTGTCATTTGGTTTTAGTATACTTTATTTTATTTTACCTTTTTATTTTATGTATTTAATCTTATACTCCATAAAAGTGGGAATGCAGCCCTTTGTAGTTGGAGACTGGTGGAAAACTAAGCGTTCTGAGGCTGATGAGACTGCCCATGGAAAAGGAGATTGCAGCTATCACTTTGGTCTTAGTGGTGACCCAGCCTTGGTCACAGATTAAATACTTAAGGCAGTGCATTGTGGGAAGACACTTTGTGAAAACACTTGGAAAACTAGAATTAATATACTATGCTGATAAAGTTTTCTTGACTTTTGGAATAGTTGATTTAAGTTTGTGTGAAGGAATTAAATTAAATAGCCAACAATCAAGTATAATTTTTTCCCCAAATCAATGGAGAATTTTTTAAAACCATTTCTTCTATATTACTCATATTAAAGAGATTTTAATTTCAGTCACCTTAAGATGCTATATGCTTTCTCTGGCCTTCTTTAAAACCTCCTTATTTTCCTAATTTGTTCCAACAAGATTTTATTTTAAAATGTAATTCAAACATCATATTCTGGTCTACAAAGGGGTAATTTTGCAGTTTTAAAAGGAAGTACACTTATTTTATTAACAGTTTCCAAATTATTGGTGGGTCTCTGTTTAGTTTTTCCTAAAAATATACAATGACTTTGTAGAATCTTCACTACAGCATGAAATAAAAAATTTCTAGGTGAGAAAAATTTATTTGCTTATTTCTGTATAATCACAACTCTGCTATTTAATGTTATTTATTATCACAGGGATATATTTAATTAGCTTAATGATTAAATATTCAACTAATTGAATATTTAATTATTAAATTATTTGATATTCAGTTAACTTGGCCAAATAAGCCAATCAATATTAAAAGACTCTCTCAGAACAACAAAATAAAACAAATGTTTTGTTTCGTTATTTAAGTAAGATTCTGATCAATAGATTTTCTTTTATATTTTATGAATTTGGACATTACAGAGAACTAATTGACAAATGAGAATACAATGCATTACTAATAATTTCAAATACTAGTTACATCTGCTTGGTATGACTCCAAATATAATTTGAATTTGAATTTTTCTGCTTCGCCTACTGCATCTACAAAAGCATTTACAATGCTTTCTACTCTTTTTTCTCTGGTTATTTTGCATCTCTGGTTGTGTCACAAATTTTATCAAACTCTTTGGACATATGAATACAAAAAGAACTAAAAAAAATTAGTGTGTTTCCCTTCTGCCCTATCACTTCTCTATCACGAACACTCGAAAGTGTCCTGTTTACTCATTTTATGGAGCTCAGTCATTTATTCACATGGAAGTGCAAATTTTTAAAAAATAAATTTTAAAAGGGTTTTATTGAAATATTTCATTGTAATCCATTATGGAGGCAATACCCCTCTCAATATCAGTGAGAAACTACTAGTTTTCTGCAAACGATCAAACAGAACTCAGTGGGCAGCTTTAGAGCACATATATACATTCCCTGGTGGATTTTCAAGCACAAAGTAACTTAATGTCCCACTGATGTTAAGCAGTCAGTTGTCAAGAAAAAGCTTAGTGGCCATTCACAACCAGCTAAAATTACATTTCTAGCAATTGTTTTAGATCTGTATATAGAATAATTCACTTTAAAAAGATTAAAGTATTGGTCTTGTTTTACATTCCTTATAATCAATTGACTAACCTGTTACTGTGAATTACATAGAATGTCTAAGAGGAAAAAAAATCAGCTGTGCACACATAGGGCTCCTATTTTAAAATATCTTTATTGATCTGTCTGCTTTATAGCAACACATTGTATGGTAATAATCATGGATTTGGGGAGATTATACCCAAAGTGAAGATTTTCGTGATATCAAAGATTAGAACCAATTAAAACATAATTCAAATAACTCATTTCATCTATTAATATGACAAATTAACATGTTCTTATAAACCAGAACTACACAGCGTAAAAACAAAAATGTAACACTATGAAGCAAGTTTTGCCAAGTTGCCCATTTGTTCTCCAATATTTGCATTTTAAAGAGATATAACTGCATTATTGAATTCTTATTGAATACCAAATATTTTAGTTGAATGCCCTCATAAAATCTCTGGTTTTCACAAATTCATGGATATTAGAGCTAAAAGTGTACATTAAAAATGATGCATCTTGCTCTGAGACACTATACAGAAAAAAATAACTTTTCAGGGGTGGATAAAACTGAAAAAAAATGCTTTTAAAATCTTTCAGTTTTGAACTGGTATGATATTATATCAAAACTGTAAAACCCATTATATGTATAAACATAACTATATCAGTAGCATATGAAGTAAATTATGCACTTCAGTTCACCAATGTGTAATATCATTTTTGATCATATGCAAATTTGCTATAAGAGGTTTTAAAAGGAATCTTTAAAAATATACCCCAAACTACAACAGATTTGTCATTCATGCACTGCTGAGCTTAGAGGCCTAATTTTACCTTTTTGCTATTATTTTAAATTAAGGCACTTATCCGAAAGATCAAAACAGCTTTTACAATGGACACTTTGTGAAGGGAGATAGTGATAATATCTGGAGGAATATGGTAATTAGTCCTGTTGTGGAGGCACAGAGAGATGCCTCATGTATATATTGGGAAACTGCAAAGACACCAAATACAAAAGTATATCTCCAAGTTGGGAGGGTAGATTAGAAGGTGCCTACTGATCCAGCAGAAACATTAAATAAAGCAAAAAACATTGTATTTATAAAGCAAGAGCAAAGGCATTTCCTTTTGCTTTGCTGGTAAAGAATACTAAAAGAGGACAACCTCCTTTTTGGCAGCAGTTTTAAATCCAGCTTTTCATATTACAGTCTTAATGAGGGACCCCACAATATCAAATGAAGAAAACAAAGAGAATTTTGATGAAAAAAAAAAATCAGGAAAAGAGAGAGATGACTGAGAATATGCAAACTTTGTCTGCGTTGTTTGAGCACAGGCATAATGCTGAAGGGACTTTTTCCCTCTAACTACCTATTAAGGAAGGCTGCCTAACAAATAGCAGACTATCCCCTAAAGAGCTGAAAGGTAAAGTTCTCAGGAAGCCCCAGTAAATACTGAAATGATTTTTACTATTCCAAATTTAATTCGACATTTTCTTAGTGTGTGTATGGGGAGGGTGGAATACCCCTTTGTGTCCTAAAAGTGTCATGCAACACAGAAAGACCTCTCTGAAAGAAAACGCATCTTACTTGACTAAACACTGAGCTCTCAGCGTGAAAAGAATAAACGCCTCAACGTTACACGCGGCCGTGTGGCTGAGCGGGGCCAATGCAGTGCTCTCATGCCATCTAGCGGCTTTGTGAGAAGTCTCTGGAAGGCCCTGTGATCTCAGTGAGCCACTCCTGTTTGTATTTAAGTCATGCCTATAACGCAAATAGAAGTGCAAATAGAGAGGGATTGCCATAATTATTCAGAGAATTTGGGCACAAAGTAGTTATTTTGCTTGAAAAATATAAATTTTCAGGATGAAATGTTCCAGCAGTTTAAATACCCTGGCTTAAAATTTTTGGTACCATTTTGGATTTAAATGGAAGTGGTTTCGGAATTAGGGCCCTTCCTTTCACTTTTGTCTATTTATCTGCTACATCTCTTTCCTTTCTTCTACTCTCCTTTATTTTTACATCCTACTTTTCTTTAAAATTTCTGTTTTGATTTCAAAATTTTCAACGGTTTGAAGCTTTTTTTTTTTTTTTTTTTTGCTTGTACCCATCAGGCTTTTATTTTAATAAAATGCCCCCTTTGGCATTCTAATTTGAGATAATAATAGGTAATAAAGTCAAAGAACCAACTTTCTGCTTCTTGGAAACACCCAAAATAGTGCTATCCTCAGACAGTATTCCCTTACCAACCCTCAGATGTGCTGCCCTGCAAGCAGCACTTGGAATGTCAAATTGCAAAGGTATTGCTTACAAGCTAAGATATTTTAGCCACTCTCAGAAATACAGTTTCCACTGTCATCTTTGCAAAATGGCATTATACACACTATTTATATGAATAGAAAGTGTGCTTGAACTTTGCTTGAGTCAATCTTCAACTAGTATAAAATCTACTTAACCAAAATCACATATTTCATTCTTTTCCTATTTAAGAGTTATTTCATAGGCCTAGGCATTCTCCCTTTTGATCCCATTGAGTCACACATTTTAATATTACATTTATTGTATCTACAGAGAGAAACTCTTATACTCTGAAAATATAGTTTCCTTTTTGGATAATGTGAAAAATTAAATTTACAGTGTTTTCATTGAGATGCCTTTTAATGATACAACGAAGCTAATTTCTACATTTGTATAACAAACACCTGCATAATATTAGTCATGAACCAGGATTAAAGTTTCCTAATCACCAATAAAAGGGGCTGTTGGTGGGAAAAGCTGTAGCATTATATAGCTAAAATAGAAATTTTGAAGACCTCATGTATTTTTTATTGCGTTTGGGAATCAATAAGAAATACAAGTTGTGACTTTCTTTATACATGTGGTGTTCAAAGACTGATACATATTTTAAATCAAACATCCTTACTTGAAGGGATTTAGTAAATTAATTTAGTACTTGTTGAAGACGTGTGCAAATTTAACCTTTCAAACATTATAAGTAATATGCAAGTGGAAAATAATTTAGTTTTTTTGTTTATGTTAAAATTCACTTTCTACGATTCAATTACGAACAAACAAAATTCATAAAATCTGAATTTAACTTTTCTCTGATGAGTATTATGTTATTTGCCTTTATTGTGTTCTTTTTGAACATTCATGTTTCATCATTTAATTTAGACTATGAGCAAATATTTTAAAGTAAGGATGCTTTTTTAAAAAATGCTGAATCAGAAAGAATGTTCTTTAATTTTTCTACTTTGTACTAATTTTCGTATAAATTTTCTTAAAGAGAGGTCAAGTCTGGGTTTTCGCCTTTCAAACAACCATAGGGAAAAATTCATGTTACACAAAATGCTCATTTTTTTTCCAATTTTTTCTTGGAATGGCAATATGAAATCTTAAACAATAAAAGTTTACAGATGATATCTATATATATTCTAGTAGATTAACTGGTTGGTGATGTTTTAAAACTGATATTTTAACTATAATTTTCTTATCTGAAGACATTATCTGGTAATTTTAAAATTGTACTTTTATTGCATTTTCTAATAATTATTATATATAATTTGATTTTATTTTCATATGTAAAAAGAAGCTCTTTATAAAATTCTAAGTAATATTGGTCCAATTTTAATTGAAATCCAGCAGTGTTTCTACCAGTTTTAATGTCAATATTATTGAGAACCATAGGTAGCAGTGTTTCCTAAAACAATATTCAGAAAAACTTTAGAAAGCTGTAAACTTCTTTGTTGAGTATCATGATAGTGCTTTTCCTCATTTTTTTCTAAATAGGTTCACATAGACAGAAAAACAGACTTCCAAACAGTTTAAAAAATATATCTCAGTAAAATGCTACTTTTCTGATAAATTTATTACAACTATACATATTCATTGTTTTAAAGAAAAGGATAAAAACCTCAGGGAGGTTTCATTTCATAGAAAAAGGCATGTGGGCATCACACATTGCTGTCTGAGGACAGTGCTGCATTTTGATTAGAACAAGAAGCTATAATTGGAGTGATAATCTTTTACACTGTTTTTAATTGTAATCAGTGCAGATGTTTGTAGCTTTATGATTAAAAAATGGTGCTTTATGATATGTACAGTTAATTTTTTAGGCCACAGACTGTTCAACTCGGTTCATCTGAAAACATTAATTTGATATTTAAAAGTACTGAAAAGTGAGAAATCCACAAGAATTAAAAAACAAACATCTACCATTTTTGATGGACTAAAATGTGTGTGTTTTAATCTTACTAAGCTTATGTAGATAATTTTTTGTATCCTTTCTTCATGAAGTGAAATAAGGAACCTCCATCTCTGAGACTAAAGGAAAATTTGACTTATGATTGAAAATAGCTTTGATAAAGAAAATATTAAAGTCTTCATAGTTTAAGCATGATCTCTCCAAGGATAAGATAATTTGACTCATTCTTTAGGTATTAGAATGAAATGCAGATGAAAACAATTCTATATAAGCACTACATTTTGCATTTCTTTCATGTGTTTATCTTAAGACAGTCTCCCTGGAGATATAGATGATAGATAGATAGATAGATAGATAGATAGATAGATAGATAGAGAGATAGATAGATAGATCTGAATTTTCAATTTTATTCAGAATGTTTTAATGGAATTAATAGAATTAATTAACTTTGGCATTTGTATTATATAACCGAGGGAGGGTCTTTCTGTATTCTCTGGAGGAATGATTTGCAGTCTCATAAACACAAATCAAGAGAGTCCTCTCCTCCCTTTTATGTGTTGGAGTATATTTGGTACACCGAAATCTCTTAATGAATGTCCTTGGTCAGGTGCTCTCTACCTAATGCTGCACTTAAATATTCTGGATGTTAGATACCTTTCTTTCACTTTTCCTGAGCTGTATTTCTCTTTTAGGTTACATAGCTAGGCTGCAGCAGTATCCCATTCTGTCTGCCTCTTAAATGAAACAGAGTGGAAAACATGCCCCACATAGAAGCATCTGCTTTATTAAAACAATACATGTGTTCAAGACTCAACAAGGCATTTTGAATCACAGTGAAGTTTAGAAATCAGCTGATTAATTTTCCACAAGAATCCTTGGGAGAATTTCCTTTTTTCTTTGTATCAAAAAACACATCAATTTAAACAGCAAACATCTGATTATAAGTGGTAGAAATGTTAGTGTATATGTGTAATATCTAAGACTAAACTCGTTAATGCCTAGAAATTTATGGTAAAGAAACTTAGGAAGTATTTTACTTCGTACACTTTTAGACCCCAAATTCCTAACATAAGAATAATATCCTGTCTTCATTACAATAGCAGTATAGAAATTGATTCATTGCTAGAGTGTTTACAAATTTTACAAAGGAACTGAAAATTATTATATGGCTAATAACGATCATTTAAATAATAATAGCTGCTACTCAATGCCATCTGCCACAATTTATACTTTTTATTGCTCATCTTTAGAATAATCTCACAAAATAAGAACTATATATATTGTACACATAAGGGAACTGAGACTAAGAGAATTTGGATCACTTGCCTATGGTCACCAGTTATCAAATGGCAAAATAAATTCGAATCTATGTCTGTTTCATCCTACTACACATCATTCCTCCGTGCCATGCTCATCACTAATATGAGTCAGAAACTGTCCCATGTTCTTTATACATATCCCTTGATTATAAAGCCTGTGTCTTTTCCTATATACTTCTTAAATTGAATGAAATTTAGATGTGTAAGTAACAGTATATTTACAGTATCAACTTATTAGCTTTTATCAAGTATGTCAATAATCAAAGCATTCAATTTTGGTAGAAATCAGGGGTCATGATGCTAACACACTGGATTTAATACAATATTAAACTCTAATGGATGAATTTGGTAATTATTCTCTGACATATTCTGTATAATTATTCCATTTTATGGATTGTGGAATGGTGCCATTTTCTCTTTGTTCATATCTGCTGCTGCTTATCTCATTTGTCTAGAGAATTTTGCACATGACTCATTCTTCTTATTACTTTAAACATAAAACATAGCAGACATGGCATGCCTTGTTTATCTCTGCCTCGCCTGACCAGACTTTCTTCAAAGTCCATACAACATTCGCACTGACCTTTTGGGACTTTGTGGTAGTTTACCTCACTTGATTGGATTCCTCTGTCTTGGCAGTGCTCAGCACTAATTTCTAACATATCAGTTTATGCAATAAACGTGTTATGTTATTTCACATATATGCTTGATATCTTAAGTAATATCCAAAGTCTTTAAAGTGAAGCAATTTTCATTTCTTTACATTTTCCATGATATCATTCTAAGGTACCTAGCAGAATGCTCCAAAGAGGAGCTACTCTGTTCAACAGTTAAGACCGAGCCAGGCGGATGGCAGCTCCTCAAGTCTAGTTCCAATCTTAGAATAAGGAGCAACATGCCATTCTATCATGTAAGTCAGTGGGTCAGCCACGGTGGCTGACGCCTGTAATCCCAGCACTTTGGGAGGCCAAGGGGGACAGATCATGAGGTCAGGAGTTCGAGACCAGCCTGACCAACATGCTGAAACCCTGTCTCCACTATGGACACAAAAAATTAGCCGGGCATGGTGGCACATGCCTGTAATCCTAGCTACTCGGGAGGCTGAGGCGGGAGAATCGCTTGAACCCGGGAGGCGGGGTTTGCAGTGAGCCGAGATCGTGCCATTGCACTCCAGCCTGGGCGGCAGGGGGAGACTTCATCTCAAAAAAAAATAAAATAAAATAAACAAAATAAAATAAAAATAAATAAATAAATTAAATAAGTCAGTCAGATATTGTAAAACAAGATGAGTTCAAGACTAATTCTCACAGAATATTATTTGTTTAACATTTTCTGGGTTGGTCCAGAGTCTGAAAACCTTTCCCTGGGACCCTTTCTCCAGGTACAATATTATATTCATTTGGAAATTTTTAACCAGATCTCATCTTAACCAGAGTTTATAGGTGAGAACAACATAAAGACCAGAATGAAAAGTTTTGCTGACGTTACAGTACAGTATAACTATTCCTATTCCTCCATCTTCCAGTGTTTTTAATAGAGAGTCTAGGAGGAAATGTTCTTAATTCAGCCACGCTTTTGTCAACTGAATATTTTCAATTTTAAGGCATTTTTGAGACAGTATGCTTGAGAAATATTTGCATATATAACTACACATTACATGGGTCAAAAAAAAAAAAAAAAAAAAAAAGGGAAGAATTCATAAATTTTAAAGAAAAAAACAGGCAGAGATCATCTAGTTTGCAGCAACAAACTCATAGGTTCTAGGCCAGAACCTATTCTCACATATGCTTTGTTTGGCCTGCCCAGTTTTCAAAAGTAGATTTTTTTTCTTAATTCAAAACCCAGAGCATTTCACATTTTTTAAAAACTTTGCTTCTCATGAAAAACCAGAAGGTTTTGTAACAGTGGGTTTTCTTTCCTGCAGGATAAAATCACCTGGGACTGAACATTTGCCATTCTCTTTAGACAGGGCATACTTTCTCCAATTTGCCCCAGTCCTCAGTACTTCTTAGAGAGATTTCTTCCAAGCCTACTTCAGGCATTCATTATCTGCCTTCTGTCTGTAAGCATGTAAGTGATTCCTGATTTAGTCCAAGCCCTGCATTTTAAACTATTAAAAGGAAAGCTGAGTCATTTATAGTGATGCATCCAAGCCCTGGGTGTTATCCACTGAATGACTAGATGCTTCAAAATGAGTTACTTTTATACATATCAAAAGGATTTTTAAGATAGTAAAAGCATTCTATTATAAACTTGCACATCCATATGTATATAATTACTCAGATCAACTATAATATGATTTATTATACAAAATATCTTCCATATCACACTTTTCTAAAGGTTGGATAATAAAATGAGTAATATGTGTTTTCACTAGACACAAGGCGTTCTGTGTATATAAGAGAAGGAAACAAAGAGTTTCAATGTAGACAGTTCTGCCTAGCTGAGAGAATTGGTTTCTCAAGCATATGGATGTATCCCTTTCTTCCTTGTCTTTCTGTCAGTTGATGCTGGAGTGTCTGATGGTGAGGAAGGATCAGTGCCCAAGAGATATGAAGAAGAGACACCCTAACATTGGCCCCAGCACTGGAAACTTGTACTACTCCACATAGCTCCAAGAAGAATTAAAAGAACTAAGGGTCTAACCACTCCCAAGAACTGCGTTGTAATCTGAATCCTTGGAATTTTCTTGACCTACTTTGAGCTGAAGTTCTGACTCTGTATCAGGGAGAGATGCTTCACTAAATTGATCCTTTTCTTGAGAGTGAGCTAACCCAATAAGCACTGAAATTCATTTAAAGGAAAAATTTGCATTAAAATTTCTTGTAATTTTGTATCATTTTTACATGAAAATGAATATTCCCCTCCACTCCACCCTACACACACACACAGGGGCACTCACTTTGGGCAGTTTCTTTTTAATGTCTATCAGATTTACTCCAGGCAAACTGAGACAACATAGGAAGCCAGTTTCAGCATGGTAACAATAGCTCATAAGCCCACCTGCCACCATACACAGAAGCTTTTATCAAGACATAATAGAATGTTAGAGAACTAATTACAGTATCATTTTTCAAACATGACACTCTCTAGAAGTTCAGGTTAATTTAATCCCTCAATAAGTATTTTTCAAATGCAAACTTGATGAACAGCACTGATCTAGGTGCTGAAGATGAGAGAACAAAAAATGCAAGATGAAAACCCTGCCCACCAGTCACTTACTGTCCAGTTAGAGAAAATTCGTAATGCAAAATTGTATATTAGTAACACAGGGATGTGGCTGAATGAATGTTATGGATGTTACGGTTTCAAGACAGAAGAGCTAATGAATGTATTATTCATTCTAAAGGTGAGACTTGAGTACAACCTTGGAGAATGGGGAAGGCGAAGTATGAAAAAGGCTTGAGGTCAGAAATGTGCTTTATTCAGTTGACAGTGAGGATTCCCAGCTGTCCAGAGAGGAAGGTTCATACTGGCAAGAAGTAAATTAAGTAGGCCGGAGAAATTATGGCTGAAATCTCATACAGGGTCAACCTGCCTGGGTTTGAATTCTGGATCTATCACCTACTAGCTGATGATTGTACCTCTGAAGTCTCAAAGCATCTTACAGAGCAATTTGGGAGATTTTGTGAGTCCATTGATGTAGGACACGTAGTACAGTTCCTGGCACATTAGCAACACTCTGTAAATGTCGGCTACTATCAGTAGAGGTGGTGGAGAACCCGATATGAAATGGATTTGAATACCAAAATGAGAAGTCAGAATTTGACCTTGTAAGTAAAATGAAAGCTATCATTGTTTTTTTAAATTTGTTTTTTAGTGGATTTGAGACATGATGTAGATGATGTTTCACTAAGATTGATCTGGTGGCATTTGTTATAGAGGGTGAGTTGGAGAAAGGAGGCAGGAGGCTGGGAAGGCAGCTGGGAGGTTACTGGCATTGTTGGGGTATGAAGCACTGAAAGTCTGCACAGAGAAATTTTAAAGAGAAAAAAATCATTGGGATGTTGGATCTTAATCATTTGGGGTCATAGGCTTCCTAGTCTATCTGACAAAAACTATGGATCCTCTTCTCACAAATGTACAATACTGTTGCACACACACACTGAAATCTGCATGCAATTTCAGGAGTTCAGGAAGCCCCCCCTTAGAACCCAGATGTAGAGAATAAAAGAAAACGCAGATAATGAATGCACTATCATGAAGAAGTGCAATAATAATATAATATAATAAAATAAAAACAGCAGTATGATAAAGTGAATGTAATAGATTACATTGGATATATAATATTGCTACTTTGTATTTATGTTTGTGAACTGATTTGTAATTTTAGTTTGCCCCACAGAGATGGACATATTTTTATATCTCAACTTGTAATAATTGTATTTTCTTTCATCCTTGATTTTTTTCCTAAAAAATATTACTCCATTGTACTGATCTGTCAAATGTGACTTTCACACTCAATTGGTAAGTACAGGATATCATATTCTGCTCCACACTGCCAAGTTATGCTCTTCTCTCCTGTTTTGAAAATTGGTGCCTGTGTCTGTGCCTTTTTTTTTAAGTTTCAAATTATGTAAAAACATTGTCAAAATTATTTTTCAGTATGAAAATTAAAAAGAGTCTGTATTGCAATTTTCCTTTCTCATTTCAACACAAATTAAATATGGATCTGGGGAGGGAAGTCTATGCAATCAGTCTTAACTTCACTTACCATTATTCCCCATTTCTATGTTCTTATATCAAAATTAAGCTATTGAATAATAGGCCAATGCACCCCAAATTGCAGTTTCCACAATCTTTTGATAAAAGAAGACAAGGAGAGTATAAGCCAGAGAATACACCTTTTTTTTTTTTTTTTTTTTTTCTTTTTTTTTTTTTTTTTTTTTTTTTTTTTTTTTTGTGATCGGCCTAATTCAATAGACACTCCAAATGCCTAATCTTTAGGTTCTATTTTTATTTTATTTTATTTTATGATTGGAGCAAGCTTATTTATACTTAATTTTGTGGCAAATACCAAAAACAACTTGTATCTCTATTAAAATTATTCATATATTACACAAGATATACATATAAGGTTTTACTAATATTGTATCCACTTCTTTCTTTCAGATTAATGTGTTAGGAAATCTCAAATAACATTTTGTGAATATTTACCAAGCTTTCACCATCAATCCTGAGGATCAACAGTCTAATCCTGCCACTTAAGCCACATCTAATATAGTACTGGATCTGCTGTTTTGGAAACTAATTGATCAGATTCTATAAAACAGACTAAATTGAGGTGAAAATAGACCTAATGACCACCGATTCATCAGTTAGGTCAAAATTGATATCTTTTCATGCATGTTAATCACATGAATATACTTTTAAAGTATACCAATTATCATACACATCGAATTCTCCAAAATATGCATGAAACACAGGTATTAGAAAAAGAGACTGCAGTATTTGAGAGCTTTAGGAAATCCTATTCTTGTCACTAGAAAGATGTCGATGTACCATGACTCAGAGATACTGATTTTATATGATGCTAAATGTATTATAATAAAATTAGCCGCTATGATTCGCATTTACTAACAGCTCTGACAGTTTCCTCACCTTGTATATAGATTCTAATTGGAATTTTTTGAAAATATTTTTCTTATGGATTTAATTTTTTCAATAATGGTTGATATTTTGTGCTGAAATGGGCTTAAATACAACTTTAACTAAAACTATTTAAAATAAGACAGTTTAAATTAGAAATAATGACTGAGTTTAAGTTAAACTAAGAATAATTAAAAAAAAAAAAAAAGACCAACTTCCTCAGTCTCGCTGACTTTAAGAGAAACGAAAGCCTTAAGCACAGTCAGTTTGGTGTAATGGAAGCCTCACTGAACTAGAAATCTGAGGATGATGCCATCTGCTGATTACATTCTCTGTCACTCAGAACAACTGAGGCCATTTTCTGTTCTGTAAAATGGGAACTAAAATACTTTCTGTATCTCTTTTGCGGGGTAGTTGTAAGGATCAAATATAGTAAAGAGTGAAAACACATTAATCTTAAGTGACACAAAGTTATTTAAAGAATGGATTGGTGCTATCCCAATTATTGACTTTTCCCCCCCTACGGTGGTCATTTTTCTTTTTGATTTTCGTTGATGATCTCTGCCCTCACTTCCTCTGAATAAAGCCTTGGAACTTTTTTTCATAATTGGATACAATTAGAAAGAATCCCACATCAAATAGCAAGATGCCTTAGCTATTATTATTACGTTGTAAAATGCCAAAGAAAACCATTTAGGCATGTGGGCCCCATTTAGGGATTTCTGTTTTATAAGTCACGTTGGTGTAGAAGTGTGTGAGTAGAACTCCGCAAATTATATTTAGCATTTACTCCTAAGCAAGCTGGTAAATCTACGTGAAAGGAAACCCAAGTCTCCATTCTTGCTTCCAGTTCTCATGCTTATAAAGCGAACCGTGTCAGCCAATTCCAGCAAAGCCAAAGGGGGAAGATCTTTTTTGTAAGCTTCCTTTAACTGGCAACGTTTAGTGCACTACACTGATATCCCAACAACATCGCAACCGCAACCTCAGGCAAGCCTTGCGCATACCTTAACTTCCAGGCCTGGGCAGAGAACTTGGCTTGCGCCACCAGGAGGTGGGGAGCTGGGGAGCTGGGGAGTGGGGAGCTGGGAAGGAGGTTGACTCCGGGCTCTACCCAGCATTAGAAACAAGGGCTGGAGGGCTGGCGGGTGAAGGGGGACGACACCACTTGATATCCTTTCTAAGTGATTCCTGTGTTACTCTGACTTTGTTTTAGTTATCACGTGAGCTAATTACAATGCTAATTAGCCCAGTTTACCGGGACTGCTGTGCATTTGTACACGAGAGTTCTTTGTTTGATCTGCTACATCATAAGCTTACCAGCACGGAGGGATAGCATGTATCATTGAACGTGGAAGAACACACCTTCATCTGTATTAATGAAGAAAACTACTGAAAACTAACAGACTAATTAAGGGTAATGATGAACAATTTTGATCAGCAATTATTTTTTTAATATCGAAGTTCGCTCTTGGAAAGAGTAGAATGGGGAAGTTCATCTTCCAGCTTTCTACCCAGAAAGGTAGTGAGAGAGAGATCCTGCTTCATTTCCATTTCTTCTCCCACAAACTGTTTTAACATATAATTGAACGGATGCCTTTATTTCAAAAGAAAAAAAAATAATTATAGAGCTTGTTGGGATCATTTTCTGAAGAGAGGACATTATGCGTGCATGAATTCCATCGGTGATCTGAGGAGGAGCAGGCTGCTTGGACCATTACCCATCATTGTCGAACAGCAGAGTAATTAATTGGGCAAATACGTCCAGATCTGGTGAATTCACATGCACAGTAACTGGGCAGCAGCAACACACACTCTTTTACTGTGAATAAAATAGCAATAGTTTTATGTGCCTTTGTGCTATGTAATTTTTTTTTTCCTTCTTGGCTTTATCCATTCCAGATTATTTTGTCCATCTTTATGTACTCATTTGCAAAAAGGTTGCTTATTACAAAGGAAAAAGATCTGCAGATGAGCAAGTTTGAATTCCATGTCTCTGTTTATTTTTAAAGGAATGAATTGAATTCATTATTCCTTCACTATTTTTTTAAAATAATTTAATATTTTCACTAAAATGGGTTAAATGAGCATTAGGAAATATTTTTTTAAAATAGTTCCAGGAATGGGCGTGCTTCTAAAATAATTATTAAGGCCTTCTAATTACCATACAATATTAATTCAAAATTTAATTTTTTATTTAAATTGTCATCTACCAGAGGTAAATAAAATAAATCCAGCATTTGTTTCCTGGAGAACTAAATGAAGGAATATTTCATCACCCAACCTCTTGATAATGTAGGTCCTCTGTAAAGTAAGACAATCAAAAAATCTAACACTGTTTATTTGTAACATCAGAAAGTGGACAAATGTTTAGAGGAAAAACGTATGATTCGTTTTGAATTGAAATCATCTATGACTGGCTTAGAGTTCCACAATGTAATAAGAAAGCTTAAGTTTTAGATTTAAAGGAAGTCAAATTTTCAGGCATCTCCACTTCTGAAAGAGGTTAAATAATGATTTTTTTTTTTTTTTTTTTTTTTTCCGATCACATTTTAATCCAGATAACAGAGGACTTGCACTCCTAATTCAGACTTTCTGGTAAAGCTCAGCTTGTCACAATGTATAGCTTTCTTTCCTTTGATAAGGTCAGTTTGCCAAAAAGAACAAAGTGCATATGAGTAATACATTACTCAACCACTTGTATACATACATCTATTTTTCTTACCAGGTTTCACTATTCAGAAAGGTACAGACATGGCACCATGATAAAAAGGGTCATTTAAAATACTTCGCAGAGGCTCTGTACTGTGAAGGATTGAATTTTCACTTGAATGCCTACATTTTCACATCTTTTTCTTTGCAGAAATATTCCTTTTGAATGGCACACTGCAATTGGGTAGGTTTTTTTTCTTTTTTTTTAAGTCACTGACCAGGAATATATAAAATATTAGAAGGCATTTGTCCCAGTGGAAGAACACAGTTCACTACCAGGTACCAGGTGGTTATTAAGAAAGTTATACAACTTTGTCTCTTCAGATTGAAGAGCTCCTTCAGATAAAAGCCTTAAGTTCAGTCAAGGTGGAAGGAACACTAAGGTCTGCCTCTTCTAAATGGCAGACAATTTAAATAACTTGTGAAATTATTAGCCTCAAAGCCGTCTACCTAGTAATTTTTCATAATCACATCCAATGTGTATTCTTAGGAACACACAAGCAGACTCCAGTTTATCTTTCTGTCTATTTCAACATTCAATCACAACATTTTGAGAAATATGCTCATGACTAATTTTAAAACCTTTAATTTTTCTTTAGTGGTTTTATATTTCCCAAATATACTTAAAGGGGTGGGGAGGAGAGAAACGTCTATTAAATACAGTAAAACTTTTTAATCTTGGTTATTGGATTCCCTAAGGAGTTAGTGTAAATTCAGTTCAGTTGAATGAAACAAATATTTCTTCACCTCCTACTATCAGTATGGTATTGTGCTGGGATTGAGGGGAGATACAAGAATGAATAAAGCATCTTCTCTACTCTTAAGGATTCTAGAATCTATTAAAAAAAAAAAGTAAGGTGCACAACCATAATAAAAGCTAGAATATGATGAATAAGAATAGAAAATCACAAAATTCTGTGAGAATATATCAATGAGTTTTTTCTGGCTGAATCAAGGAAGACATCATAGAGGAGAAAAGATGCACTCGATTGCACTGCAGTGGAGAAGGACAGGAATAGTCTGATAGAATTGCTGCATTCTAGAAAGGAAAATGGCAAGAGAAAAAGCATCAAGGTGGAAAAAATGCAGGAATTTTGGTGTGACACGGAGTCCAATATAAGCGGGACAGAGGGGCAATATAAGTTGCTTGAGGAGGAGTGATGAAAATCAAGGTGGAAAAAATGCAGGAATTTTGGTGTGACACGGAGTCTAATATAAGTGGGACAGAGGGGAAATAGAAGTTGCTTGAGGAGGAGCGATGAAAATCAAATGTGAACCGCTATGTTTACACTTGACATTACTAAGGAGTTTGCTTGTGATTCTACAGGCAATTGTGAGCTTTAGAGCAACAGAATGTCTAACAGAACTGTGATTTGTGTAGCTTGTAAAATACTGTTTCTTTCTTCTCATATATAATTTATTTGTTTTTTCCTATACTGTTAATGATTTTTCTTGAACTTCAATTCTATTATTTCCCTTTCCTGTTGGAACTAAACCAGAGGACTATAGCTATCACGGACAATATATCCCCCACACAAGTATTCATGTCCAAACTAAATTGTTATGAAACTTCACAGTAACAATAATGATTTTATGACTCTAAGTCTAGTGGAAATTGTGTATTGTTATTTTATAAAAGTACTTAGAATTACTTCTGAGTTAGGTGGAATCAGAAATAAATTTCTTGGAAAGTGAAACAAGGATACCTTGTTCATATTCTATAACAAAACTAGATGAAACGGTATTTTGGGGGCTTTTAATAAATAAACTTGCAAACCTACCTAAAGTGTGGATAATTTTATTTCTAAATGTTGACATTTGGAAAAGTTATAAGAATTAAAATACATAGAAGAGTCTGTATACAATGGCATAGAATTCAAATAAAATCTTTCGAGTTCCAACCACTGCCATCCAATTCTCCCACTAACGTACTTATCGCTAACAGAAAAGGTACCTACATTTTACAAATTTGAGCTTTGATTAGTGAAGACAGAGATAAATTATCCCTTTTAAAATTTTATATAAAATTAAAATAATTTTCTCTTAGCTATACAGTAATTTCTCTCTTAAGGCAAATTCTGTGTATGTGTGCGCGTGTGTGAGTGTGTGTTGTTGAATCGAAAGGCTTTTGGAATAGGGGAGCAGAAATGGCAGCAAGAGTGAATTTCAGCTCAGTGTGTTTTTTCAGTAAAACAGGTTATTCTGTATAAGATTAGTAGAATTTGAAGGTGGGCTAGAGCTATTCTGATGGCCTAACAGATCAATTGTTTGTCATGTATAGTAAATAGGTGAATGACAGATCAGACACATTCTATTCATTTTGATGTCATGTGTTTTTAATCCAATAAATTGCCATATAGTTAGCCATTATGACAGCGGAAGCAAACAATTTGACACTGAAATAATTGAATCAGTGGCCCCACATTCATACTCAATATTTGGAGTGGGAAGACAAGTGGGAGAAGTGGAAAGACAAAGCTCATGAGGCAAAACTGGATGAAAAAATAAATGCTGCCCTTTTGTTTAATTATAAGAAAAGAAATGGTTTCATATATAAGATTTAAAGTATGACATTAGTCTTTGCAATTTCAAAACTAAGAAACCATTATTTTTTAACCTGAGAATAATGGCATTAATTCAGGCATTATGTCTTGGCTTGAGATTGTTGACTTCAACATGCAAAATTTTATTTACCCTTATACTGAAAATAGCTACAACTAAAAATACAATTTAGAAAGGAAAAATACTGGTGATCCCTGTGAAGGTACTATAATGACAGGTAATGTGACCAACAAAAAGGCAGGATAGCTCATATTTTTCAGTCACTTGATATATATTAACCTGACTCAATATAACATTCTTAAATCTGGGTACCCATATTGTTATAAACTTACTTTGCTTTCAAAGAAATATAGCTCAACTAGGAATTTCTATATCTATTTAAATATCCAGAATAAACATCTGATGGGGATGGAAATACCTAGTTCATAGTTATTCTTCTTAAAAGCTCCATGAATTTTTCTAATTCTTAGTATTGTTAAGTCTCTGGAATCTTTCACTGCCTTATCCCAGAGAACTATTTTATCCATATTATATTCTCCTGCTAGATGCATTATCAACACATCTCATTCTTGCCATGAACAATCTTCTGAGTTGCTTCCTCCAAATTGTTTTTGTAAGATTCCCACGTCCCACTCCTTTCTGACTCTCATTCTTTCTACCCTTCTCCCTTTCCTTCTGCCTCTATGAGTGGGTTGTTCTTTGCCCATTAGTTTAACTCTGCCAGGGAAAACCACAGAAATCCTTACTTTCTGGTAAGTGGCAAAAAAGTGAGAGGAGATGGGTGTGGCTAAGTAGGGAAGGCTGCTCTAAACTTACTGGAAGGAAGGGCAAAGTTGGAATTTCAGTTTGTTAATACTTTTATCTCCTTCATATCGGCTTATAGTATGTTTTCCCCTCTGCCCCTTAGACAATCACAGCATCACTAATAGCAGGATGCTTACATAGAATAATTCAGAGAACTTCTGGCTTCTGATTATATTTGATTAGGTATGAGTTTACCTGGTAAAATTCATATGTGATCTCCAAGTTCCTGCCTTCTAAACTAGTTCCAAAACATATGGTCTGGCCTATGCAAATGTGATAAATAAACCAATAATTATTTATTGAGTAGCTGTTATGAATAATATACTCTGCTTGAAAGTGAAATATAAATCAGGATCCTACAGTTGTTGTGTAGGGCCAGAAGCAAGATTTGTAGTCAAATGACCTGAGTTTGAGATCCAGTTAACACTTAACAGCTCTTAACTTGGAGAAAAACAATCTCACTAAATCCTATTTTCCTCTTCTTAAAAATAAAACAACAAAACTGTCTATAACATGAGATTCTTGAGAGATTTAAAGAAGATAATCTATCCAAAACAATTTTTTAAATAAATAGTAGATTACTAAACAAACACAAAGAAATGTAGCAGGGATCTTCTGGCTCAGATGACCTGAATTTAGGTATGAGCTGGATGTAGATAAAGAATTGCCTTGAAGAAGCCCAACTGCCTAAAGAATAAGGGGCACACACACACACATACACACACATCTATTCCCTCTAGAGCAGGGATCCCAGCACACCAGTCTGCGGCCTGTTAGTAAGTGGGCTGCATAGCAGGAGGTGAGTGGCTGTCGGGTAAGCATTGTTACCTGAGCTCTGCCTCCTGTCAGATAAGCAGCGGCATTAGATTCTCACAGGAGCCTGAACCCTATTGTGAACTGCGCATGCGAGGGAGCTAGCTGGTGGGCTCCTTATGAGAATTTAATCGATGCCTGGTGATGTGAGGTGGAATAGTTTCATCCCAAAACCAGCCCCAACACACACACACACCGCGAAACCAGTCCCTGGTGCCAAAAAGTTGCGGATCATTGCTCTAGAGGTAGCAGGAGTGTGTCAACGTTTCCTGACTGAGTTACTAGGAATAAGGTAAGAAGTGTGAGAAAGATTTCAGCTGCTAGTAGAAGTTACAAGTACCAGGCTTGGGGACCACCAAAGGAAGCTTTTCTCCACTTTCAATGCTGTTATTAGGAAAAAGAAGTGGCAACACCAATAGCCCAGTTATTGGCTGTCACTCTGTGATGCCACAGAAAGTTAATATTTGAAGGGTAGCTTTGTGACCAGAACTTGAAAATGTAAGGTGACTAAAGTAACAGCATCACTGAAAGAAAGAAAGACTGACTAGAAGCAGCAACCATTATTTCAGCTACCTAAGAAGGAAGGGACTTGGGGAAGACTTCCAACAATTACTCTGATGAGGCTCAGGTCCATAAAGTCAGTTCTATGGTTGGTGTTCTGATTCCTATTCTTTGAATTGACCCCTTTGGTTGTAGAAAGCACCTGATACTTAAACAAACAAAAATTCCAAGTTGAAGTACAACTTTCTTTATAGGATATTTAATATGATTGAGATGAAAGAGTATTCTAGTGTATTATCCCCACTTTCAAGAATCCCGATTGAATTCAATTTTGACAGAGTAATTAATAGAATAATTTGTGCTCTATTCTTACTGATATACTTATTTCCCTTCACAGAATCCTGCAAAAATTGCCTAGTCCTTGTCTTTCTGTGCCTTAGACGTTGATTCTTAAACTCCACACATTATAGAAGGGAATTTACTTAAACTCCACACATTATAAAAAAGAATACATTCTCTTCTATAGAAGAGAATTTACAGGGATCCAAAGATAATCCACATCCAGTACTTTGGTTGGAAAAACCCAATCTCTTAGAAATGATGGGGCTATATTTGTCAATAGGGAGAAGAACCACTCCACACCCCCAAGGATTAGGAGAGCCAATTGGAGAAGTAAGAGAGGTTTAGAGAGATTTAGTTTTTTGGAGATAGCAGAAGGAAGGAACTAGGGTCCTGCCAGTTCTGTAGATGAAAGAACCAAGGCTTTGGTACCATGCAACATCATAGAGAGTTGGCTAGACCTCAGATGGAAGCATTTATGGTAATACCTAGAGAGGGTGGACGCCATGCCTTGAGTCTTCAATTTAGAACAGTGGAGCCACCTGAGACCTTGCTGTCTCAATGAGTCTGTTAGGGTAGCCAATATGGACTGGAGATGAGAGGATGCCCCATAGAACGATCTGGAATGTGTAGGACCCTAGAATTCCTACATGACCTAAGGAGTAGATTCTCAAATTATTTCTAATGTCACTATTAGAAACATTTTCTCTCCATTCAATTAAGAAGGTACTTGAAGCAGTTTTATCTGCTTTAGAAAAATAAAAATTTTAAAATATAATGATTCTTAAACTCCACACATTATAGAAGAGAATTTACATTTACTATGTCATGAAGAGTTTCAAGAGTGACTCCATAATGGACACTGACTTATATTTTTAGATATCTCAGTAAGATAGGTGTTACTCTAATGATGTTACAGATATAGAGAATTAAACTCAAAGAGATGTCATTTATCTAACTCCATGTTTTATAACTCATAAATTATGAAGTCTTAATTTAAACTCCGGCCTCAAGCTGCAAACTCAAGTTTCTGTTATTAACTGTGCTGCTGTTAGAAATGGGCCAAAAGAGAAGCTCTTCATTCAATCACTCAACATATGTTTACAAGCTCTTCATTCATTCATTCAACATACATTTACTGGGGACCCACTATGAGTCAGGTACTCTTCTGAGGCAACAGAAGCAAACAAAACTGGCCCTCATGCATCTTATATTTTAGTAGTGATGTGGGGAGAAGGAGACATTAACAAAAGATAAGTATATGTCATCTGTTGATAAGTGATAGGGATAAAAATAAAACAGTGGAAAGGGGGTGGAAGGTGATAAGGTGCTATTTTATAAATGATTATCAGGAAACATACCTTTGGTGAAACAACATTTGAACAAAAATGTGAACTCAATTGATGGAGGGAACCCTGCAGATACAGGAGGAGAAGCTTTCTGGGCTGAAGAAACCACAAGTACAAAGGTCCTGATAGAAGGTGTTGGCTGTGTTGGAAGAATAGAAAGGAACCAGAGTGACTGAAGAGGAGGCAGAGCAGCATAGACAGTAGCTGGTAAGGCAGAGGTGTGGTGGCAGATCAAATCAGATGAGGCCTCCCAGGGGTAGTGAGGGTCTCAGATAAACTTGGAAACCAGCTCCTCTGACTTGACTGGTAGGCTTCAGAGACTGCAAAGTGTGCAATGTACTTTTATATTTACTTTGTAGGTAGCATTTGTGGGTCACATTTTCTTCTAAAAAGCCAAGTAAGATGACTTACAATAATTGTTTTTGTTTTCATACAAAATCAAATTAATGGTAATTCCAACCCAGTATTTGCTCCCTATGAGGGGCAATATCTTGTTGGGAGCATAATTTTTATTCATGATAACTAAGCTCAAGTGACTGGGGATGAATAGTAGACTGTTGAAATATGACTTTCAATAATATAAAGCTAGGAGCAGATGATTTGGCCTTTCCATTTGAAACTTGAAAATCCTGTGATTTCCAAAACTAAATCTTATTTTGTTCTGTTAGTGATTGTCCTTAAATTTTGCCTCTGCCTCAATTCACTATGCTTTATGAGGGCACAGTAAATGTTCCAATGGGGTGAAAAAGATGTAAATAATATTTCATTCTGGTAGTTTGGTCACGTAATGTTAATTTGGAAGACGACAAATTCAAAAGTTAATTTCAATTTTACATGACCTGCTGTGTGTGTCAGCTTCCAGTTCATCCAACTTGTGTCTTTTACTTCTTCAACAGATCAGGTACTCCATGTGGGGGTGCCTTCTGAATAGAAATTAAATGATCTATTCTCCCACAAGTGTCTGAGGAATTGCAGAGGTAACTTTCATTAACCTTGATGAATCTTAGACATATAAAGCCCTTGAATGTCAATGGGAGACTGGACTCCGTTGAGCCTCTCCTACTTTCTTTAATAGTGCATATTTAACCAAAGAATGGCAATAAAACATTTATCGTCAGAGATATAAACAGTTCTATTTTAAAGCTTTGAATGGGATCAACAAATGAGTTATTAAAAAGTGTCAAAAATGGATGAAGCTGGAAGCCATCATTCTCAGCAAACTAACACAGGAACAGAAAACCAAACACCACATGTTCTCACTCATAAGTGGGAGCCTAACAATGAGAACACATGGACACAGGGAGGAGAACATCATACACCAGGGCCTGTCGGCAGTTGGGAGCAAGAGGACGGAGAGCATTAGCACAAATATCTAATGCATGTCGGGCTTAAAACCTAGATAATGGGTTGATAGGTACAGCAAATCACCATGGCACATTTATACCTATGTAACGAACCCGCACGTTCTGCACATGTATCCCAGAACTTAAAGTAAAATAAAATAAAAAATAAAGTCTCAAAGATGATTGCTACAGGCATCTTAAAAAATATTAGTTGTTAAAAAAAAATTCAATGTAGAAAATACTACTGTCATCCCTTCTTCAAATTTATAAGTATTGAGGTAAATTCCTTTAGAGAAATAAATTATTTGTGCCAACATATGTCACGTGCCTGATATGAGTACAGCCCTCACATTTTGTTTTCCAACATACCATCACTGTGTGTCTGCAAGTAGCCACAAGGCTCTGTACTTCGTGTCATTTTTGAGCTCTCTCTGCATGGGCCTCTTAGAAGTCTTAAAACTATGCTCATTTCAGCACCAGTAAGGTAAATACTAAATATACTAAGAGAAAGGACAGTGCCTCTTGCTCTTTCACTCATTCATCCCCTCACTCACTCTCTCATCAAGCACAATAGCTCATTGACCCTATTGATAGGAATGGCCACTGAGTATTGCTGAATTTTGCAAATTAGCTTGTGTCCCCCGTGAGCTATACAGCAATTTACACTTAATAGAAATTATAAAGAAGTTTTGCACCAAAATGTGTCAGAGTGGCAATGGGTTAATAAGAAATGTGAACTTTGATTTCACAGAGGAGGAGGCTGAAAGCCTCACTCCAACAGGAAGGGATTCATGAGGGAGTGTAGGGAATGCAGTGAGGGATTCTGGAAAGGAGTGAGCAAAGAGGAAAGCCTCTAAAGTGGTCAAAGGTAGCATTGACATCATCACCCAAGCAATGACTTTAGTTCTGAGCAGGTGAATATTTTAAAAAAATCCAAATCAGTCAATTTAACTGCTGATGGGTTTGTCCTCTCTGGTGGTGAGAAGAAAAATGAGACAAAAAAAGTCAGCTGATGCCAGTTCTTCTGGCAGAGTGTTGTGGTTTATAAATGCAGCATCTGTATGTGAATGTGTATCGATGTGTGTGTGCAGATATGCTTGTGTGGCTAGGTGAGAGAGGAGGAAAGGAGGCAGAAAGAAGTCCTTACCACATAGCAAATCTGATAATGACATAGGGGATTTCAGTTTTTCTAAAGTTCATAGTCTTAACTCTAACTTAGTGATCCTTGCTCAGAAAGCAAAAGTTAGGTATCCAAGAAAATTAAATTCTCTTAAGATTATGATGTCTTATTTTTGAAATGGCATTTCTATGTGTAAGTGTTATGTCATTGGTAACTGTCAGGATTCCTTTTAACACAGATCCCTACACACACAGACCTACAAATGCATGGAAGATTACTGGGCCTATTCCACCCATATTGTGTATTAGCAGTGGGAAATATTCAGAGACGAAGGGTTTTCAAAAAACTTGGGGATAATTCTCCTAGGGTTATTCACATTTCTTTTCCTTCTCATTTCCTTGTAACTATAAGGAGGAAGAGTTAATCCACTGAGAAGCAAAGATGATAGCTCAAACACTTGGCTGCTTAATCATTTGTTCTTCCAGGATCCTAAAAGAACAATGAGAAGTCTTGGCAATTGCTTCCAATTACAGTCCTTCTAAAATAAACTGATATCAATAATAGTTTTTTATACCAACAAAGATATAACCATTAATAACTAATTATAAGTAAGGTTTGTTAAACTAGTGCTGATTTATTCAAAATGATATGTAATTCAAAGTCACTGGTAGTCCTTAACTGATTAGATGTTATGCATTCTTTAACAAAACACTGAATAATTGGGAAGAATTTAACCTCAAGTCAATTAACTAATGTTGTTGAATTCTGGCTGTTGCTTGCTGAATTAATAAGAGTTTGCTGTAATCAGCCACAGCATCAACTTTGGACTCACAACAATGCCAGATATGCAGTCTGGTGAACTTGAATAGGTGACAGGTTTCTATCAACTCTACTCTGACACCCATCTTCTCCCTCTACTCAATTTCATTTTCCTCCTACAAAAAGACTGGAGCAGCTTGCTGGAAATGCAGCATGGTTCAGCAGGTGAATAAGAGCACAGACATTGGAGCCAAACTGTCTGGAGTTGCAATCCCAGCCCAACTACTTTCTAGCTAGGAGAACTTAAGCAAGTTAGTTAATTGTCCAGTGGTGCAGTACACTCACCTATAAAATGGAGATGTTAATAATGATTCATGACTCATAGGGCTGTTGGGAAGATTAAATAAGTTAGTAGTTACAAGGTAATCAGAGAGGTACCTGGCATATAGAAAACTCCATAGTAGTACTTATAATAAACAAATATTCTCAGCAAACACTAAGGTGAGCAGGAAATTATAATTAACTTGGATGACCATAACCATCTCTTTATCAAGGAACAGCAGCAGTCAGAAAGGAGAAAGTCCAAGTTTTGTTGCTCTCACTTTCTTCCACTCAATTCCTATCTCACTTTACCCAAATTCATTGATACTCAGTTATGCTCAAGGAGGGCTCTTTTCCTGACCTTTCTCCAATCAAGAAGAAGAAGAAAAAGCTTTTGGTGATCTTAACTAATTATCTCTCCTATTAATATTGAAATTGCAATTTCTGAAGATTTGTATAGACAAATGTCTTAGATTGTCTCAACCGAAAAACCACTCATGCTCAAATTTCCATATTCTCTAACAATAAGTAAGTTCCATTTGTGTCTGACCTGTCTCAACAAGGAATTGAGCTCCTTAAAGTCACAGGCAGTTACCTATTTCTTTAAAATCAAGCAACATGAATAAAACATAAATAAATGGAAAGATAGCCTGTGTTCATGGATTGGAAAAATTAACATTATGAAAATATCTATATTATTAAAGTGATCTACAGATTCAATGCAATCCCTATCAAAATTCTAATGTGTTTTTTTTCACAGACAAGGAAAAAACCAATGCTTAACTTTGTGTGTAATCACAAAAGACCCCAAATAGCTAAAACAATCTTGAGCAAAAAGAACGAAGCTGGGGGTGTCATACATCCTGATTTCAAAACATGTTATAAAGTGATTTAATCAAAACAGCATGTTATTAGAATATAAACAGACATAGACCAATAGAACAGGATAGAAAACCCATAAATAAACCCATGCATTAATAGTAAACAGATTTTTGACAGAAGTGGCAAAAAACACACAATGGGGAAAGGACAGTCTCTTCAATAAATAGTGCTGGGAAGCTGGATATCCACATCCATAGGAGTGAAAGTAAACCCTTATCTTACACCATACTAAAAAATCAACTCAAAATGGACTAAAGATCTGAAACTGTACAACTACTAAGAAAATATAGGGGAAAAGCTTCACAACATTGGGTTAGGCAATTATTTTTTGGATATAACCTTTTCTTAAAATTTATTGTTTCATTGACAAAAATAAAAATTGTATGTATTTATGATGTATACCCTATTTTGATGTTATTGAATGGCTGAATCAAGTACTTTATATATTTGTTACCTCATATACTTAACTCATTTTTTTTGATGGTGAGAACACTTAACATCTACTCCTATCAATATGTTGTATCTTTTCAAGTATCATATCTATTTTTTAATTTTTGTGGGTACATAGTATATGTGTATATTTATGGGTTGCATGAGCTATTTTGATACAAGCATGCAATGCATAATAATCATATCAGGGTAAATGGGATATCCATCACCTTATGCATTTCTCCTTTGTGTTATAAATGATTCAATTATACTCTTCTTTTTAAATGTACAATTAAATTATTTTTGACTAGAGTCGTCTGTTGTGCTAGCAAATACTATATCTTATTTATTCTTTCACTGTTTTTTGTGGCCTACTCTAACTATTTTTGTTGTCACAAGCAACAAAAGCACAAATAGATAAATGGGATTACTTCAGACAAAAAAGTTTCTGCACAGCACAGGAAATAGCCAACTGAGTAAAGACACAACCCACAGAGACTCAAACAACTCAATAGTAAGAAAACAATTCAGTTAAAAATGGACAAAGGTCCTGAACAGACATTTCTCAAAAGAAGACACACAAATGGCCAATAGGCACATTTAAAAATGCTCAGTATCACTAATCAGGGAAATATAAGTTAAAACCACAATAAGATAACCTGACTCCTGTTAAGATGACTTTTATTTAAAAGATGAAGGATAAACATTAGAGAGGATGCAGAGAAAAGGCAATCTTTATACATTGTTGGTAGGAATGTAAATTAAGTTCCTCAGACAACTAAAAGTAGAACAACCATACCACCCAGCGATTCCACTTCTAGGTATATATCCACAGGAACAGAAATCAATATATTGAAGAAATATCTGCACTCCCATGTTCATTGCAGCATTATTCACAACAGTCCAGATATGGTAACAACCGAAGTGTTCATCAGTAGATGAATGGATAAAGAAAATGTGTATACACACAACGGAATACTATTCAACCTTGAAGAAGGGTGGAATTTCGTCATTTATAATGACATGGATGAATACGGCGGACATTATGATAAGTAAACAAGCCAGGCACAGAAAGACAAATACCAGACGATGTCACTTATATGTGGAATCTGATAAAGTGCAACTCATAAAAGTAGAGAGTAGAATGATGGCTACCAGAGACTAGTGGAAGAGAAAGAGGAGAGAGGGAATGGCAAGTTGTTGATCAAAGGGTACAAAGCTTAGAGAGACTAGGGGAATAGGTTTTGAGAGGAATTGCACAGAAGGGTGACTATAGTCAATAATAATGTATTATATATTCCAAAATAACTTAGAGAGTAGATTTTCAATCTCTCACCTTAAAATATGATAGGTAAGTGGGTCAGGCACAATGGCTCATGCCTGTAATCCCAGCACTTCGGGAGGCTGAGGCAGGTGGATCATGAAGTCATGAGTTCAAGACCAGCCTGGCCAAGTGGCGAAACCCTGTCTCTACTAAAAAAAATACAAAAATTATCTGAGCATGGCACAGTGGCAGGCGCCTATAATCCCAGCTACTCAGGAGGCTGAGGCAGAAGAATCGCTTGAACCCAGGGAGCAGAGGTTGCAGTGACCTGAGATCACACCACTGCACTCCAGCCTGGGGGACAGAGTGAGACTCCGTCTCAAAAAACAAACAAACAAACGAAAAATGATAGGCAAGTGATATGATGGGTATGACAGTTTAATTTCATCATGCGACATTGAATACATATATCAAAACATCACCTTGTACCCCATAAATATATATAATTATGATTTGTCAATCAAAAATATTAATAATAAATAAAAATAAAGTAAAACAAATAAGTGTACTCCAAACAATGAAATAATAAATATGAAGCATGATGGATGCTCTGTTTTCTCATAAAAGAATAATGGTCTTCCTCTGAAAGTTTTTTCCTATGGAACTAACTTTACTTCCCCATACTGACAACAGCTGAGGATGAGGAACATAGGTTACAATGCTGAACCTCTTTCCCACATAAAATCCAAGTTCAGTCATATTTTTTAATCTGTTTAAATTCAATATAGTAAAATTACCCTGTAATTTCTTATTATACATAAAACTAAATCTGAGGTATAAATAACTTAATATCTTACAAATTAAATATGATATAAATAGAGCTTTAGGAAGAAATGGATCCATGGAAGCATATGAAAACATTTGTGTCAATAGCTAAAAAATATTCTCAGTGAAAAAACACTGATAGGATATTATAACTAATGTTTCATATTTTAAGGAAATATAGTATGAATACTGCCACAAATATTCTATCATTTCCAAACAATTTTTAAATAAGTATGCTGTAATTCATGATAGAATGAAAGCTTATAAAACAGGCATTTTCCTACTTTCCTAAAATACCTAGTAAGAGAAAATGTATATTTATACAGATAATTTTCACTTTTAAATTTTAATTTTCAGAATTTTCTATTTATTAAAAGTGGTTGGTTTTGCTTTTGTTTTAAATGAAAGCAGCTTTAATTATCTGACTCTCATTGACTACTAATGACATACTAATGTAAATCTCAGGGAACAATCGAGGAGAAGGCAACAACATGGAATGCTTGTAGATGGCTTGTTTTCTCAGCCCCTCTGAGCATTAGTGGGCAGGAGAACCTGCTCTTTCCAAGAGGAAAAGATGGCAATCGCACCCCTGATGGGGATTAAAGAATGCTCCCTGTGTCTTTCAGCATAAGAAAAGGAAGGTTTTTGGTATATTAAGAGTGTGTCTCTACCAATGATTGAGTCATTTTTGTGTGCCAGGATACTGTCAAATATTTGACACATGTCATCTCATTGGATCTTTACAACCATTATTTCTATTTTACAAAAGAGGAAACTGAGCCTTAGTGCAGTTAAATAATTTGCTCAAGGTCACACGATGGTAGAACTGAGATGGAAACCAGGTGTGCATAACTCTAAAGACATCTGAATCACTAAACTGCCTCTCTTTAAGCAGTCATATAAAGGACACACATTTACGGAACAGCTGAGGTGATCAAATTGAACCTTCAAATTCTACATCTCCTCTACATGCTAAAACTAAGCCTTTTATTAATATATATTGAAAATGATTAAAACGTAAAAAATGCATTGTACTTTTTATAATACTAGTGATTTCCAGGCTATAAAAGAAAATAAATGATAATAATAACACCTCTAACACCACCTCCAAGGATAATTTCTACTGCCATTTTCTAGGCATTTACTTTAGGTACTTTGCTAAGCACTTTACATACATTATTTCATTTTTTAAAATAAGAACTAGCCACAAATTATACAATCTAAAACTCAAATTAAATGGAAACATGTATACATTTTTTCAGAAGTGGAAAATAAAGATACAAGTTTCCATTTCCTTGATTTCATTTTCTTTACTTCTAGAGGACAGATTTTCTATTGTCGAAAGTCTGGTTCTTACAGGTCTGAGTGATTAATCCATATCTCAATCCCAAAGAACATGCAAAAGGTACTGAAATCAGTCAGTGAGGGCTTAGCAAGGTAAGACAAACCAAAGACCCAACTGAGAACTAATTTAAATCAAATTTACTCCTCATTTTTTTCACCTACTCGTGCCAGGTGATAGACGCTAAATTCAGTGCTTCTCTCAACACTTAGGTAAGTTAGCAGACCAGTGTACTGTCACCCTGGGCTAACAGGGAGAATAATTCTGCCATCTCCACCGGTACAACATTAAAGGAAATGAACCTCATTCTGTTCTTTTTTGGGAAGTAATTTATCAGATGATTTATTTACAGTGCAGACTGCATGACAAGTAAACAAATATGTTATTTTTGCCCACTGTAGTTGGATTTTAAACATGAGAAAGAGACAGAGTAAGTGTCTTTCTAGGGTATGTGAGTAGCTCTGACAACAGCTTTGAAAAATAAAGGAACTCCATTACAAGGCGTTTAGCAAGAACTGATTTACATACTAGAGTAGATCTTTCATGAATTCTGCCAACGTAGAGAGGAAAGGGGAGGAAAAAAAGGCTCCAATTGCATGCTACCACTGTGCATGTTGATGAATCCCCCAGCACATGTTAATTAATGCCCTATTGTGTTTGGCAGACTACCAAGGACTGTGATTGTACACGAACTGATCCTTTAAATGGAGAGTGGCTTACTCTATATTGAAAAGAAAAAGATTTGTATTTGTATAAGCCACAACTATTCCTTAGGAATAAGTGTTTTGCTTTTAGTGCAATTAAGAGAGACGAACTGCCATCTATCACAATATTTTATCATTACACTTAAAAAAAAATCCTCAACCCCAGTAAAGCAAGTACAAAATCACAGAAATGTCATTGTTTTTAAGGAAAAATATCGTTGTTCCCATTGCCCTATCTAAATCATTGCCCAGATTTCACTCATAAATGATGATAATTAATACTGTTATCTATTATACCATCTTGTGTTCTGGCTGAAGCATAAGATTGTATTCAAGCAATTAAAAAGAAATCCTCATAATAAACACATGGTGATCTTGAAAAAATTAAATAAATAACGTCATCTTGATAACAGAGGTGAACTGAACAGGGAAAGAAGCCAGAAGATGCAAATTGCCCTGCCTTAAAGCTTACAGAAATATTATGTCCAGCTAGAATTTTAATTTTAATCATAGAGAAAAAGAGGACTACTTTCTCAGCTCTTATTTCTTATTTGTTTTAATTTGCTTTTTACTACTTACACTGCAGAGAGCTGATAAATATTGGATACATTAAAGCATGAATGACCTAGAAAAATAAATTGCCTTATATTATTGCTCCTTGTGAATAAAATTGACATATCTCAGAAGCTGCTGCAGTAGTATCCAAAAAGGTGTTACAGCCAAATTGATTAATTATCTTCCACCATTCTAAATAATAATAAAATTCACTTCTAGCTTACTAAAGAACACATCCCTTTCCTCGTCTACATTGCTTTAGTTGAAATAGGCTTTATTTGTACTTTTTAATGGCTTCAGTCATTTGGGCTGCCTTGTAGGTAGAACTCCCTCCAGATTTTCCCCAGCATATGTAAGCTTTACTCAAACCAGTGATCCTCAAAGTGGGGACCACCAAAACCAAAAGCACATGGGGGTGCTTGTTTAAAATACAGGTTCTGAGACTCCATGTGCTCAGAAGCTCTGATTCAGTAGAAGTCCAGCAATGTACATTTTTAACAAGTACCTAGGTGATGCTGATCACTTAATCTATTCCATATGCCCTTCTTTGTGATTCAATTGCTTTAAAAAAAAAAATCACCAGCTCTTCTCTTTATTTAAATGATTGATTTCACTGGATAATGAGTATCTCTTTAAGAGTGTGGTACCACGTACTCAGATGGCCAGGTCTGTTCTCCTTCTAGTCTGAGGAGACTGGGACCCAACACTTCAATGGCCTTTAATTCAAAGTGCCAGGACTGCTAGCCCTCTATGCCAGTGGAAAAGTACTGCGGGGCTGTGGGGACATGAAGTTTCAAGAATAGGGTCGAGATCATCACAGAGTGACCACAGAGAGCTTCTGTGAGCCCTTCAACCTTTGGGAAACTTCTTCCTGGGACACATTCTGCTAACCTTACTAATTCTTAAGTTGTGTTTTTATCAGTCTTGGTATGCAATGAACTCTTGTTTACCTTAGTTTAGTATGAAACCCCAACCTTATAACCAGATATGTGTTGAGTCATTGATTCCTTTTGCAATATAGAATTCTTGGGTCTATGAATGAAGAATAGCAACAATATGTTGAATATTTACTATATGCCAAGCTAAGAGCTAAATGCTTTATATACATTACATTATATATCCTTTCAGCAATAACCCTCTGAGATAGGTGTTACAGTTCTCTATCTTATAGACGAGGAACTGAGGTTTTGAGAGGATAATTAGTTTATCTGTGGTTCCTGGTGGTAGATATAGAATTCTGCCCAAGTTGGTCTGACTCTGTGCTCTTAACCAGGAGGCAATCCGGCCTCTAAAGTGGGTTTCTCTTTCCTGTATAACTAGGCAGTCTTTGTGCCTCATGCCTTTGAAATAAAGTCTGGGCTCTTTATGAGCATTTGCTTCCTTTGGGAGTGCTTTTACTGTATTATAAGTTCTTTGAGATGAGAACAAACGGATTGAGCTCCACCTCTGGGTTTCCTTGCCAGCACTGTCAGAACCAAAGTACAATAGTGACATGCTCAGGCTGAGAAAGTGAGATCCTGCCGGTCTATTTTAGGACTCAGAGCTCTGACAGAGAGCTTACTGTTACATTATCACACAACATGATTACAATGGATGAAGTCACTTTCAAGGGAAGCCAGAGCCTATACCCCACCAGTACTTTGTTTAATGATCCCAAGACAAAAATAACAGCATCTAATGGGCAGGGAGGCTAAAAGAATGGCACAAAACAGTCTTTACAGAGCGCAACTCTGAAATACAATGTAAGTCAAAGGCAAACAGCAAGTTGATTCTAAAATCTCACTTTACCCCAAATAATTATTGCTTTACATAGGATCTGAGTGAATCCTAAAGTTCTACAAAGGAGAATGACCATTTCTCATACTTCCCCATTCCCTGCACTCTTGCTTGTGTCACTGCTCTCATTTGGAAGCTTCCCTTACTACAGACATCTCCTTTCCAAAAGTCTGCCTGGCCAATGGCAAATGATTTCTTTTAGGATGAAAGGCAGTGTGGCTGTGAAAGTGTGCTCTTGCTCTTTTAAAAGGAAATCTATGTAAGGAAATTTAGTGCTGAAAATAGATTCTGGCACCTAAGTCCACAACAAATCTTGATGTCTTATATGCTTCCTCTAGTTTTTAACCTGACTTTGGTTCATAACTTTGATTCTGAAATTCATTCCTTTCAGTTCTTGCAACTTCTTATCCTCATAAGTGGGTATCGGAATCTGGCTTTGCCCCTGGATACCACAATTCTTCCCTAGATTGACCTTGCTGGATGGCTACTGTCAGTCTAGTATCATCCCTTAAATCTCTAGATTCACTTTCATTACCCTTCAACCTATAGCTACTGTTCAATTCAAGAACTGTGAATGAATGGTCAACCTCAACCAAAATCTTGCCTGATTATTTAGGGAAGAAGCAATTCCTTCTTCCTCTGCATTTGATCTAAACCTTTTTTTATGGCATTTATACTGCCAGCTATGATTATTTGTATACATCTTGTTTTCTCTTCTGAATTATAAGCTCCTTGGTGCTAGGGACCAGCTATCTGTTTTTACATTGTCCACAATGTTTTGAATTAATAAAAATAATAGTAATAATATAAGATAACATTTAGTGAAATGTTGATATGTTTCAGGCACTGTGCTACAAGGTTTTCACACACTATCTTCTTTAGTTTTTACAAGAACACTATAAAGTAGTTATTATTGTTATTAACATTTAACAGATGAAGACACTGAAGCTTAGAGAGTTTCAGAAATTTGCCAAAATTTACACAGTCAGTATGTGTAGAGCCGGGATTCTAACTCAGGTCTGCCTGACTTGATAGCAATAACTCTTAATCCTTGCACTGGAGTTTTTAGTGAATTAGTAGAATGAGTAAACACACTTATAAATTAAAGAAGAGTAAATTGTTAAGACATAAAACCATACTGCATGTTTCAAATAAATACATTATACACCCAATATTTTTAAATATTGGAGTTATTTTGAAAGTGGCCTTTTTTCTCTGATTCTGTAATATTTAAGGAATTTCTAACATTTAGCATTGATATGTAAAAAAGTTTCAATTAAAGATGAAAATAAAATGAAATTCATTCAACAAAGTTGGACAGCTAATGAAAAGTGTGATGGAAGAAATTTATGGTGCTTTATACATAGTAAACACCCATATTTGTTGAACGAAAAAAAGGACGGAATTAACGAACCACTCAATGAACAAACATTGAAGATCAACCTAGATACTAGACACTTTAGAATAATTACTGAAAATGCATAACAACTTATAAAATATTTGGAATTGGATACACTAACAATAGCATATATCACTGCAAGAATGAAAGTACGTATGGAAGATGATCATGTCAAAATTTTCATAGAATTAGACCTTATATCAAATCCCTGAGTTAGCTGCTCAAGCATGTAATGTGTTTATAACAGGGGTGACCATTTCTACTTAACTATAACACTGCCAGATTAAATGAAATGTAACATATGTATTTAGTAAGTTGACACATAATAGCCACTCAATGAATACTATGTCCCTTCTCCTAGCCCACACCTCCATATTCCATTTCTTTGGGGAATATCTTCAACTAATAGTATCTTTTTAAGACCACACTTTCTTTAAGGTCTTTGGTTCCCATCCTTTGGGTCCAAATGGTAGAAATGGTATGTGGTTTCCCCAGAAGTCTTCAGTCCTATCAGCAAAAGACAAGGAAGAGTA
Source organism: Rhinopithecus bieti (assembly GCF_001698545.2). Classification (NCBI taxonomy): domain Eukaryota; kingdom Metazoa; phylum Chordata; class Mammalia; order Primates; family Cercopithecidae; genus Rhinopithecus; species Rhinopithecus bieti. The sequence continues at coordinate 1,286,338 of NW_016803608.1, read as the reverse complement.
TCTGAGGTAATTCCTGTTCTTTCTCCAGAGAGATCTAAAGGGAACTCTTAAATGAGGGCATTGCTTGTGTCTTCTCTAGGCTTTCCAACTCTCCTCATGGGTAGAGAAGAGACTGTGAGTTAAAGCATCAAGCAGATTCCTCAGGGGTCTCAACTCTACCCAGAAGTGTCAAGGCCAAATTCATGATTTTGGGTCGCAACTATCCATAGCTTCCCCAGACCATATGACCTCTGCCAGTAGGGATCAGAAGGAGGCCTAGACACCCAGACTTCCCAATCTCTTCACATCTACTGCTTTACTACATGCTATGCTTGAACCTACCAGGCCTAACTACATTATGCCTGTTATCCCTGGACCTGTCAGTCATCAAAAGAAGCCCACAATCCCAGATACCTGTTATATCTGTCACATGAATTCTCACAGAACTCTGCACAGTTTTGACCTCTCATCCCTTTCCCACCACTCCCCAATTCATAAACTCCTTCTGCCACGTCTTCTAGAATTCAGGTTCTGCAATCAAAAAATCTCCTAGATCCTTAACCTTTTATCTGAACATTCTTTTCACATTTTTACTCTAATGAAAACCCAACTTTCCTTACAATGTCTCTGAGGTAGTGATTGGGTTTTTTTGTCGTTGTTATTTGTTTGTTTTTCTCCCACAGTCCTCACACATCTGGGCCTGCAGGTTGTGTATGTGTTGTACTTGTTTTCCTTCATTGTCTGTTCAGACCAATCTCTCCGACTTACCAGTTACAACCATGTTGTCAAATCCAATGGTCAATTTTGGTTCTCATCCTACCTACCTAACATTAGCATTCGACACAGTTGGCTCCTCCTCCTTGAGACTTTTTCTTTATTTCACTTCTAGTTCACTACGTTCTCCTGATTTTTCTTCTGTGTCAGTGGCTACTCCTTCTCAGTCTTTTCTGCTGTTTCCTCCTCCTCTGTCCAACAAACTAAATATTAGAGTTACCCATGGCTCAGTCCTTAGGTCTCTTCTCCTTCTCCATTTCACTTTATTTAAATCCATGAGACCAGTCTTTTTTGGTCTCATGGATTTAAATACCACATATGTTGATGGCTTCCAAATTTACATCCCCAGACTTTCTTGATCTCCAGATTCATGTCATTAACTGCCTAATCAACACCTACAATCAGAGATAGAGCAGAGATCTAAAACCAAATATGTTCCAAACTGAACTCTTAATGTCGTTCCATGCCCCAAACGTGCACACTCTCTCAGTTAATCAAGCTCCAAACCTTGGAATCATCTTCACTCCTCTCTTTCTTTCTCATACCCTACATTCAACCCATCAGAAAATTCTTTTGGTTGTGCCATTAGAATACACTCAGAAGCTTATTACCTCTCACCACCTCCACTATTACCATCCAGGAGCAAGCCATCTTCCTCTCTGGGATTACTGCAAGCACTTCCTACCTGGTTTCTCTTTTTATATTCTTAGCACCGCTATGATCTATTCTTAACATTAGGCAAATAAAAAAAATGTTTTTCAAAATTACGGTCAGAAATCTTGCAATGACTTCCTTTTCTACTCTGAGTAAAAGCCAAAGTCCTTACAAAGGCTTACAGGGCTTTATAAGATCAGGATCACAGTACCTCTGACTCTACCTATCACCACTCTTCCCCTAACTTACTCTGCTCCACCCACACAGTTTATGTGCTCCTATCTTAGGGTGTTCATTTGACCTGCAGTGCTTCCCCCCAGATATATGAAAGTTCAACTTCCCCACCTTCTTCCAGGCTTTGTTCAAGTGTCACCTTCACAAAGAAACTAATTCTAACCTGACATACCTAGTTCATTTTGTAATCCTCTCCCCAGCCCCATACTCCTAAAGCCTCTTCATCTGGCTCTACCTTTTTATTACAATTATTCCTTTTAATACATGGTGAAATTTACTTTAATTTTTCTTTTTAAACATCAATTTCTTGTTGCCTGTCTTCCCTGATGGAATGTGAGCTTCATAAGAGCACACATTAATTTCTTTCTGGTTCTGATTTGTTCTAGGAATCTGGAAATGTGCATGCCACATGGTGTATGCATAACAAATAATTATTAAATAAATGCTAGATTTCTATAGGGTTTCAGAATGTGTGACTTGCTGTCTTGTGTTTTAAAATTATATTAAAAACTACCCTTTTCTATTGGCCAGGCATTTATCATTATTCTCATTATTCAGTTTAAGAAGCTGAGTTCAGAGATCATTTTTCCTGACTCCTAAATGTACTGCTTTTGCTACTTCATCCTGGTTACCAGGACAGTGTCCATAAAGATTTTGCTTCACTCATGGCATAGACCAGTGGCTTAACACATTTACTGGGTACTGACTGGCTGTATGCCAGTGATAGCACACAAACACAAAATATAGCCCAGAGTCTGGCAGACAATGTATTTGGACAAGAGGGACACGCCAGGGTCTTGACTCGCAAAATGCAAACGTGCTTTTCCTTTACCAGCAGAGCCACACCGACCATCATGTCAGTTGTTTCTCTTTGATTCATAAGCCACCTGGTTTGACATGTTCAACTCAGGGTTTTGATCTCAGAATTACTCTGAGATGACACCTCAGAAAGTGACTAATACAATTTTATTAAATTTAGATTTTGGTAATTTGCTGGCACTTACTCACTTGACTGGAGGAACAAGGGTCCTTTGATACATCTGATCATGAAATTTAAAGACTATGACTTTTACTGATTGCAATTGAATGTGTTAAGCATATTTTAGGCATAGCTTTATGACTAGTGACAGAAATGATCTTGTGGCTAGTCAGCAATTCCACCTGAATAGAAATTCTTTCACTGGAAATTTCTGACTTCGTTTCTCTGAGCTGTGGTCAGAACCCCACCTTTGACTTCTTTGAGAAAACCATTACTTTATTTAAGAAGCTTCTGTACCTGCTCTCAAGAACTATAGACCAAATTCTTTATGATCTTCATGTTTACAAGAGCTACTTCCTGGCCAGTGACTGAATCCTCAGATTCCTTTCAGGCACTAATTTAAACTTTCTTTGTTTGAGAATTTTTATTTCTGACCAGAAAAAGCAGTTGAACTGATTCTAGTAATCAGCAGGATTGCTTTGAAAGTCTTGAAGATGATTGCTATAATTATCGGTTCTTGTAAGGAGTGTAAAAGGAACACATGCTTACTGAGTGCTCACTCCCCTATGTGTTACAGCTCTTTTAGTTAGTTTGTGCAGTTAAGCCTCATCATCACCTTGAGAAAACTATGCTCAAAGCTGTTTTACAGTTGGAGGTATTAAGACACAGGGAGCTAAAATCACATTCCACAACTGCCTCAAAGGCTAGGACTTTGAGCCTATGTTGGAGAATGACCAGTTTTCTTTAAAACCTCATACAACTAAAATATAGCCACAGAGAAAAAAAAAAAAAAAGATCTGAAAATAATGGATAAGATAATTTCACAGATCAGATGAGAGCCTTGCCTGTAAAATGTCAGTTTAATAGAAGTCCCAGGCCAATCAAGCCATCCCATGGAGATTAGACAGAGAAGCCATAGGGACAAATCCTGTCAGTCATCTTATGAGTGATTAGCAATCAACCAGATTAGATGTGTAGGAAAATAATTTGATTTGTTTGAAGTTAAAATAAATTAATAAATTGGATGTGGCCATTCAGACAGGAGAAAATTTTGACCACATACTTTCACTGTCTCGCTACAGAGAATGCTGACTAAATGTGATCTGGTATATTTGTCTTAGTCAAACCTCATGAACCAATGTGCTACAGAAAAAAATCTGATCTTTTTTCTCTACTTCCTCTCTTTCTCTTTCTCTTTCTTCCTCTCCTCTTCCATCTTCTTCTTCTTTTCTTTTTTATATTGAAGTCCCTACTACAGAGTAGTTGAAAGACTTTGAAATTGATAACCCTGTCTCAGGAGTCTGTTTTTCAGACTCCTGCTGTGATTATAGAATTTTCATTATTAGGGTCAAAGCTCAGAACATTTCTATCAACGTTCCAATTTTTTTTTTTCCTTTGCAGAAAACTAAGGAAGTGTCTTGGCTGTGTCCTTTGAATTATAAAATACACTTTTCAGAACTTCTCTATAATTGAATTTAATTGTTTCCATTTGTTCCTCACTCATCCTCAACTTCTCAAATAAATTTTCTTCCTGCATTTAGTTTCTATTACTATCCCTTTTTTAAAGCAGGAATATAACTCTAAGCCTCTTGTGTGAATCTGACTCTTTTATTTGTTTAAGAATAAAATCTGCCCCTGTATGTTGAATTTGGTTATCATGGTTTTATTTGGCTTTTAATGTAGTGTGATCAGTTTTTAGTTAAGGCGTACGTTGTCCTATAAAGTGGAGTCCTAACACCTCTCAATCGCTTAGTTTTGACTCCTTCGTACATTTATGACACTTGCTTATGCCCTGAAGGCATTTCAGTTTGCAATCCTTATTTAAACAAAAATCAATACTAATATGATTTTATGATGGTTCAGGATGTCTTTAAGAATATATATACAGGTTCCATCACACAATATATTTTGTTTTACATCTTATGTGTTTATTATCAGGTGATGCACCAGCTGCATTCCTATTCATACACATTTGAAAAATTCATTGGCATTTTAGCAACATTTTTTTTCTCTAACATGGTTATATATTTTGCAGCATCATTTTTGGGAGAGAGATTTGTTTTTACAAAGACACAGACTTTTATCTGCCATTGATAGTTTAGTGGTTTCAAATACAAAATTAATTGCAACCTTCTAAATACTCTTCAAGCTATGATATTTTGGTACCAGTAAAAACCAGGTACAGCAATGCAAGTATTTCTGAGTGACTGTCAATATTTAGGGAACACATATGTAGTATAAGAGATAATTTGTTAAAAAGATTTATTTTGTTTAAACCAGATAACTTAATGAACAATGGCTATATGTTAAGAGTTGTCAATCAGATTCTCATTTTATGAAAGCTATCTGACTACCAAATGAAGATCCAATCCTAATGGATACCTGAGAGTAAAATAGTATGCACTTGAAATTCACTTGCAATACAAACCAAAAGTGCCAGTTGTGTTTTTAGCATATTTTATTGTAGGTTCCTTTTGAATAGGAAAAAAGTATACTGCACTATCAACTCAAGGAAAATGTTTGTGTGTTTAAATAATTATTACTCTCTTCAGGTTCTTTTAAATTCCTTTCTTTCTGTTCTTCATAAGCCAAATCACTAAGGGGTTGATTTGAATACTACAAATACAATATTTATATTTTATTATTTTAAATATCTTTTCCTATAAATTCAAGGACCTAGTTTTCAAATACAGATCAATTTGTTTGTCCTTGAAAAATCTACTTTAATTCTAAGTACCATTAATACAGACACCAGAGGGAAAAGGTTGAATATTTGCTAGCAACGTCAGAGATGAACAAGATCTGTTACAACAAACTATTGAAAGCAACCGAGATTATTAAAATCTTTGTAGGAAGGAATATCTGTATACTGGGTACTAAACTGAAATTTTTCCAATACTAAATGGAAACATTTAGTCTAGAAGGAGAGCTAAAGATGCTTTTGGTGCCAGGCACAGTGGTGCTCACCTTAAATCTCAGCTACTGAGGAGGCTGATGAGGGAGGATTGCTTGAGGTCAGGAGTTCAAGATGAGCTTGGACAACATAGCAAGACCCTTTCTCTAAAAAAATAAAAATCTTTTTTTTCAATATTTCATTTTATAAATGAGCAAACTGTGACTCAACTAGTTGTGGAAGGACTAGAATTATTCAAGTCTCCTAATGTATAAACCAATGTTTTTTTCTTTTTTTTTTTTTACTACTGTGAACCTGAAAAAGCCAATCCCTCAAGATGAATCCTGAATGGTTAACTGGGCCTAAATTTAAAATAGAGCCAAACACTTTCTCTGAGTTACCAGAACACCCACACTTCTGACTAACTTTAGGGTTTTCATGCCTGACTGGTTCTGTTCACCTGGCCTGAGCCAATCACTAGGCTGGCATGCATCAACCAATCAGAATTCAGATGCATTGACCAATCAGAACTCAATTGCATCAACCAAACAGAACTAAGCAAATTTGACTTTTTTATTTGCCTAAGTCCACCTGGGAAATTGGGAACCTGGGATGGAACTTTCTCTACAAAAGTAAAGCTTTCCTTTATTCTCTGGAACGTATCTTCATTTTACACTGAAGGCTGCCTTTACATTGAAGGCTGCATCTCCCCAGTTTGCAAAGTGTTCCCTGGAATAAAGTCTCTTTCCTTCAAATTCCTTTTCAGAGAACTTTTGTTCACCTTAGCTGTACCTACATAGGGCATAATATAGCCAGAACGGCCACCATTTATTGGGATGTTATGTTTCTGGCATAGAAAGTCTTACTTGCCTTATTATCTTAACAATCCTGTAAGACAGGTATCAATATTCCTATTTTACTGGTAAGTCGATTATAAATTTCTGTTTTGAGATAAAGTGATTTGCCCAAAGTCACCTTACAGAGCCAGCAATCTAATACAAGTCTGTGTGAATTTAAAGCCTCTTCTCTTCCTGCTGAACTAGCCATTTAATTTTTTAAAATCAGAAACAAGTTTATGAAGTTGTGCAGTACATGAATAATATAATTTATTAATTGGCTTTTCCCTTTTCAGTTTTACCATTATGTAAATAAAGTTAAATATTTATGTAAAATTTATAACCTGTGCTATCATGAGATTCTTTTTTATCTAGAAGAAACCTGAAAATAGCTAATTCACCCCATTCATTTATAAATGAAGTAATTAAGACCAGAAAGGTCAAGGACTTTTCACCAAAGGGATAGTTGCGAAACTAGAATAGAGCTAAAGTTCCAGCTTGAAGTTAGCTGTTTTTTTCTACTATTCAGCTTTCACCTATTGAAAGCCAAAGTGCAGGGAGGGGAAGAGGAAAGCTGAGAAGAGACTTAAGTACTATTACGAGTGAGCTTGGTGTTGATAAGGTCGATGCCTATACATTTTTGGACAGTACTGTTTGGATGTGTTTGACTTTCAAAGGGCCTGGTAACTTTTAAAGCTTTTGTATGTGTTTTATGAGGGACAAATGACCAGAATTTGCACTCCATGTTTGCCCAAGAAAGGAGATTCAGTAATTTTTATATTTCATTGTATCCTGTAAGTAAAATGTGCATTATATTACGAAAAGTGAGCAAGAAAATATTTTCAGCTAAAGTACTAGTCAGAAGTTAATTTTAATTTTCTTTTCTTTCTTCTCGTAAAGATTTAAATTTTTTTTTTTTTTTTTTTTTTTACTTAGGAAGAATTGTTTTAGTGAAAAGTAAAACATCTATGGCACATTTAGTAATTTTTTTCCATCTAGTTTAACTTATTTTCCTAGGGAGAATGAGGTGGCTATAAATACCTTACCACTTGATTTTGTAGCCGTAAATGAGGTCTAAACTCCCTTTGGCACTAACAAGAATTTTGTCTACGAATAGTTACAGAATTGGGTCCGTGATGATTATGAAGCAATTTGATTATTTCCCAAGAGAGAGAAACTCTGGCACAATTTTCAGATGAAATACACACACTAGCATCTTGTCCATATTCCTAATAAGAACAAGAATGAAGGAAGAAAAAAGCCAGGAATTCTTGTAGGCTTTAGCCGGCTTGCTTCAAAAGCCTGTCAGCTAAACAAATAAAGTGAAGTAGTAGTGGGAGGGAGAGCCAGGAAATTAACTGCTGTGGGCTATGGTTAATGAGTGGTCCGATAAAAACGAAGTTATGGTCATGGAAGTGTACACATAGAATGAAAAAAATTAACACTATCAAAAAGAGTTAGCCTGCACAAATTAGATTCTTATTCAATTCTGAAGTGTATTGCTTTCTTGTGGGATCTGTCTCCAACCAGCTACAGAAGCTTTCCCTTACTCCCGAACCCCCACCCCCAAACAAGACGAGTGAGATCAATCAAAAGATTGAAACTTTGAAACATGGTTAGACTGCTGGGTAAAAGCATACAAAATATACCTGAGAGTTCATTAAAAAATGCCTACACAAAACCTTGGGTAAAATCCACAGCATCTTGGCATTGCCACCTCATTAGGAGCAAAATGAAGTGATCATCCCCTGAAGACTGCCCCTGCCATATTCTGACCAGTCCCACAGGTGTCTTGCTCACACTCTGTTTTAAAGCCTAAGCAACCACAAATCCTCTCACCTAAGTCTGTGCAAGGATCTGTTGACTTTAGGCAATATGGTCTAAGCAAGGGCAATGTCTCTCTGGTCTCACTTTTTAAAGATAGGATTAATCAGAGATTTTTTACAAATAATTTCTTGCCCTTTTTCAAAAGTTTGAGAACAAAGTAATCATCAACTTACTTGAAGAAGTAAACTACCCATTTAAAAGAAAACACTGATTTGGATATGACAATCACCAAATTTTTTCTAAATGGGGCATTGTTGAAACATTCTTGAAACAAATGCTTCGGTACCTGATATCCCTGTACTGTAGGCCACAGGGAATTAAAAACCAATAAGCTCCTAGGACTGAAGAGGAGCAAGGCTTTCTCTTAAGTATTCCCTCTAATCGTGCAACTTAAAGAGTAGTTCAGGGACCAGCATCACCTAGGAGCTTATTAGAAATGCAGAACTGGGGACTGATCTCAAACCTCCTGAATCAGAATATGCACTTTAACAAGATCCACCAGGTCGTACTTTTGCACATGAAAGTTTGAGAAACACTGCTCTGAGTCAGGGGTTCACAATGGAGTATATCACTGAATAGGAATAATAAAAATCCTTATAAATGTCATTCTACATGAACAACTTACCCTTAAGCCCCCTTCCTGTCAATGCAGTTCTAAGTAGGCTAGTGGCACAAGAGGCTTCAGAATTATTCTAACTAAAGAGTGCAAATTCTTTGAGACACAGCAGTGGCTGGATTTAACATAAAATGATGTGGGCCAATTATCCCAGTTAAAATCTTGATAGCACCATTACTAACTTTTATGAACTATTTTATTGTGGAGGTGGAGAATGTGCTATAAATAAGGTGTTTGAAATCGTTTGTTTCTTAAGAGTAAATCTTTAATGTAATTTACCCTGAAAGACATAGAGGGGCCTAGACCAGTTTCCTATTGAATCAGAGCTACAGTTTATATTAGTAACTTCCAGTGAAAACTTCCTACAATCAGAACTAAGCTCTTATTCTCAAGGGCAAATTTGTCACTAAAACCTCGTGTTAGTACATGTAGATGAGTCGAATGATATACTGCTGAGGTAAGTTTTAATTAATTCATGGTTACCATTAATGGCTATATTTTAATAATAATTTCTTCTTATATTTATACCCTTGTCATGATTTTATAAAAAAACACAAAAATATTAGCCTGGTCTAAATCCCTAAGAGCATAATAATTCCTGAGAGTTATGCAGAGTCAAGTTAGATGGGCCATGGGCCTCAGTCAAATATTTATATTAACCCAGATCTTGATTGTCATCATGAAATTCATCTTTTCAAAAACAAACATATTCCTGGCTTTCTTATTTTTAGTTACTACTACATTATATTTCTGTGACTTATGAATTTTCAAAGTCCAGAATTTCCTAAAATGTGTTTGGGATAAATATAAGTGCTCAGAGACATTACAGGTCCCATGGTTAATGAAATTTGGTAAATACTAGATTAAATGAAATTATATATGCTGAGATACATTATTACTAACCAATAGCAGGGATATAACACAATGTTCTTTTATCCTCAAAAGCCACATGTTAGCCGGACACGGTGGCTCACGCCTATAATCCCAATACTTTCAGAGGCCAGATCACTTGAGGTCAGTAGTTTGAGACCAGCCTGGCCAACATGCTGAAACCATACCTCTACTAAAAATACCATCGAATTAGCCAGTCATGGTGGCACATGCCTGTAGTCCCAGCTACTCTGGAGGCTGAGGCTTGGGAATCATGTGAACCCTAGAGCTGGAGGTTGTAATGAGCTAAGATCGCGCCACTGCACTCCAGCCTGGGCAACACAGTGGGACTGTCGCAAAAAAAGAAAGCAAGAAGCAACAAAAAAAGCAACATGTTTAAAAGCGTTCTCTATGATTTGGGTCCTGAGTTACATACTTTGGGACACCTAATCTACCTTCTAATTGTTTGAATTTTTGTGTTTCTGAGTACCATATTATACCCTCACAGTAAAAACAGTAAAATAGCACATTTGTAGTCTGCACATACTTATAAACTCTTTCATGATTAATCGTTGTTTTGTCTACTAATCTTCCCTCCCAACTAGATTGTAAATTTGGGCTGTATGAATCACACCTTATGTTTTCATATCTGCCACAGCATTGAGCCCTGTGTTGGGTATGGTAGGTAATGAAATACTTAGCGATATACTGACCTATGCTAAAATTAAGTTTTTCAAGTTTCCATGAGTAGTCAGTTGTTGTAGTATTTCAGGATTTTATGAGATAGTTTGTTTACTTTAAGTAGAAATTTCTCATTATTTTATAAACTTGGATTCTACGTCCTGTCTTTCTGGCCAGTGAATATAAATATTTCTGGCCAATGAATATAAATATATAATCGCTAAGCTGCTACTAGAATCTGGATCTTTCCAGGTTATTATTATTTTTTTTATCTGTGTTATATGTACCGGATACTAATTCTTCAATTACAGAAGCAGAAATACCGGAGAAACTCCAAGTGCAGACACACCATTAATTTGAACATGTTTTGTTATTTATTTCATCATCAATGCATTTCATAATGAGACTCAACAAATGTTTGTGTTCGACACCGCAGATGATACTGAAATTGTAAGTCTGGAAGCTATCAAATACTTTTATTCATGTATAAGGATGCTGAGGCCCAGGGAAGTGAAGTCAACATCTTTCAGGAATGTTTACAAAGTTTCCTGTATGTGTCTTGCTAGCATATCATTCTTATTACAAGTACTGTTTCCATTATATTTCACTAAAAGAATAACAGTAACCTACTTGTTTTCTGTGAAGTTCAGCTGTTGCTTTTCTCCATATTCACCTACACTGTGGCCACCTACTTGAATTCGACTTTTTCTGCAGACATTTCAAAATTAAGATGGAAAAAAATACCTTTTAATGAGTTTGGAAATTTCACGTAGTGTTCCATCTCCTCAGGCATGAGGTGATGAGTAGGGGAGGCTGGAATATTCCTATCCCACCATTTGGGGCCACTACAAAATTCTCTTGGTGTCAATTCCTTTTGATCCCCTGACAGTAGATCTTGCAGACATACACACAAGGTCTTCAGAAGATATGAACAGCTCATGCTGAATTTCATGAACTGATTAATTATAACCCCATCACACCCCATATGTATGCAAAAATATGATTTTTTTTTTAACAGATTGGATTCTACTTGTTTTACCCTGGAATTTACCACCACTCAGTTATAGAATTCAGATTACCATACCAGACACATTTAGGTAATATTTGGAACTGTCTTAGTACCCTAAATGAACTGCTCAGTGAGAAACAAGAAGAAATTGCTTCTTTTCCCACTTAGAAGATAAATATATTTGATTGCATAAAATATTGGACTTAGGCGGTTTGTCTAATTACTTGCCTAAAGGCAGGAAACTGGACCCAATTGTTCATTAATATTCTTTATTATATTAATTTACATATCCTTCAACTGAGTCCTTTTCTTAAAATCTTGGCACCCCAAACAGTAAAAAAGCCAATCACCCTTTCCCAAAGGATGTGTGTCCATAGAGATAAATTTTATTCTCAAACATAAAGGTTAAAAAAAGGTAAGAAAGTGAGATTACAAAGTCAAGGAGCTGCCTTAAAACACCTATCAATGTTTTTACTCCCACCCTGTCCTCATCTGGACACCAGTAGGAGAACCACTAAAACTGAATTCAACTGCTATGTATTATGCATGACGCATTGTATACTGTATTGTTCTATGCCATTCATTTCACCTGAGATGAAATCAGGAAAAGGAGGTAAATTAAGTCTACCTTCAGAACTCTAGACCACTGACTCTTATAAAAATTGATTTACTATTTTATCTAATGTTTTAAAAACTCATTTTATTAAGTTGTAAATCACATCATTCAGTACTACTACATCAGAAGGTAAAATTAATGATAGAGATAAGGACATTAGAAAAAGCCACAGCATGGCTACATGACAACATGAAAAAAATAAGTTGATGAATAGCAGCTTAGGAGCAGTGACACAGGGTTCAGATTTAATTTGAACGGTGAAGGGCATCATCCTATTGAGCAGACCGGATAAGCGTAAAGTTCATATTGGCACATGGTTTGATGTCATCAAGGGTGACATGGAGCAGTGGTACAATGAGAAAATAACATGTGGCATTTTAAAGACCAGAAAATAAAATTTGAGGTTAGCCCTGAATTAAAGTGCTTTTTCTTTGCCAGATAAAGAAACACTATCCAGTAATTCTGAAATCCAAAGGTTTACTTTTCTTTTCTATTAACTCTTTAGAAGTAGCCTTAAAGGAAAACAAAATTGATGGCAAAGATGTGGGTCATGTTAATTACAGGGAGCAGGTAGACAAGTTGTGAGTAAAAATTTAATGTCAGGACAATTTTATCAGAATACAGGAAATGCCATTTGAGATACATGCTGTATTAGGAATTTCAGTACATTTCACATAACCAATGTACTTCCTATGCTTTATTATACTAGTGCTTATGCCATCTGAAGAAAGGGGATGGATTTAAATAGAAGACAAAGGGATATTTAGTTTTGCATATTGATAAAGAAGCTGAGATATAAAGGGCATATCAGCATAGGCAATGCTTTCTACAAGAAATTCTAAGACATCAACAATTCGATGTTCTCAACAGATTGATCATAATAAATCATTAGCTCTCAAAGCCATATACTGATTACAACCAGTCCGTGTCAGTAACTTTTGCCTTCATGTCTTTGGCCATCGACTTGTCCTGTCATTGTCTGCATCAGGAACTGGCTCTATCATGGCTAGCAGAGCACCTGTCCCAACTGAAGCTGCAGTCAAAACACATAAGGAGAGTCAATAACTGCTCCTAATCACAGAGTTTGGAAATTCTGACTTATATTACTGAGTCAAAATGTGCTTGTGAAGATCAGAGGGTGTCACTTTACAAATGAGGGAAGTAAGACAAGAAAGAGAGTCCCTCACTTTTTAGTCATCTCATGACAGATCTAGGAAATGAACTCTAGTTTTCTGTCTCTATTTTAATAAGCCTGATCACAACAAATAATCAGTTTGCTTCCTTATTCTCCTTTCAAGGAAGAAATACTGCCTATATTTTGAGTGAGTGTAAGAAACAAGGAAAATGTCTATTTTCAGAGGGAGCAAATGAACCTATGCTGCAAAGTGTAAAATTTACAATTTTTTTAATGGACATGACCAAAACTAGTAAGATAATATATCTTAACAACCTAAAAGTGAGAAATTAAAATAGTTAACCAAATCCTTAAAATGAGACAATATTGAACCAGTTATCAGAGTCTGAAAATGAATCCATCTACATATGCGATGATAAAGTTTTGGAGATTCTAATCCTGAAAATTTACTATGTGAGTCAGGCCTCCTGCTTGATTTGAAATGAACACATTTAAGGCCCAAGTGCATGTGACTGTCTCCTGATTTATGAGTGAGATTGAGGCAAGTGTACACTTGCCCAAGAAAAGTAGACCTCTCCAGAACTCTCCTTCTGACCCCTGAAGAATCACACTCACAGCATGAAATAATCAGGTCTCTGCTCATAAAGTAACCACATTCATATTTCTTTATTCCTATAGGACTAAGAATTGATTTCTAATGATGAGCAAGCAATTTTTTTCTTTGAAATAGAAATGAGGTTTTTAAAACCTTATTTCTGGAATTACTGGATAGGTTTCTGTGCATGTTACATACTAGCTCTCCAGGACCATCTGTATGTATAATTATGTGGAGGGCCTCAATGCTATAGCATCTAAATAATTTGTATAAGATAAAGGAACATACTAAAATCTTGCCAGTGCCTGCAAGAGATTTGTGCAAAGGTGCACAAGCCCCAAGCATCACTTAATTTTTCTTCAACATAGTATATATTGATTACAAATGGAGGAGTGTACACAAACAGGAAACAAATGAGTGGAAAAGAAAAATAAAAAAGAACATGGGTTGTTAAAAGAAATAAAGAAAACAGAATGCATGAGACAACAAAGTATAAGCAAAAGAAGTGCCCGAACAGAAACATTTACATGTGATGAAATGGTGTATCTACCTTGACCCTGTGCATTATGTTGATTTTCTGTATTAAAATTTGTACTCACTCTTAAACACTTTATAATCATTTTGAATCTCATTGTTTATACATAGGTCTTATATAATAAACTTGTAACTCTGGATAGAATTTAAGGTTCTATTGCATCTTTAAAAACTTAAGAAACAGTGAAATACAGAGATTAGAGCAGTTGCTAACTTACTTTTTGCAGTGAATATTTATTAATGTCCAATATGTACAGCTAAGAACAAATGAGTTTGAGGAATAAGTAAGAGCTCATCACCCTAAGAAGCACTGATAAAAGTAAACTAAGAAATAACAAAATGAAAATAAAAACGTTATGATTACAGCTGGTTTTCATCTTGACAAACAGGTCACTGACTAGTTTATCATAGAAAGGATATTAGCAATTATTGAGTGGTTCCTAGGGAAAAGCTGAGAACAATGATGGGGCTGGGGTTGTAGGGGGTGGATTCTTACAGGAACTGACCCACTGGTATGCTTCATGTAAAAAAGATGCAATAGCAAAAATAACCAGTGCTTTTCACATGTTTTATCAATAAATAATAGATTTTCACCTAAAATGTTAAATAAGGGGAAGATTATGTAATATCAATGCAGATTTTCTTCATTTTGTCCATTAAAAGCACTTTCTTATAAAGTGAGAGAAGAATATTTTGATTATTCTTTCAACTACGTATTATTTTAAGTCTCAATCCAGTTGAGGTCAGTTGATTGATAATTATTCATCAGATTTTGGTTGTATGCATGACAAAGTCAAGTATTAAGGGCAGAAGACAGGTCATGTTTCAAAAATGATCCTGATGTTGTAATTGCACAATAAATACTGTTTCCAACCCTTTTCTCAGTTTCCAGTGTTAGCATGGACAGATAATTTACAAAATGCCTTGCCACTCAACATTCCTCCACAGTCTAGAAGGGATAGAAGGAAACTCACAAGGTCATAAGAACTTGTCCACCAGAATTCAAATCTCAGGAGTATGGCCGAGGGCAAAGCTGCCCATTAGCAGAGACAAAGGTCCTCAGTTCTCGCCCTGCAGGATTGGGCAGCTGAGGCTGTGTTCCTTTAGCCCCTGCTTGCATGATATATTAGTGAATGAATTCTAAAGACAAAAGACATCTCCGAAAACCTTTTAATAAAAGCAAGGTTTTGGACTAACTGTATGAAAACAAGATAACAAACAGGTGAGACTTTAGAAAAGGAAAATTAAGTGGCTTCAACATTTCTGAAAAACAGCATAAATAGCCTGCTTGGGTTTTTACTGTGCTACATGTTGTAATAGAACCAAAAAGGAAATTAAAAAGTGCCTTGTTTTCTCATGGACGAACACCATTTGCATAGTTCTATGACAGCAATGCAGTGGCTATAGAGGTCAAATACTCAGAGACTAGGCCGTTGGGGCAAGCCACTCCTCCTTCCTTTCATTGTTTGTCTTACCCACAAAAACATACTATGCAATTCTCTTTTCCTAAGTTAGATTATAATTCAGTTGATTTATACATTGCTTATTTTATTTAATAAATCCTCATATCTAAGGGCTTCCCAAATTAATACTAAATAGAAACTAGTGGCAAAAGTAAATATTTTTCTCCTGAATCTAATCTTTTATTAATCTGCATACATGTTATTCCAAATATATACATGTGGATTACCACATATGTATGTGCATAGAATGTATAAATACATATATATTATACATGAATGATTTATTACAGAAATATCAGTGTTTCTAGATTACACTGCATACTTGATGAGCTGTCATTAGTGCAGAAAGGATACATAGCTTTTCAACAAAAGAAAAGAATGAGGCTGCCAGAGTGTTGCAGTGGTTTGGGTTTTTTTTTTTTTTTTTTTTTTTTTTCTTCTAGCATCCATCCCTGCCAATCTCTGCACTGCCAGTAGGGAAAACCATATCCATGGCAACCAACCGTACCATTCCAACCCACATCAATGACGCCTCCAATCTAAACTGTCAAATATTCTATGCACATCATGTAAAATAGGTCTCTTTCCCCTTATACCTCTGTGCATCTCGTTTCCGTGGCTACATGTTTATGCAAATGAGAATTGTCCTTTCTCTCAGGTTGATTGAACACTGAATTTGTTTTGCACCTTGGCAATGCAAAGCCATGCTGTCTTGCCACCTGGTCTACCACATAATTGCAAAAAATTACATTATAATGATAACTGTCCCCAAATTAGCCTGATAACACCATCTACCTGCCTTGTGAGCAAAAGAAACAGTGCAATAAAGAAAGATGTTAAAACAGAGTCGAGATAGGGGAATAATGTTTAATTGGCTCTCCAGAGTCCACTAATTTTCAGAATTGGAAACCTAGTGTTTGATTTGTTCTTTTTAGTCAGTGAGAAGAAAAAATATCCCTCATAAATTCTGAATGACAAATTTGCCCATCCTTTTTTGCATGTGGTTCCAGCATCCCAGGGAATCTAAAGTGTCATTTCCTCTCTGGAAGAAAGGAAGCACAAAACATGCTAGGTATGTACTCTAAATTTTCACTCAGTATCAGTTCTAACTATAAATTTCTCCCAATTCTTGTAGCTCTCTCATTCTTTTTTCCCAACCCTCTCCAAATCTTACATCAATACCTTTCTTTTAAAGTAAAGATGCAGGATTTTTACAGGATGACACATATTAAAATAAAATAAAGCTGGAACTGTGAAACAAACTACCTTCTCTCCACCCCCAACTCCTTTAATCTATTGCTTTCCACTGAATAATGTCCTGTAAATGATTTTGTTGTGCTGGTTAGTTTTGTTTTCAGGAAAATCACATTTTGCAAATAATGAAATAACTAATTGCTTATTTAATTTTCAGTTGTGACATATCAATATGATGACTTTAAGGACTATAGTCATGTTAATTTTTTTTTTACAAAAGAGAAAGAAATATGCAGGTAAAAATGTGGCTCATAGTATATTTCCCCAGGGTGTAAGTGACAAAATAAAAGATACTAGGCTCTATTATGATAAATGTTGAGGATATATTTTACTTTTCCCCCTACTTAAGACCTATTTCCCTGCAACACAATTCCTTCAGTATGTTTTTAAAGGAACAATTTTATATAATTCCATGAGATTTTTGTCTTAGATTGATCTTCTAAACTTTGTTTATACTCTGAGTTATCTTTGAGTAGATTAGGGAAGAGCAAAGCTCACAAAGGTAGCTAAGATCCCTTTTAAATTTAATAGATGATCTGTAAATGTGTCCTGGCCGAAGATTCAAAATATCAAATTTCCAAAGAAGGATGCTTAACCATCTTTCCCCGAATCTTCTTCTCCAAACTGTAAATATTTTTTAGGGTGTAGCTGAGAAGCCACTTTCTCCCTGACTCAATTCCTATCTAAAAAGATAACAAAGTGATTGTTGCTCCCTTCTTGATCTCTTGTTTATGTCAGTGCTGTTTCAGCATTTCCTAAGATGCCATTTCCTGTTTATATGACTTGCACTCTGATAAGATTACAAACCCTGGGGCAAAGTTGGGAAAAAGTAACATTTTATCATTCTTTTGTATTTTCTATCCTTAAAGTGAATATTTTGCTCAGTTAAATTGTATGCCAAGTCTTGATTTTTGTTGGATTTTAGACTGAGACATTTAGACAGAGAGCAGCTAATAAATGTGCCTCAGGTCATGATAGGAGAATAGAAACCAACTTTTAGTTAAGTGTTCATATGTTCAAGAAACCATATCAAATATTTTACATATGGAACAATAATCTTTTCCTTGTTAAAATTTACTTTTAAATAACAGATTATATTTTTTAAAGCATAATATTTTAAAGAGAGAACATGACATTCATCCTTAGTAATTCTGTTTGATTGTCATATTTCCACCAATAATGTTATTTGCTGAACACTATTCTTGGTTTTTTGGGGAATAACTGAGGAAGCAGAAGATCTAATTTTATAAAGATAGCAACCAAATACACATAAACACAGGCGATAGGAATGATTTAAAACTTAGCATCAATTATGACTGTAAATAGTTTGGAAGGCTAAAATATATCATTATTGGAGTTAATTTCTGGGAGAAAAGTATGGATGAAGAGTTTGAATAAGATTTACCTGAGGAAGACAAATATTTAAGGTTATGACTTTTTCATTAAGTCAGTTTTTTTTGTTTTGTTTTGTTTTGTTTTTTTAAATCTAAGGTTTACGCATTTGGACTATACCCATTTAGTCTCAAGGTTAGAGCTTGCGGATGGAGCTTTAGGTAACCCATGCTGAATTTGCCTTATTTGCTATTTAACTTTGCCTATTTGTGTAAAGTAAACAAGAAATAAAGCACTCATTTGCCAAACATAAGGGCTCAAAAAGTTTGTCTGCCTTCCACATGTGAAAAAAATAAGGTGTTTATGCACTAACCAGAAATTGCCCTAATTCTCTCATCCACTTACTGTATCTACACAATTTACACTTCCTAGATTCCTCCTATGAGATTTCTCCTTAGAAACATTGCAGAGAAAAATAAACAAACAACAAATAAAATCCATCTTTCTTAAGTAAGAGCACCTACTTTCTTGAGAAGGGATAATACTATTATCAAATAAATAATAATAAATTCTTATTAGACACTGTGTTCCAAACACTGTTCTATGTCATTTACATAATTTAAGCCATTTGCTCCTTACAACAGCTTCATAAATTAGATGCAATCATTAACCCTAAGAAATAACAGATGAGAAAACTGAGGCATAGAGAGGAACCCAAAGTTGTGTAGCTAGAAAGGTAGAGCTGAGACTCAAGCCCTAAGAATCTTGCTGTAAAGTCTCCGAAGTGTTAACCTTTTTATTTCTATGTCGTATGACATTTTTGAGAAATAATTTTATTCTCAATTATCACAATAAATTTGCATCAGTTAAAAAATTCTTAAAATTTTAATATTTGCAAATTCTGTCTTTATAATTCAAATTCCCTTTTATTTTAATTTTTTCAAAGCATGATATTGAATCCTCTCTTGGGGAGAAAATCTCTTTCTGAAAGGCTTCAAAATTGGAAACATTATTTTTAATTCCAACAATAATTGTTAAATGTATGTTGACTATTTCACATCTAGACATCCTTCATTCAGCTAGTCAGTGAGTTAACAAATATTATTGCAGACTTACTAAGTGCCAGGCACTGTTCTTGGCTCTGGGGATTTAGTAGTGAGAAAAAGAAAGCCTATTACCTTATGGCACCCACTTTACAGTAGAAGGAGGGAAGAGAAGAGAGAAAAAGAGAATAGAACAGAACAGAATAGAATAGGTCGGATGGGGAGAAGTGTTATCAAAAAAAAAATTAAAGCAAATGAGGGAAAGGGGACTGCTTTTTTATTATACTAGTAAAGATCTTTTTTGATAAAGTGACATCTGATCCAAACCTTGAATGAATTGAGGGAGGGAGCTCAGAGGTGGAAACAGGCTTCCTAGGCTCAAGGACCCATCAGAATAGTTGGATGGTGTAAGGGAGAAGAGCTGCAGGAATTGCTGTCAGTGAGGCAACAGCTGGTCAAATCACAGAGGAACTTGCAGGAAATTTTTAAGTACTTTCCCCTATTCTCTGAGAGAGATGGGAAACCCTCAGTGGATTTTCAGCAGAGGAATAATAGAAACTGACTTACATTGTAAAAGAATCACTCTGGCTCAGAGTGAAATATGGAGTAGGAGACCAGATGAAATCAGGGAGTCTGGTTTAAAAGAACTGCAGTAGGTGAAGGTGGCATGTGCCCGGATGACGGCATGAGTTGTGAGATAATTATTTTCTTTTTTTTTTTTTTTTTTTTTGAGCTGGAGTTTCGCTCTTGTTGCCCAGACTGGGGTGCAATGGCACAATCTCGGCTCATTGCAACCTCCATCTCACGGGTTCCAGAGATTCTCCTGCCTCACCCTCCCAAGTAGCTGGGATTACAGGTGTCCGCTACCACGCCTGGCTAATTTTTTGTATTTTTAGTAGAGATG
This sequence comes from Rhinopithecus bieti, assembly GCF_001698545.2. Lineage (NCBI taxonomy): Eukaryota > Metazoa > Chordata > Mammalia > Primates > Cercopithecidae > Rhinopithecus > Rhinopithecus bieti. Next base: position 1,266,110 of record NW_016803608.1, on the reverse strand, counting down.
GCTGGAGTTGGATAGCATCAAAAACCATTGGCAATAAAGAAGTAATGCTATCCAACTCTTCACTGAAGATGCAACTTGTTAACGTTAGCAAAGTTCTTAATGTAGGAGCAACCTGCTCTTTCTCGAAACATTCTTTTCATCTTCCAAATCTCAGGTGTCATGCTCCTTTTGTCCTGTTTTTTAAACCGTTCTTTCTTACCTTTTTTTTGCAGACCCCTCTTCTCTGGAATTTCCTAACTCTCAGTGCTTTTTTAGTATTCTGTTACAAGCTATCTTTCTGTATTCATCTTTGACTCCACTTGGACAAGCTTCACCACAAGAAAAGTTTCAACTATTGTCTAAATATTAATGACATCAAATTCTCTAGTCCCTCACTCTTCAGTGTGGTAGCTCCATCTGGCTCTTGAATGCTTCAAATGTTGCAAATACAAATTAAGATGTGCTATAAGCGTAAAATAAATGCTGAATTTTGAAGATGTACTTTTTTTTTTTTTTTTTTTTGACCGAGTCTTGCTCTGTCACCAGGCTGGGGTGCAGTGGTGCGATCTCAGCTCACTGCAACCTCTACCTCCCAGGTTCAAGTGATTCTCCTGCCCTCCCAAGTTGCTTGGGACTAACAGGTGGCGTGCCACCACGCCCAGCTAATTTTTGTGTTTTTAGTAGAGACATGGGTTTCCCATGTGGCCAGGATGATCTCGATCTTCTTGACTCGTGATTTGCCTGCCTCAGACTCCAAGTGCTGTTGATTACGGGCGTGAGCCATCAGGCCCCGCTGAAGATGTAGACTTTAATCATAACAGATATATTCAATAATTTCTATATTGATTAGACTTGAATAAAATGTGTTGATATATTGGGTAAATAAAAATATATTAAAATTTATTTTATCTGTTTCTTTTTACTTTTTAATTATAGCCACTAAAATTATTAGAAGTTCCATATATGCCTCAGCTTTATATTTTAATTAACAGGCTTCTCTGGCCCATTGATATTTCTTCAGTACCAGACTTAGCCCATGGCTTGGTATATAATGTGTTAATAAACATTTATAAAATAATACTGAATGTAACAAAACAAAACCTTTTTTATAAACTGGAACAAACTTCGTACAAAATGTGGAGATGGTATACAAACATTTCCTAAGGAATACCAAAAAGTGACTTTCTTTTTTTTTTTTTTTTTTTTTTTTGTTGAGACGGAGTCTTGCTCTGTCACCCGGGCTGGAGTGCAGTGGCCGGATCTCAGCTCACTGCAAGCTTCGCCTCCCGGGTTTACGCCATTCTCCTGCCTCAGCCTCCGGAGTAGCTGGGACTACAGGCGCCCGCCACCTCGGCCGGCTAGTTTTTTTTTTTGTATTTTAGTAGAGACGGGGTTTCACCGTGTTAGCCAGGATGGTCTCGATCTCCTGACCTCGTGATCCGCCCATCTCGGCCTCCCAAAGTGCTGGGATTACAGGCTTGAGCCACCGCGCCCGGCTCACCAAAAAGTGACTTTCTTATAAAGAGGCAGTCACCGTGTTTCAAATGGGAGAACTCAGTTTTCTAAAGACGTTAAGTGTGCCTAAAGTGACACACATACTGAAATGATTCTTAAAATTTTTCTTTAGAACTTAACAAAATAATATTAAGATTCAACTAGAAAACTAAACACGGGATGATGAGTCAAAAAAGATTTAAAACAGAATAATTACAGGGAATCATATCAAGTTTTTAAAAAGTTATAAAACAGTATGAAGCTTGTGCCAAAATAGAGATCAAGGAAACAAAACAGAAAGTTCAGAAACAGACAAAACTACAAATAAGAATTCAGTATGTAATAAAGGTGGAATTTTAAACCAGTGAAGAAAAGATGTATAATATGATAATTTCTTTTTTAAAAGTGTGATGGCAAGTAACCATTTGACAAGAATAAATGTAGATCCTTAATTAACACCTTAAAATAAAATTAATTCTCCAAATGAATTAGATGTAAGTACAAATAATGAAATTTAACAGTATTAGAGGAAAATATAAATGCATTTATATAGATAAAGAAAGCTCTTTCAATGAAGAATTAAGGCAGAAATGGAAAGATCTAACTAAATAAATATTTCAAGACATTTGTATGTGGAAAATAACGCAATCCAAATGAAAAGCAAATGACAAAAATATAACTATGTGTGACAGAAAGGGTTAATGAATTTAGTATATAGAAATCTTACAAATTGTCAATAAAAAGAATATATAAGCCACTAGGAAAGTGGGCAAAAGGTATAAATAAGCAACTTCCAAAAATCACAAATATAAGTGATTAATAAAATATGATGAAAATGTTCTACTTCCCTAGTAGCCATAACCATGAATATAAGACAGGATGCCTTCCCTGCCCTCACCAACTATTAGGCTATCAAAGGAGGAAAATTCTCACTGTGATTAAGACTGAAAAGCAACACACTCTTACAGATTAAAATTAGTAAAAATGTTATGAAATATAAAGGGAAGTGATGTATTTAATTCAGAAATTCTATTTCTAAGAATTTTCCCTATTAATCAGACAGATTCATAAAAATGAAAATGTGAAGATTTGAAAATCACAATGTTCTTTACAACAGGGGGAAAACTGAAAATAAATGGACAGCCATAGGTTAATACTTAAATAATTCAAACAGTCATAAAATGGAATTCTACCCAATCGTTACAAATGATGGGGTCTATATTGATAAATATGTAGCATGTTGATGACATGTTGCTCTATGCTAAGTGTAGTTTTCCAAAAACTCTCTAGGATCATCCCACTTTAAAGATACATTTATTTCATTCATACACATTGAAAGAAAGTGTTCTCCAAAATGATACTATTGCTTACACACTAACAGTGCAAATATGGCTAATCATGCCAATAGTGATAGGATTATGGGCAATTTTTTTCTCGCTTGCTTTTTTGTTTGTTTCTAATCTTTCTACATAAATATGAATAATTTAAGCAATTTAAAAATGCACAAACACAAGCAATATATATATATATAGAAACATTGTGATTTCCAGCAATGCAACAAGCCTTAAAGGCTACGTTTATACTGTCAGAATTCACTTGTGCCACATTTCTGTTCCACTTTCTGACACAGTGAAGCCTTACGCTCATAATCTCCTCAGCACACTTATATAGGTGCTTACATAGGAGCCTGCAGACATGCAGTTCACCTCTACTGAGAGCAAAGGCTACTATGCTCACTCTCAGGGAAACATGGCAGGCATTGGCGTTATCTCACAATAGGTGCCTGAGTTTGAAGGAGAGACTTTGAAAAAAAAAAATCGTTTGGTGTTTTCATGTCCTTTTAGGACACACTCAACTGACTTGCACAGGGAAGAGAATCTGGCTTCAAGTTCTTTACCCGAATAGTAAAAATAATAAGACCTTTGCTTATATAAATGTACACTAACTTACTTGTTTTCAAAAGAATCTCATGAACTATGTTGGCTGCCTTCCTCTTCTTCCTAGTCACATGTTAGAAAGATGAGATTCAAATAATTTACATGATTTTTTTCTAAAGAGCAGGAGGAGGGTTCAAACTCAACTGTATTTTTCCAAACCTTAGACTCAATTTCATTTCACTCCACAGCCTTCCATGCCTACTGTTGAAGGGCCTAGTCTTTAAATAACTAGGAAGAAGAGAAAACCCAAACACTTTTGATTATAAAATATGATTGATAAGAAATTATAAGTATTTCACAAAATATTTTTTAAGTGTTATTGGTATTTTGCAATAAAGAACCATACAAAAGAGAAGAAAAAGGAAAAGGATCCTTTAAAACTCCCCAAACAGACATTTTCTTTTGAAAGTTACTTCTTGTCCAAGAAGATAGTTTTTCAGTTACTTGGGGAAAAAAAACTGGAATAAATATACTATGAAATACACCAATTTATTTGTATTAAAGATAGTATACTACAAAGAAAATACTGAATTAGAGAAAAACATACATGATACAGTGCTGCAAAATGTACTGCTCATTTCATGCATCTAGTATTCTTCAAATACGAAAATTATTATATTTTAAAGTAATACTATGCTTTATATTTCAAAAGTCAAAAGGAAGGTGGAAAATGGCCTAAAACATCTACCCAATCAAAGGTTTGTAGCTAAATGTTTTATAAAAACATAAATTTGATATAATATTTTTCCAATTCTGAGCCAACTTTCTAGTCCATTCACACGCAAGTACGCACCATTGTCCCTCTTTATGAACGTCATTGCAAAGTGTCCAATCAATTTGCTTCTATTATAAATCATACACTATTCTTACTGGTTTTCTGCACATCAACATTCAACGAATAGACTAAAAGCCCATGCTATGTATATTCATCTAAAATTCTTCCATATACAACCTTTGCAGAAAGAACTCAGCCAGAACGCATATCAGTCATATTGCTTTCATGTTTGAAGTTCAACTGTTGCACCTTCTGGGTTGATGCCAAATAGAGATTTTTGTAGCAGGCAATATAAGTTTTCACTACTAATTGGATCTGGCATGTACTCTCACAAATAGTCACATTTGTTTTTTCTTGATTGATTTTTAAATTATTTGTCAATGCAAGGTCAACAGTGGCCCCTCTAATGTCTTCCAGCCATGGGGATTGGTCCACAGCCTGCTGAAATGCCAAGCAATTTTAGTTTATTTCATTTGTCTACTTCACGTTTATAAAAGTGCATTGACATACAGACCTGTAGTTCTACACACTGTTTTTTAGTGAGTTGTAAGCTTTTGTTCTCATTAAAATAATATATTTAGAAAATCTGAAAGAGAAAAGAAAAATATCAGAGTCACCACAGTAACACAATTATTATTTGTGTTTATCATTATCTAGTCTTTTATTAACAAATCCTTAAAAGTTATTGTATATTTTAAAAATATCTGTCTTAGTCTTTTCCTCCCCTTTGGCCCTTAGGTATACATAATTAAAGGAATTACAATGTTTGGTTCACGACAAATGCTATTTAATGTTCATGTAAGGCCCTATTAATTTTTTCACTTACTTATTTGTAACACTATAAGATCTCTCACAAATTCCCCATCATCTCCTCATATATTAGGAGCTTCATACTAACCTACATCAAATGTTTTGTTCCTCATTCTTCACTCTGCCTTTCCCTACTAAAGGTAACAATCACTCAAAATTCTGTTCTTACCAATCTCTTATTTCATGTATTGCATTTAGATGCACTCCTGAAAAACTTATATTTTATTTGAGATTAAAAGTTGAGCATACTGCGTGTAATCTTTTGGAGTTTACTTTTTCATTTAATATTCTTATTACAAAGATTTATTCCCAATGTTGTCTGTCACTCTATGTCATTCATTATGATTTCTATATAATAAACCATTGTGAATATACCACACTTTTTCTTTTATTCTCACTTGGATGGACACTTGGGTTGCCTTTATTATAGTCTTTTTAACTGTCAGTTTTAATAGTTTTATGATATTCCATCAGTTTCCATAATCAGCTCTCTCTCTTTTTTTTTTTATTTTGTTGCATATAATACATTGCTCTATTGATCAAGGCTGGAGTGAGCACCTCTGTACTAACAGATTTCCTGCACTATTACCTCAGTGCCTTAGATTACCTTAGACAGAGACAGAATTATTAGGTCAAAAGACATGAGCATAATAGATATTTCCAATTTGCATTCCAAAGGATGATAATTCCATCAGCAATTGCACAATTATCACATCACCATAAGCACTGTCTTATTCATCTTTTATTGTTAATTTAAAAGATGGTTATGTTTCAGCCGGGTGTGGTGGCTCATGCCTATAATCGCAGCACTTTGGGAAGCCAGGTAGGTGGATCACTTGAGGTTGGAAATTCAAGATTAGCCTGACCCGTCTTTAGTAAAAATACAAAAGTAACCAGGCGTGGTGGTGCATGCCTGTAATCCTAGCTACTCAGGAGGCTGAGGCAGGAGAATCGCTTGAACCCAGGAGGTGGAGGTTGCCGTGGGCTGAGATTGCACCCTTGCACTCCAGTCTGGGCAACAAGAGCAAAACTCCGTCTAAAAAAAAAAAAAGAAAAGATAGTTACGTTTTACTTTTAAGCCTCACTGATTTCAGTCAATAAATGAATATTGACATATTAGAGTAAGGCATTAAGAGTGAAATAATGGCTCATAAACAGGCTCGAAAGTCTACTTTGAAATTCTAAATGGGATATATTGTCAGTAAGCGTTGTTTATCCTTACTAGAGTGATTTTCAGCTTGCAAGTAAAAAAACTGAAACTTAAAGGAAATCAATAATTTTTCTAAAATTATATAGTTAGTTTTCTATTGTACTGTATTGCTTCCCCGCTGACCAAAGTGTAAAATGGATCATCAAAATGTTTAACTTGTTTTCATTTCGAGTGATCTCTTTAAATTTCTATAGGATTTATAATCTTGACCCTACAACATAGTACTTGAACATGCATCTACTGTTATTTGAATTCCCATCGCCGCCTCCAACCCCAAGGAATGGCCTTCTTTTCTTGCTGTTGCTTCTCCCTTGAATTTATCCCTCACAATGTGTTGCAGTGTCAGGTCTAGAGTAGTTTGTACAGACAGACATGCTGAGCTGACCTGTCTGAGGTCTCACTCTTTCTGTATTGGAGACACTTGTCTTACCATTCCTCTAAATCAAAATATTATTAATTATGTAAAGTTGATATCTCATTTTCAACTGGTTCTTCTTTCATATGTTCATGTTCAACAATATTAACTAGTTTGCATCACAACATGGCATAAAGTACACTGCAGTGTTTGTATAATTTATAAAAATGTTTGCCACAAAATTACTTGGCCAATGGAGACAGTAGTAGGGACTTTTTTTATTTTCAGTCTCACACAGGGCAACAACATTTGCCAGGCACTCACAACACATAGCCACTCTACTCAACTACCCCAACTAGAAACAATTGTTGTTCAGTCTGATTCATCCCTAACAAAGCAAACATATTTAATCCTTGGTCTTGATGACTAAAGTCAGCAATTTTACCCATCATAGCTGCAAGTTCCCACCCTTTTCCTGCATGCCTGCAATCTGCATCTGAATCGCCAGATGATTACTCTGCTGGGTTCCTTATGCCCACTCATAAACAGTTACCGGTCTTTGTGGTCCTGTGCAAAAATAGACCCCGGATGAGTCATTCGTTGTGTATCCAAATACTGGAAAGATTTGTAAAACAAATTCACATTTTTCACTTTTGCCATATCTTTCTGATCTTAGCTTGCAACAATTAGCTTTCTCTAGGTTTTGTTAAATAGAAATATGCCCATATAACATATTCTTCTTGCTTTCTTCTTCTGACAAAACAATTTCTTTGGCTATAGAAAGATGAATTTCCACAGATTCATCAGATAAAATATTCTCTCCCCTTCTTCCTCAGTAACTGTGAAACTGCCTTGGCAAAATTATGACTGAGATGGTGAAAGAGATCTAACTTAACTGACTCCATCTTACTTCCAACCTCCTAGCGGCCTTGTTCACTCCTGGGTGTAGGCTGAACTAACTTTGGGAGAAACTTAGTTTATAGTTTAAGCAAAGACGGTAACAACCCTTTCCCAAGACATACCTCCTTTTTACCTGGGGACTAGATTGCATTTGTAAGACTAACATTACCCACAAGAGTAGAAATTATGGTTTAGGAGTCATGCAGCTGGAGGTTACAAGATTCTGACCCTTCATAAACTGCTCCTAAGATCAGCGCTTGAGATATTTTGCAGATCCTGCACTTGATGGATCAGCTGGCCCCACCTAGATCAATAAACTGGCTCATCTGTTCTTGTGACCCCCACTCAGGAACTAACCAGATGCAAGAAGACAGCTCCAACTTCCTGTGATTTCATCTCTGAAACCACACTCCTGGTTCACTGGCTTCCCCTCACTCACGAAGTTGTCCTTAAAACTCTGCTCCCTGAATGCTCAAGGAGACTGAGTTGAGTAATAATACAATTCCAGTCTCCCCCACATCTGGCTCTGCATGAATTATTCTCTCTCTATTGCAATTCCCTTGTCCTGATGAATTGGCTCTGTCTAGGCAGTGGGCAAGGTGAATACCTTGAAGGGTTACAAGTTTGGGGACTCATCCAGGATTGCCCTTGTGGCTACCTTCCCATGGTTCAGTAGGCCCCCTCCAGTGATGAATTTGGAAGCCAGCCCAAATGACTGTCTAGTTCTCTCAAGACTAGGGACTGACTCTGGTACTCTGGGTGCTGCCGACCCAATATGCATGGATTTAATTGCAATGGAGAAATAGTCCTGGGGAGACATCCCATCACAGGGTGTCTGTCTATAGCCCCATGCTGGGATGTCTGTCTGTAGCCCCGTTGCAAGGTGTCTGGATTGGTGAGTATCTTAGGCACCACCAATTCCTCTTTCCTTCTCCTGACTGGTTCTGTAGCTATTTGGTGGGGTGTCTGTAGCCATTTGGTGGGGTGCCATTTCAGGGTGTCTGTTTGTACCTCCACGATGAGGTGTCTGTGTCTGTAGCCCCATTATATGGTGTCTGTTCAGCTCCTTGCTGGGGATGGAGGGTGATCTCAGTTCATTTTTTCTAACTAGTGGGAAGAATCCTGGTTTGGGAGACTTCTCCTCAATCAGGAAGATTTTGAGGAAGTTTCTCAGACAGAGAATAGGAAGATAGTTTTGAAGGGATACACTTGCAGTTCTTGGTTAGGTATCTGATTTGGAAGGCCTTCTGTCCATCTCATCTTTGTGTGTGTTTGTATATTTGGAAGGGATCTCAAAGGGGTTGCTGATGGAAATCTAGCAGGCCTAACTCAGAGAACCATCCTTATTTGTCTGGTCACACTCAATGAGATCTAAAGAAGGCTCAACAGGCCTGTCTCTCAGGGTGACTATCTGCTCTTCCCCTTGCCCAGAGATTCCCATATGAATTACCATTCAGAGGTCGTCCGTCCCCACCTGGAGTGGATCAAAGACAATAGGGACCAAAGGGAAAAAGTTTGGGCTTTGCCAGGTTGATATTGGGTGCTGAATGAGGTGACTAATGTCTATTTTGTTATGTGTTTTTTGCTGGGATGGAAAATGTTAATTCGGTTCCTCATGCAGCCCTTTGAGCAGCATCTTGCAAACTGAGAATCTTATCTATGGTTCCATAAAGCAATAAGAGGAATTTTCTCTTGTAAAGTGACTTGAACTCCACAGTTACAGCACAAGCGAGCAAGGTTATCAGAAACTGCTCCATTCTTCTGGAAGCTGCAGAGAAAGGGAACCCAGAAACCTGGTATGCCAGCAAAAAGGTTAAGAAATTCTTACCGGCCAAGTTTCTGGTCTCTGTATCTCTTTCTCTGTCTGGATAAACAGTAAACTATTTGTCACATCTGCAAAAGTTTGATTAATAGAAAAAAGGATTTGTGAGACTAGTCTTAGGTTGTAACAAATCTGGTGTACTTTGTGCTAAGAATCTGTCTTTCTGTGTTCTGTACTGTAGAGAGAGGTATCACAGGATAGAATGTGGGTTTTGGGTCCCTATAAGCCTGTTTTTCAAGTCATTTTGGCAGTCTGGTCAGTTACAAACTTTGCCATGGGTCCCTGAAACAAATACTGTATGAAATTTCTGCATCTTGCTTTGTGTTCTTGAGAGCTTAATCTTGTGACCATGTGGGGATACCTTCTTTTGGCTTCCAGCACTCAGAGGACAGGAATTTTGGAGTTCATGTCAGTTAGCCCTAAAAATTTTTCTCGAGCAGTTAAAAGCCTTGCAAGCTAGAAATTGACTTCTCTAGGCTCCTTCTGGGAAAAGCAATAGAAACTGCTCAATATTGTATAGCTCAGTAGCTAAGGCTTTATCTTTCAGCAGTGGTGGCCCGGGTTCAATAGTTGGCTTCTGGAATGATTCCTTTCTGGTTTATTAATTGTGTAACTTTGCCATTTATTGAGGTTTTTTTCCCCTCATAGATAGCTTCTGATTTCCTCTCTTTATTTTTCTTTTCTCAGAACTACCTTGTGGAGATTGTAAACCTTGTAAAAAAAGAAACTGCTTGCCATGTATTTGAAGCACCTAGGAGTTTACCTTTGGTAAATTTCAGAAGCTAGATATATTGGCCACTCGGCATGGCTAAAGTCAGATAATAAGAGATTTGAAAGGATTTCTTTTTCAAAGAGTACTATGGTTAAAAGTCAGCTTAATTAAAATTGAATAAACTATAGATATATGTAAAAGGTCTTTATGTTTTCTCTTCTTGGAACTTGTTTTCTGGAAAAGGTTTTTTCTTCTCAGTCTATTGAATTATTTTCTCCATTTTTTTTGTCTTGCTACTCGTAATGCACACATGAGAAGCTCTAAAATAACTTCTGGCGGCCTGGGACTTATTGGGAAAAGCAAAGGGGGCACCACAGACCCCATTTTGGAGGAAAAAACCCTCTGTTTTCCTCATGAAACCTCAGGAACTAAAAGCAGATGGATCTCTCAAAATCAAAGGCTCTGTTCTGTTTTGTATTGTATTATCTGATGGTTTTGAGTTTTGAGGGCATCAAAAATTACTTCACATTATGAGAGACCTTTGGTGTGTAATAACTAGGTAGGAAATATACTTGAAGGGATGGCTAATAGTAGTTATATTTGAATCTTTGCACACTTGGATCAGAGAAGCATGCTCTTGGCCACCTGGAAAACAAGGAAACATCTCCATCCCGCACTAGGAGATGAGACTTCCATGAGAGATGGGCTAATTACAAAATGGACTGATTGGCTTTCGGTTGCCTTGCAATGAAGTACAGGGTAGAAACACTGCACTGTCTTCTCCCGTAGTATTTCCCTCCTTTTGTGGATCTAGGATCCAGTATAAAATGGCACCCTTAATTTTGGGGATCTGCCTTTGCCTTCAGCTGCTAATTTGCTGCTTATTTGACCCTAGAAATGCATGCTTTCCTGTCCCTGTTCCTCCTCCCTGAAGCCAGTAATCCAATTAAGAAACTGTCAAATAAAAAAGTTTACAAGTGCTGAATCTTCTGTCTCTCTGTGTATTTATATGTGTTGTTTGTTTATATATAAAAGAGCTCTGATTAATTGGCTTAGGAAAATAAGCGCTTAAATCAAATATTTTGTCAGAAAAATTGAAATTTTAATGCCTTTTTGTTCACGTAGCTTCAGTAATCTTTTGGAAATAAAAGTTTTGAAGATTATTGATAAAATAAAATGTCTTGAAAATGTAGACATTTGGTCTAAATTAAGGTTGGATATCAGATTTTCTAAATGCATTAAGGTCATGCTGTGTCTTTGACTTTTGAAAAGTACTTGATTTACCTACTTTGGAGCATTAGATTATAGATAAGGCCTAGAGACATATGGAGACCCATGCCTGCTAACTATGTTTAAAGGAGTCAGACCTTATCTTCATTTCTGTCTGATGTTCTAGGCTCCACCCCAGTACATAATTTAAATCACTTACTTATCAGGTTTTTCACTAAAAATAAAAGTTGCTAAGAGTTAACATTGTAATGGCTAGTTCAGACCACCAGAGAAGCAGTTTTACATAAAAGGTGTTTAGGTAATGTGTTTTTGGTGAAAGATTATAAGAAGGCATGGGAATATGGCTTTTGTTAAAGGGAATGTAATCTTGTCTAGTTCAGAAGGTTTTTAAAGATTGTCTTAACCCAAAAGAATAACAGAACAAAACTGAAGGTTTAGCAAAGTGAAAAGGGTTTGTAAAGGGTTGATCTTGTAAAAATTCTGTGGGCATAAACAAGTTGGCTAAGATTTAAAAGAAATTGGCTGGGTGCGGTGGCTCATGCCTGCAATCCTAGCACTTTGGGAGGCTGAGAGAGGTGAATCAGAAGGTCAGGAGTTCGAGACCAGTCTGGCCAATATGGTGAAACCCTGTCTCTACTAAAAATACAAAAATTAGTCGGGCATGGTGGCATACACCTGTAATCTCGGCTACTCAGGAGGCTGAGGCAGGAGAATTGCTTGAACCTGGGAGGCGGAGGTTGCAGTGAGTCAAGATTATGCCATTGCACTCCAGCCTGGGTGACAGAGCAAGACTCCATCTCAAAGAGAAAAAAAAAAAAAAAAAAAACACATTAAAATCATACTGATGTGGGGCCAGAATCTGGGCCCATGTGTCCGAATAACAGGGTTTTCTAGAAGATTAATCTGCTGTTTGATGAAAAATTGTAAAGGGTTCTAAAAACGTTTTGGAAAATCATACTTTATGGTCAAACTAATTAAAACTAGATAGAGATATATAATTTTGTATTAAAAAACTAGCCTTAACATTAAAGATGTACTAATGCAAACATTAAATTTTGTTTTCTCTTTTGAATATGATTTTACGTACTGTTAAAAGATAATGAAAGTGTTTTATTTTCTCCTATGAGTAAATGGCAGGAAAAAAAGGAGAGAGAGAAAAGACAGATTCATTTGGCCTTATGCTATCTTCCTAGGGTCTCGTTTACAAAGCTAAGTCTCCTCTAACAAAGAAAAGGTTTTCTTTTAAAAAAGATTTTTGCAGTTATTTTGGCCAAATGAATGACTTATGGTGACCTGGGATTCTATCCAATGTTTTAAACCTTTGATATTTGACAAACTTTCCAAAATCAAATGATAAATCATGTCTCTTTCTTACCTAGTATTTTAGATATTAGGTCCTCTGAAGTCCAAAAATGACATTTGGTAAAAATCATACAGGAAGCATTATCAAATATGAAATGGTGTTTTGTTTTCTTTGGCCTGTATTTGTGTAAATGTGTTATTGGTATATGTTCCAAAATTATGTAAAACTCCTATAATTCTAATATAACTTAGTGTATGTTATCAGTAATAATTACAATTATTGTGTTAACAGACTGTGTGCCGCAGAGGTAACAAATTTCCTCGACAATTATGTCTTTACCTGTGGCTGCCCTAAAATGTTGTTATCCATAGACACCTGTTTTCTCATTTTGGTCCTCTTTAAAAGATGGTTTTATAATCACCTATAAAATGTAACAGGTGCTCTTAAATGCAGGATTCTGATTAATAACACTGGAGATTGTGACATTAGAATAGAGAAAAAACTTTTGAATAGAAAATGAATGGTATTTGGTTTACTTTGGACTGTATTTGTATAAATATGTTATTAGTATGTGTTCCAAAATTATGGGAAACTTCTATAATGTTGATATAACTTAGTGTACATTATTAATAATTATAATTGTTATGTAAAATTGTTGTATGCCACAGAAGTAACCAAAATTCCTAGTCAACTGTAACTTTAATAGTGGCTATAGACTTTTGTCATCCACAGATGTTTTATCTTGCTTTGTCTTGCTTTGGTCCTTTTCAAAAGGCAGTTTATAATCAGATATAGGACTGTAAGTGCAGGTTTCAGATAACTTTAAAAACTGTGCTATTGGAATAGAGGGAAAAAAATCAAACTTCTAGGATTCTCATGGAGAGCTAATGTGTTAAACATTAGTAAACCTTGTGTTATCGGAGTCAAAATAACTTGTTTTTTAGAGTTTTTTGCAACTCCTGTGAACAAAATTTGGAGCGTATTTGTTCCTCTCTACCTGATTTATCTAGAATTTGGAAACTATTTGTGAATATTTTCTATTTATGGCAGTATAGTTAATTGCATAAGTGCAATAAGAATCTGTTTTCTTTTGTAACAGGACACAACTGGAGAAACTGATTATTTTGCCAAGGCTTTGACTGCAATGGCATGCTTCCTTTAAACAATTCAAGCTTGACATATACAGTCAATTAAGCCCTATTGGGGAATCTGGCCTCATACCTTGTCCACACAGAGTTCTTATGCAAGGTTCCTGACCTGTAGTAAATAAAGAATGTCACTTTCTAACAGGCCCAGCAACCCCAAGCTCTCTTGGGACCTCAAGAGGAGAGGAATTTGCTCAACTCATAGGTGTTTGAGGGTAAAAACCCATGGCTGGACTCGGGTTTTTTTTTTTTTTTTTTTTTTTTTTTTTTTTAATGGAGTTTTACTCTTGTTGCCCAGACTGGAGTGCAATGGCATGATCTCGACTCACTTCAACCTCTGCCTCCCAGGTTCAAGCATTTCTCCTGCCTCACCCTCATGAGTAGCTGGGATTATAGGCACCTGCTGCCACCCTGGCTAATTTTTTTTTCTTTGTATTTTTAGTAGAGTCCAGGTTTCACCATGTTGACCAGGCTGATCTTGAACTCCTGACCTCAGGTGATCCACCCACTTCAGCCTCCCAAAGTGCTGGGTTTACAGATGTAAGCTGCTATGCCCAATCTGGGCTCAGCTTTTAAAAAGTCTTATCTGAGATTCCTCATGTAACAGAGTTCTATCAAAGTCAATTTAAAAGCTTAAGTGAAAATAATTATTCTTGTTGCACTTTAAGCAAATAACCAGGCCAAGTACTGTAAGACTACAGTTCATTTTGTAAACAAATCAGTTCTATCACGGTTTGTTTTTAATTAAAATGGGGACTAGAGAGAGAAAATTGTGCTTCAAAAGAAAACTATAGTACACTGTTATTAGCTGTTCTTTTGTGTAGTTAACCTAAATTCTAAATTCTTTGTTGGTTAGAAGTCCCCAAACTAATGTATTTAAATCTTTGATTTTAAAATTGGGAATTGTACTTCTCATCCTAGGGCTTATTATTTACCTTATAGTAGGGTGTTCTCTTAAAACACTGTAGTAAAGCTATAGATGAGAGTACTAATATTTTTGCCATGCAAGCCTTGAAATCCCATCCAGGCCTGCATCAGTACACTCAGATGGTTGCAAAGCAGTTCCACTCTTGTCACCTTGGGGTTCACGTCCATTCCCACTATGTCTCCTGACAGCAGGAAGAAGCCAGAATGAGTGATGGCCTTTTCCCATCTTCATAGCCTACACCTTAAGATGACGGTGTTATAAAACCCAAAGGGAGGGATTGTAACTGCCTTTGCAAAATTATGATTGAGATAGTGAAAGAGAGCTAAATTAACTGACTCCATCTTGCATCCAACCTCCAAGCTGTCTTTGTTCATTTCTGGGGGTAGGCTGAACTAACTTTGGGAGAAACTTAGTTTATAGTTTAAACAAAGACAGTAAAACCCCTTTCCCAAAGCAGACCTCCTCTGTATCTGAGGACTAGATTGCCTTTGTAGGACTAACATTAGCCACAAGAGTAGAAATTATGGTTTAGGAGTCATGCAGCTGGAGGCCACAAGATTCTTACCCTCCCCAAACTCCTCCTAAGATCAGTGCTTGAGATATTTTGCAGACCCTGCACTTGGTGGATCAGCTGGCCCCACCCAGATCAATAAACTGGCTCATCTGATCTTGAGGCCCCCACCCAGGAACTGACTGCATACAAGAAGACAGCTCCAACTTCCTGTGATTTCATCTCTGACCAATCAACACTCCTGGCTCACTGGCTTTCCCCTACTCACCAAGTTATCCTTAAAAATTCTGCTCCCTGAATGCTCAAGGAGACTGATTTGAGTAATAATAAAACTCCAGTCTCCCACACAGCCAGCTCTGTGCGAATTACTCTTCCTCTATTGCAATTCCCTTGTCTTGATGAATCAGCTCTGTCTAGGCAGCAGGCAAGGTGAACCCCTTGGGCGGTTACAACTGAACCATGGCACACAGCATTTAGTTAGTAAAACACTTTGCTGTATTAAATGCATCCTTTTTTTCACAGCCCTGGCAATGCATGCATTTCCAGAAACATAGGTTGATTTTGTGAGCACAAAAGGTGGAAGATGAGCCCTTTAATGTATTCTTCTCAGTGATAAGCCTACTTTGCACTGTAACACATAATAGAGTTTCTCAAGAACTTTCCTGTATTTTACAAGCAAGGGCTGAGGGTATTTGGTAGATGTGGAATTTGACCCACAGAATGCTGAAATACCCAACCTAAGGTCAAACAGGCAGTCCCTGGCCAATATTGTTCAGAACCTTGACTATCTAACTATCATTTGCTCTAACATTATATTTTATTTCCAATCCATCAAGAAAGAAGAAAGAGCTTTAACAGACATTTGATAATGAATTGTTACTTCTTACTCATGTTTATATATAAATCCTTGTTGGTCAATGCTATAAAAGACAATTCAAAAGGAAGAAATGTAATTATATTGAAACACCATTCACAAACATCACAACAAGAAATGCAGTCTACTATAAACTGGTAACTTCTGGTAGTTGTGGACTTTTAGTGGATTACAGGAGTAAAATATTAATTTTGAAATTGGGTAACTGGATCTGATAACATTGTTTTTCATTGAAATTATGTGTATCTGCTGGTTATGTTCTTGAGACAGAACGAAAAAGAAAGCCTATTTAATGCATACTGTACTTAAATAACGGTAATAATAATACTGTTTCAACTATATCTCACATTGCTTCCATGGAAGAAAATATTTCAAGCTCCAGACTTTCACAGCTGGGCCATTTCAAAAGCAGATGTGACTGATTCTGATAGTGGTAGCAGATACATAAGGAAAAGGCCAGATGATAGAAAAGTTAGAAATGGGAACAGTTTCAAAACCATTCTCTTAATTCTGTATTTCAATGGGATAAATGACATTGTTTTCTATCTGCTCAAAGAATGCCAGATACATCCTAGGTTCTCTGGAATGAATTGAGAAAGAATGAGAAGTTTCTCTCCAACAAATAGACGTCTGAATGCGGACCACCTGTACCTGAATGCAGCTACAGACTTGCATTTTGTTCAAGAAAGACATCTTTCTGCTGGTGGGACAAGACACAAGATACACACAGAAAGGAAGTATAATTGAGAAGGGAGGAAACATACGTTAGGTGGGGAAGAACTTTGTACAAAATATACTAGTAGTAGTCATGGTGAGAAGAAAAAGAAAAATATTGCATGATGCGCAATATTCAAGCCATGCCTTTAGTACTTAATTGGGAAAATTTGACCTCTGATTTTACCTCTGGTTTCCACACTCCTGAAAGGAGGATATTGAATTTAATGATTCTTGAATGCTTTTTCAGCTTTAACATGCTACATTTATGCTACAAGCCTGAATAAACAATACAGCCCTAGGGAAAAGGTAAGCAAGAACCTCGCAGAGCCCCAGTGTTGGGGAGATGAAGGCCTGCTGAGAAAGTGACCCCATAACCAGGCCCAAACACCCCTGAATGAAATAGAGTCCAAGGTAGACAGTAGGACTTGGAAATAAGATAGAGGAATACTTGTTTTAAAAATATGCTTCCTTAAACTGCTTCTAGGGTAGCTTCATGAGGAAGCTGGCATCGAGTGCCAGAGCATTAACTCAGGCCACTTCAAACACCTTCTTGTCTTACTTTGGGATTTACCTTAGAGAATATGATGGGAGTGAATTCATGAGTAGAAAGCAAATTTCATCAGATCATTTTGTTTGGTGGTAGATATTTTAAATTATTCATACTTTTCTTTTTTTTTCTCAGATAACCTCTTTTTTTAGTTTTTATTTTTCTCTTTCCTCCCACCCTACCAAGAAGTACTGCTATAGTAAGTTATTATCTCTGATCAAAATAAGTCAAAGTCCTTGGGTGTGATGGAGACAGGATAAGGTTGAGACTTATGGTCCATTGGGAAAATAGATGACATGCAGTGACTGAACCCACGCAGAACCTAAAAAATACATTGAACATGTGGTTGTTTTTAGCAAAATATGAGATTGGGTTATGTGGTCCATCTGCATGGAATTAGCATTAGTAGTTAAATGAAGATGCATACTATATAAATCCAAATATAAGAAGTAGCTATTATAATAATTATTGATAATAATTTACTGTTCTTATCCATGGCCTTAAACATGTCATTTTATAATTGTATTCTTTAGTTTCAAAACTGGTCTAAAAGCCCAAAATAATTCTGTAAAGGCAAGTGACCTAATAAGGCAAAACAAAACCTTAATATCTTAGCAAAGGTAATTTAACAAGAAATTTCATTGTATTCACACAGAATTAATTTTTACAATAAATTATACTACATCATCAAGCACTTTACTTATTGTTTATATCTTCACAAGTGAGTGAGAGAAAAAATCACGTAAGAAATCCATTTATTTAAATATATTGGCATATCATGTCATGAATTATTCCCATGTTTCACCTCAGTTCATGTTCACTTTGTAGATACAGCTTTAGAAAATATTTTGTACACCACTAAGATAAACAAGGTACATATTTATGGGAGTTTATTGCATTATTCCATTTAAAATATTCTTCAGCAGATAGAAGACTGTCTACCAGTTAAAATAAAAATTTAAGAATTTTTTGTAACAAAAGAAAGGCATAACTTGTTGATAAATACTTGGTAAGAACAATCATATTACAAAGAAATAGAAGACATAAATAAGAATGGAAAAATCATTTAAATCTAGAAACACATTTTCCTTTAGAATCTAAATATTTGAGGAGAAAGTTTCCATTTCCCTTTAAACTGCACTTGAGTAAGTGGCTGAGAAGCCTCATGGCACATTCATGGATAGTGATACTTATGTTATAGGTGACAGAGCCTCACATAAAAGTATGATTCACCAATTACATCATGTTTACCTGATAATGTTCAACAAATTTTGAACACTTAAAAATTATTTGGCATGATTTTTAACTTTAACATTCTTAATATCTAAGCTGGACACATATGTCAATGTCACTCTCACAGGGAATACACTTATTTTTCACTTTTGTTTTGAAAGCACTTTGAAAAGTTAAAAGTAGTATATGACCATAAGAAAGCAATGGGCTTTCCTGTATTGTAAATGTTGAGCACTAAAAACCTGTAGACAAATGACATAGTAAATATGGACACTGATTCTTGGAACTTGATTGTAGACTAGAAAGCTTCAAATAAGATTATCTACAGGTTTCTAGAATGTCCTTACAAGCAAGGATATCTTACGACACCAGAGAAAAATGAGACAGCAGTTTCCCATGAATAAATTCTGATCTCTTTGCACACTGAGCAGATGTACCAAGGGAGAGACCATTGACTCTCATTCTCTGGCTTTTTAAAAAAATTCACCTACTTGTTTCCGCTTGTGTACATACAAAGAAAGGGAAGATGCAGTTGAAACATATTGGCAAGGATACCTGCGAGTTATTTTGTGTATGTGCTTTCTTCAAATGCAACCAAAATGATGATATATATTAATTTTTAAAAAATAAAAGTCATATATTTGACCTCTGTTTATCAAAAAGCTTATATTATGAAGTCAATGTAATGAAAGTAATGACTTAGAAAACTGAGAAATTTTAAACAAAAGTCAATTTCTTTCTGCTGTCATGGAATGAGGTAGATGAGAGGCAGGAATGTGAGACAACTCTTTGAATTTGATTAACTATACTTTTAGACAATCTGTGTTATTAAAAATAACATTTGGAAATATTGGAGTTGTAGTTCTTAGATAAGGTTACAAAGCCAATGCTTATTGTAATTAATGATTTAAACATCCTTCTGAAAAGCATTCTTAGCAAGTCATAAGAATCTAAATGATGAAACAGAATATTTTTAGCAATTGTTTCTATGAAAAAGACAGTCAACATTAATGAAATAATAAAAGCAACAAAATGCAAGTCTCTGTCATCAAAAGTCTGTATGAGAAGGAAACAGCTTTACTTCTCTGAGAGATGATGTTACAAACTGTGCCCCTCACTATTCCAAAGAGCTACTCACATGCTTTTTACGTGAGATGAAAGGCTTCATAATCCAAGAAGTTCATAGATCACTTTAACATCATCTTTTCCGGAATTTTTTATTGATTACTAAAGATAAGCCTTCCCCTTGTTTTATAGAAGAAATATTTCTGTGCTCATTACAGCCTAGCTGATGGATGCAGAGGCTTTTATTAGGTTTTTATTGCATTAAAAAGATGCCATGTTGCATGCTTCATAACAATTGAGCAAATTCCTTTTCACTTTTCCTTTGTCCACAGTACTGTTTGTATCAATTATCAGGATTGAAAATGATGTCTAGGTAGCATTCTCAAAGTTAGAGAAGGGATTGACCTGTCAATCTGGTCATGCTGTATGGCACTGAGATAGAGCTTTAAAAAATCACACAGATGTAAGAAAAAATAAACAAATATTGCTAGCAGATCTGCAAAAATCTAGTAGTAATTTTGTTGGATATGCAACTAGAAATTGTCACACCAGTAGTAAAGGCCACAAAATTTAAAAAAAAAAAGTTCATTCCAAATAATGCAACATAACAATCAAGACAAACAAGCATCAATACGTGTTTTGCTTACAGTTTTAACATATCTTATTTCTTAGTTTAACACTATTTTATTTTGGTATAGAAGATCTCTATTACGTACTTCTTTCAATAATTTCTTGTGTGACTCAATTAGTTGTCTCCATTGCACTTGAAGATTCCAGTACCCCTAAGCTCACTCTCTCCCATCCAGCATTATATTTCTCACATTTTTCATTCCCTCCGTAACATTATGCATGAATGTCCTCTTAAATAAATTAAGCACCTAGAGTTCTTTCTTGTTCTTAGACTGAAAGTAGACATCTAAGTGTCTACCATCCCGAAGAGGTACATGTCCATTTATTTTTCATATTGGGAGTCACCAATTAAGAGGTGAAGAAAGAATGTATTCATTTGGTCAAGATTTCACAAGTGTCTGTTATGTCCCAGGCAATATTCTAGGCACTGGAGATAGAGCTATGAACAAAATGGAAATCTTTGCTATCACACAGTTTATATTCTGTTATAGAGGAGATAGATAATAAAGAAAATAAATGAGTAAAATATAAAGTATATAAGATAGTTGATCAGTGTTGTAGAGGAAAATTAAATAGTCAAGGGAGACAGAGGGCATTGGAGAAAGGGGAAGTTAGTTATGTAGAGAATCAAAATACACCTTACCAAAATAGTCACATTTAAGTAAATTTCCAAATGCAGTGAGCAAGGAAGTCATTAGGATATCTCAGAGAAGATCCTGGAATAGGCACAGGAAAAGACAGATGCAGACAGAAGTCTTCTTGTCTTGATCAAAGAACTAGTGTAGCTAGAATTAGTGCTGATAGGAGAAATCAAGGTGTTAGAGGTAAAGTTGTGAATGTTGGAGGAAAAACACCAAGGGAGACAGATTGTTTGGTACCTTGTGGGCCATTTCAAAATGTCAATCTTTCTCCGAGTGAGTTGGAAGCCAGTGGAATTGAATTTAAAAGAATTTTAGGCCGGTCGCGGTGGCTCAAGCCCGTAATCCCAGCACTTTGGGAGGCCGAGATGGGTGGATCAGGAGGTCAGGAGATCGAGACCATCCTGGCTAACATGGTGAAACCCCGTCTCTACTAAAAAATACAAAAAACTAGCCGGGCGAGGTGGTGGGCGCCTGTAGTCCCAGCTACGCGGGAGACTGAGGCAGGAGAATGGCGTAAACCTGGGAGGTGGAGCTTGCAGTGAGCTGAGATCCGGCCACTGCACTCCAGCTCGGATGACAGGGCGAGACTCCGTCTCAAAATAAAATAAAATAAAATAAAATAAAAGAATTTTAGTCTTCTCTTTAACAATTACAATGCTTTGAGAAATTTTGTGTTAGAGAAATTAAAGAGCTATAATTCAATTACTTTTGCAAATATATTAAACTCTAGCTGTTCACTTCATGTTGTATGTATGTATTATTTAAAAACAGATTTTTTAAATGTTAAATCCGTCAGGCTAAGAAGAATCTGTTGTTTGCTTTTTTCTGGAAGACAGTTGAGTTAGCCAGCTTCACTCAGTCCATGGCATTAAGATAGCAGTTTAGAAATTTAACATGAAGCAGAGCTGAATTCCTATCTGTTTATGATGCTGTATACATTAAGGAGATTCAGTTAGTAATCAGAATCAATTAGAAATTGCATAGATGTAGTATAAATTTTAGTAAGAAAAAAATATTTGTGAAACCTCATTTTAGTGGGAATATTTTGTTGTCACCAGAAGTTTTGGAGTCTTAATAATAATTATGAACAGTTATGGCCGGGTGCAGTGGCTCACAACTGTAATCCCAGCACTTTGGGAGGATGAGGCAGGTGGATTACCTGAGGTCAGGAGTTTGAGACCAGCCTGGCCAACATGATGAAATCCCGTCTCTACTAAAAATACAAAAATTAGCTGGGCGTGGTGGCACATGCCTGTAATCCCAGCTACTCAGGAGGCTGAGGCAAGAGAATCGCTTGAACCCAGGAGGTAGAGGTTGCAGTGAGCCAAGATTGTGCCACTGCTTTCCAGCCTGGGTGACACAGTGAAACTCCATCTCAAAAAACAAACAAACAAACAAAAAGCAATGCATGTATTATCTTACTTCACACTACTATTATTATTACCTACTACTATTAATATATTGTTCTAATACATTGATATCATAATTATTCCTATTAGTAATGGTGATATTACATCTATTTTAATGAAATGAAAAAAATCAACCTTAAACTTAAAGAAGTCAAGTAATTTTTATGGTGCCTAAGAACCAGAATTAGGTTCCAAATCCAGTTTTGAAGATTCTAGAGGCCACGCACTATGGATACTTTTTCTGCCTTATCAAGTTAACACTGGTAAACGTATAAATCAACTTGCAAAACTATTATGAATAGAAGCATTTCATGCTATGATTGTAACATACTGCTGCATGTGGGCAACACATAGTTGGAGCCCTTAAAATACTAGTTCCTTCACCACTTTCCCTCCTANTATATTATATATAATGTATATTTATATATGTTATATATATAAAACAACTGTGTTCTACCTTATACTCAAACTTTTTGCAAATATGGACTTTGCAATATATAAATTTGATCACTCTTAACAATTTAGAATCTTAATCCCTGGTCCGAAGGATTCTTCTTTTGTACAACTAAAACCAGGCTCTCATTTTCTTTGTATAACGTCCTCCTAGCTTTCATCTCCCAGTTTTAACTTTGAGTCATATCAGACCAGGTTATTAATTTTGTTCCTCATTTATCCCATTTACACACTGGAAGGTACATAAATTGTAACCAGTGTCTAATGCCAGCCTCAGAGTCCATGTCATGAGACTAACTTATAATGAGATCTTTTTGGCTTCTCCAGTAAAACTAAATCTTCTTGGATAGTATTCAAGACACATCTGTGTTAAATCAAATTCTACTCTACAGAATCTGGCAATATGGATGTAGACAAGAGTAAATACACCTCTGACTCAAGTACAACAGTAACTTTTTAATTAAATGTTAATTTGTTACCTATAATGCTATGTAATTTTAAAAGAGATTTCAAATATATTATCTCATTCTTTACAGCAGCCCTCTGTGAAAGGTAGAATAGAAATTATACTCATATTTTACCCTTAAGGAAACAAAAACTCTAAGACAATAAGCAACCAGTCTCAGGTTAGACACCTGCAAAGAATTAAAGTTGGTTTCAAGTTGAGGATTTCTGACTCTTTTTCCAGAGCTCTTCTCACCACACATTATGTCTAAGTGAGAAAGCTGAAGTGAAGTCACTCATAAATTTGTGGTTGAAACACAAAATATTTTCTTTGAGGCCAAATATACAGAAAATCTTGGAATCATTCTTTGGAAATACAGGTTTTCCTGCAACTGTCAAAAAAAGTTCCATTCTGCCAAGAGCACATTCTGTAATTTTTTTGGAATAATACTTTTTTTAGGACTATCAAAGACACCAAAAATTAGTACTAATGAAAGGAAACTTGCCCAGTCACATATTAAACAATATTATAAGATTAACAATAACTTTAAAAATGTGGTACTAGTACACGGCATGGAACAGTTCAAAAGCAGTTCCCAACACATTTAAAAACTTTCATATGCTCCAAAAGAAATAGAGGTGTAAGAGTTAAATTATTCAAAAAATGGTGTTAGAAAGAATATCTATCTTTTATTCATCTCACAACAGGGATTGAAATGTATTCCAAGTAGATGAAATAATTAAATGCAATAAAATGTACAGGTGAGTATTTAACAAACTGAGAATGCTAGATATTGTTGCCTAAGTCGTGTGCAGCTGCACAATGGCACGCTCACCTAGGTGAAAGTTTTTAACACCTTGCAACTGATTTTTGGTTGGGAAAGAATTTTTTAAATGTGAAAGCAATATAAAAATCACGCAAGTGAGATTCATAGATTTGACCATATCAACACAGTTGAATATTATACATAAAATTTTAAAAATTAAGACAAAGAATAACTGGTAAAAACATTTGCAATAAATATCATATCCTCGCAGGATTTGTGTATGAATTCATGTGTGTGTAATGACCAACACCCAAATCCCCAGCAATAACATTCATTACTTCTATAAATTAGGGTGATGTTAAAAGGTATAACAAAAATATCCCGAGTTGTAAAATGGCTCAAACATAATAGAAACAAGCATTTGTAAACTTTTTATACCAGGACCACATTAGTAGTCTGGTGAAGCTTAGAATCCCTTCTCAAAATAATTTTTTATTTCTTTTATTTTATATAATTTTATTTTTATAGATTTAAGGGGAACAAATGCAGCTTTGTTACATGGATATATTGTGTGGTGGTAAAGTCTGGGTTTTTAGTGTAACATAATCCAAATAGTATACATTGTACCTGGTAAGTAGTTTCTCATCTATCATCCCTCTCCTACTATCTGACCTTTCTGAGTCTCTAGCCTTTATTGTTTTACTCTCTATGTCCATGTGTAAACATTATCAAAAAAAAATGTTTTAAATGCATGAAAGAAAATTTTAAAGTTTCAAAAGAAACTAATTACATTGAAATGCAGTGCTAAAATATTAAAATAATTTATGATATAATAATAAAGATGCTTCTTTATTAAAACATCAAATAATAAAATATACCAGCAGGTTCATGACTACTATATTTTTAAAATCTTGATGAGTATGAATTAAATTTCAGATATTTGCTACAATTGTAGTGTGATACAAAACTACTTTTCCTAGGTACTGCTAATGCTACTGGTTTGTTGTCTACACTCATAACAAAAGAAAATGCTAAATTGAGATAAGAAAAACATTAGTGAAAATCATATTTTTTCCCATTCCAAGTTCACAGACCACTTGAATTCGATCTACAGACCCCTTGGAGATCTGTGGGCCTCAAATTAGAAGCTAATTCAATACAAGTTTATTTCTTGCTTATATAATATTCTTTCATGAGAAGGCAGAGAAGCAGGATTCAGGTGAAGGAGACCTCAGGGGACCAGAGACCAGCTGAAGGAGGTTTCCCTTGTTCAAAGATGCAGTTTCCAAAGTCATCATCATTGTTCCCATCCCAGCTAGCCAAAAGAGAAGAAGAATATGGAGAGATATATGTGAGCATTTTGGGAAACTGGAAATGGTGTACATCATGTCTACTCATATTCTAGTGACTAAAACTCAGTGACGTGAACATACCTATCCGCAAGGGCAGATGAGGAATATACATAAGCAGTATTCCTGTGAAGAAGAAGAGAGTCTGGGCTTTGATGAGTAGGTAATAGTCTGCCATATCACCCACCATATCAGCAATTTCATTTCTAATGACTATACTCAATGAGGTAAAGTTTAGAATGAAGAAATGGGAACCACTGTGGAAATGAATTGTGTAAAAAGTGCATTTTGAAGAGCAAGTCATCAAGATGAATTGAGTATTTTTAAAATGTTGAAGCACCTTGATCCATTACTTTAATCCTATGAATGTTTAAGAATATAACACAAACTGAAGAAAAATATCCACACGAATTATTACCAGCAGCATAAGTGTAAATAAAAATACAATTATTTATTATTATTTAAAAGAAATATACAATAACCAAAAATTCAAATAGCATTGCCAATGAAATTGAGGTATGATCATGTGATAGATTATTATGTTTATAAGAGTTTTAACATGTAATAGCTGAAATTTCTTGAATGCTTATTGTATGTTAGGCATTGTGCTGATTGTTTGACATACGTGCCTTATGTCCTCACAACAACCCCATGAGACACTTTATTTTTCCCATTTCAAGTATGAAGAAACTGAATCTCAGCAAAACTAAGTGTTTTGCTGAGAAATATGAAGCTCTGATAAATATTGGCTGATTGTCCACCTAGAATCTGTTCTCTCTTCTTGATAAAATCCTAATCTTGCAGGAGGTGGGGGGAAATGTGCTCTGTTAAAAATATTGTACCTCCAGACTAACACAATTGAGGCTGGCTATGTGCTTATCCATGGCCAGTGCAATTCAAGAAGGAATTGCCATTATAAAGGAAGACTCATCTGGCATAAGTCTGTTCAGACTTCCAGCCTTCATCTTTTCACTCTTCTTCTTCTCCCAAAGGAACACTGTAGGGACTCAGCACACTCAGCATGCCTGGGGGTAGTT
This sequence comes from Rhinopithecus bieti, assembly GCF_001698545.2. Classification (NCBI taxonomy): domain Eukaryota; kingdom Metazoa; phylum Chordata; class Mammalia; order Primates; family Cercopithecidae; genus Rhinopithecus; species Rhinopithecus bieti. Next base: position 1,239,833 of record NW_016803608.1, on the reverse strand, counting down.
GACAACAAAGGTAACAGTTTGGGCTTGTATGCACTCACCCCCTGAGCTCAGCATGAAATTATCAGAAAAATTCATAGCCCACAGCTTCTCCCTAGGGAGAGAAAGAGAAGACTAAACATAGATCTAATATTCAGACATTTTTGGGAGCTGCCTGAGGACTGATTTCAGTCTCTCCTGTCTTGGAGCACTGATGGGACACAGCATATCATGAACAGAAAACAAAAATAGTTGTATGGTGTGTTGCTGCTCCAGAGGACACACAGTACAGCAAACAGACATCAGAAGGAGCAAGATACAATAAACACCTGAAACAGAAACTGGAGAATCCCTTTAAATAGAAATTTACATGCAAACATCTAGAGAAGTCACAACCACAAAATAAGTTTGAGAGGCCCCTAAAATCTTTAGCTTGGTTGACTGATGGAGATCATCTCCTGCAGGAAGCCAATCTATAAACATTGGAAGAGGTGGCTGTTCTTTCAAATATTTAGACACCAACACAAAATGTCAAGCACAAAGAAACAGGAAAATATAAAGCAAACAAATATAAGTAAATCTTCCTAACGCCATGCTAAAAAAAACAGAGATATATGAATTACCTAACAAAGAGTTCAAAATAACCATCATAAAATGCTCAACAAATTCAGGGAAACAATACATAAAAAAGGAATATTTCAACAAAAAGATAGAAAATATATATTGTTTTAAAAGTCAAACAAAAAATTGGAAATGATCCAATAACTGTGATAAAAAATTTCCTAAAAAGGTTCAACAGCTGACTTGATCAAGCAAAAGTATAAACAAACTTTAAGACAAGCCACTTAAAAGTATCCATTTTGAGGAACAAACAGAAAAAAAAAAAAAATGAATAAAGCTCTATGGACTTATAGGAAACCATGATGTAAACTGATATATACATGGTGGTAGTCCCAGAAGGAGCAGAAAGAGAAAAGGGAAGAATCTTTTTTTTTTAAATAATGAACTTCTCCTACCTGCTGCCTTCTGAAGGTGATTTGCTTCCCCTTCACCTTCTGCTATGATTGCAAATTTTCTGAGGCCTCCTCAGTCATGTTGAACTGATGCTGAGGCTGCAATATCATTAACACGCAAGTATGAGAGGAATGAAGTACCCCATCTTATAAAGACTGTACCCTATGGATTCTTGTGATGGAGATTAAGCTGGATGCACCCAGAAAAATTAGAAGCTTCTAGTTAACTCCACAAAATGTTGTGTGCCTCATGAAGGAAGATGCTGGGAGGAGGGGCCAAGATGACTGACTAGAAGCAGCTGTTGTCAGTGGCTCACACCAAAAAGAAGAAAAACAGCAAGTGAATCCTGCACTATCAGCTGAGGTAGCCAGGTTCCATGGAGAGTGAGGAAAAGCAGACTGGAGTGACAGCTCACCAAGGAGCCACACAGGACAATAGGAATTACCACCCTTAGCGAAGGGAGAAAGTGAGTCATTGTGCTACCCCACCTGGAAAACCACACTTTATCCACAGATCTGTGCAACCGTCAGATCAAGAGATCTCTTCATGAGCCCATGCCACCAGGGCCTTGGTTCCCAAGCACAGAGCTGTGCAGATGTTTGATAGCCACTCAGGTTGCAGCCAGCAACTGCAGGCTGGATACTGCATAAGAAGATTGGGACTGCCTAAGGTGACTGCCAAATACTCCCCTCAAGGGGAGGGGAGCAGCCATCACTGTGTCTCCAGTCTGTTGTTTTCCCCTGCTGGTGCCAGACAGACTGGGTGGTTTGGACCAAGAGGAATTCCCCACAGGGCAGCACAGCAGCTGTGTGCAGATCATGGCCAGACTTCTTGTTTAGGTGGGACTCAGATCCATTCCTTCTCACTGGGTAGAGTCTCCCTGTGGGAATTTCTAAAACTCCAGCCAGGGTTTGCAGACAGAACTCTAATCTCCCTGAGATGCAGCCCATGGTGGGAGATGCAGCCATGATCTCCATAGTTTATCAGACTTAACCTCTCTTGTTTGCTAGCCCTGAAGAGTCCAGGCAGTCTGGACGAGGGGGATTCCCTCCAGCACAGCAACTTCTCAGCTAAGGGGCAGCCAGAATTCTTTGTTAAGCAGGTCCCTGATCCTGTGCCTCCTAACTGAGTGAGAACCCCCCAACAGGGGTCACCAGACACCTTATACAGGACCATTCCCACTAACATCAGATTGTTGCCTTTATTCAACAAAGCTCCCAGAGAGAAGAGCAGGCAACCATCTTTCTGTTCTGCAGCTTCCACTGGTAACACCTCCAAGTGCAGGAGAGACCCAGGTGAATAGGGTCTGGAGTGGACCCCCAGCAAGCTACAGCAGGCCTACAGAAGAGGGGCCTGACTGTTAAAAGGAAAATAAACAAACAGAAAGAAACAACAATATCAACAAAAGATCCCACAAAACCCTATGCAAAGGTCAGCAGCCTCAAAGATCCAAGGTATATAAGTTCATGAAGATGAGAAATAATCAATGCAAAAACACTGAAAATTCAAAAATCCGGAGAACCTCTTCTCCTCAAAATAATCACAACACCTCTCCAGCATGAGCACAGAACTGGGCAGAGGCCGAGATGGATGAACTGAAAAAAGAAGGTTTCAGAAGAAACTAAGAACCATGATAAAATATTGCAGGAGTGACCGGGCATGGTAGTTCACGCCTGTAATCCCAACACTTTGGGAGACTGAGACAGGTGGATCACCTGAGGTCAAGAGTCCAAGACCAGCCTGACCAACATGGAGAAACCCCGTCTCTACTAAAAATAAAAAAATTAGCCAGGTGTGGTGGTGTACGCTTGTAGTCCCAGCTACTAGGGAGGCTGAAGCAGGAGAATCACTTGAACCAGGGAGACGGAGCCGAGATTACACCACTACACTTCAGCCTGGGGCAACAGAAGCAAAACTTCATCTCAAAATGTGTGTGTGTGTGTGTGTGTGTGTATGTGTGTATCAGGAGTTGTTAACCAGAATAACCAATTTAGAGAGGAACATAAATAACCTGATGGAGCTGAAAAACACAACATGAGAACTTCACAATGCAACAAGTATCAATAGCCAAATAGGCCAAGAAGAGAAAAGAATTTCAGAGCTTGAAGACTATCTTGCTGAAATAAGACAGGCAGACAAGATTAGAGAAAACAGAATGAAAGGGAATGAACAAAACCTTCAAGAACTATGGGATTATGTAAAAAGACTGAACCCACGATTTATTGGAGTACCTGAAAGAGATGGGAAGAATGGAACCAAGTTGGAAAACATACTTCAGGATCTCACCCAGGAGAACTTTCCCAACCTAATAAGAAAGGCCAAGATTCAAATTCAGGAAGTCCAGAGAACCCTAGTAAAATACTCCATGAGAAGATGAACCCCAAGACACATAATAATCAGATTCTCCAAGATTGAAAGGAAGAAATAAAAATGTTAAGGGCAGCCAGAAAGGCCAGATCACCTACACCGGAAAGCCCACCATCAGACTAACAGTAGACCTCTCAGAGGAAACCTTATAAGCCAGAAGGGACGGGGGATCAATAGTCAACATTCTTAAAGAAAAGAATTTCCAACTTATAATTTCATATCCAGCCAAACTAATCTTCATAAACAAAGGAGAAATAAAATCATTTTTCAGATAAGCAAATGCTAAGGGAATTCATCACCACCAGTCCTACCTTGCAAGAACTCCTGAAGGAAGCACTAAATATGGAAAGGAAAAATTGTTACCAGCCACTACAAAAATACACTTAAGTACACATACCAATGTCACTATGATGCAACTACTTTAACAAGTCTGCAAAATGACCAGCCAGAATCATGATGACAGGATTAAATTCATTAAGAAGTCTGCAAAATCACCAGTCAGAATCATGACGACAAGATTAAATTCAAACATAAAAATATTAACTTTAAATGTAAATAGGCTACATGTACCAGTTAAAAGACAGAATGGCAAGCTGGATAAAGAGTCAAAACCCACTGGTATGCTGTATTCAAGAGACCCATCTCACATGCAAAGATACACATGGGCACAAATAAATGGATGGAGGGAAATTTACCAAGCAAATAGAATCAGTTGCAATCCTGGTTTCTGACAAAACAGACATTAAACCAACAAATATAAAAAGACAAAGATGGGAATTGCATAATGGTAAATGGTTCAATTCAACAAGAAGAGCTAACTGTTCTAAATGTATATGGACTCAATACAGGAGCACTCCATAAAACAAGTTCTTAGAGACCTACAAAGAGACTTAGACTCCCATACAGTAATAGTGGGGGACTTTAACACTCCATTGTCCATATTAGACAGTTCCTTGAGACAGAAAATTAACAGATATTGAAGACTTGAACTTGGCTCTGGATCAAGTGAACCTGATAGATATCTACAGATCTCTCCACCCCAAAACAACAGAATATACATTCTTCTCAGTGCCACATGGCACTTACTCTAAAATTGATCACATAATTGCAAGTAAAACACTCCTTAGAAAATGCAGAAGAACTGAAATCATAATAGTCTCTCAGACCACAATGCAATCAAATTAGAACTCAAGGTTAAGAAACTTACTAAAAGCCACATGTTATACAACTATACATGTAGTTGTATAACAACTACATGGAAATTGAACAACCTGCTCCTGAATGACTCCTGGGTAAATAATGACATTAAGGCAAAAATTAAGAAGGTCTTTAAAACTAATGAGAACAAAGAGACAACATACCAGAATCTTTGGGATGCAGCTAAAACAGTGTTAAGAGAGAAATTTATAGCATTAAAGGCCCACATCAAAAAGCTACAAAGTTCTCAATTTACATCCTAACATCACAACTAAAAGAACTAGAGAAACAAGAGCAAACAAACCCCAAAGCTAGCAGAAGACAAGAAACAACCAAGATCAACAAAAAACTGAAGGAGATAGAGACTTAAAAACAAAAGAAAACAAAAAAAAACTTTCAAAAAATCAACGAATCCAGAATTTGTTTTTTTTTGAAAAAATTAATAAAATAGACTGCTAACTATACTAATAAGAAAAGAGATAAGAATCAAAGATAGACACAATAAAAAATAATAAAGGGGATATCACTGCTAATGCCACAGAAATGCAAACAACCATTAGAGAATACTATAAACACCTTTATGCTAATAAACTGAAAAATCTAGAAGAAATGGATAGATTCCTGGACAACATACACCCTCCCAAGACTAAACCAGAAAAAAGTTGAATCCCTGAATAGTCCAATAACATGTTCTAAAATTGAGGCAGTAACAAATAACCTATCAACCCAAAAAAGCATAGGACTAGATGGATTTCAAGCTGAATTCTACCAGAGGTACAAAAAGGAACTGGTTCCTTTTCTTCTGAAACTATTTCAAACAATTGAAAAGTAAGGACTCCTCCCTAACGCATTTTATGAGGCCAGCATCTTCCTGATACCAAAACATGGCAGAGATACAACAACATAAGAAAACTTCAGGCCAATATCCCTGATGAACATCAATGCAAAAGTCTTCAATAAAATACTGGCAAACCAAATCCAGCAGCACATCAAGAAACTTATTCAGCATGATCAAGTTAGGTTCATCCCAAGGATGCAAGGTTGGTTCAACATATGCAAATCAATAAATGTAATTCACATAAACAGGACCAATGACAAAATCCACAAAATTATCTCAATAGATGAAGAAAAGGCTTTCCATAAAATTCAACATCCCTTTATGTTAAAAACTCTCAATAAATTAGGCACATTGAAGGAACATTCCTCAAAATAATAAAGAGTCATTTATGACTAACCCACAGCCAATATCATACCAAATGGGCAAAAGCTGGAAACATTCCCTTTGAAAACCAGGACAAGGCAAGGATGCCCTCTCTCACCATTCCTATTCAATGTTGTGTTGGAAATGTTGGCCAGGTAAATCAGGCAAGAGAAAGAAATAAAGGTATTCAAATAGGAAGAGAGAGAAGTTAAATTGTCTCTGTTTGGAGATGACATGATCCTATATCTAGAAAACCCCATTGTTTCAGCCCAAAAGCTTCTTAAGCTGATAAGCGACTTCAGCAAAGTCTCAGGATACAAAATTGATGTGCAAAAATCACAAGCATTCCTGTACAGCAACAGCCAAGCAGAGAGCCAAATCATAAATGAACTCCCATTTACAATTGCTACAAAGAGAATAAAATACCTAGGAATACAGCTAACAAGTGAAGTAAAGGACCTCTTCAAGGAGAACTACAAACCACTGCTCAAGGAAATCAGAGAGGACAGGAACTGGTGAAAAAATATTCCATGCTCATGGACAGGAAGAATCATTATCTTGAAAATGGCTATCCTGTCCAAAGCAATTTATAGATTCAATGCTATTCTCATTAAACAACCATTGACATTCTTCACAGAATTAGAAAAAAAACTACTTTAAATTTCATATGGAACCAAAAATGAGCCTGAATAACCAAGACAATCCCAACCAAAAAGAACAAGGCTGGAGGCTTCACACTACCTGACTTCAAACTATACTACAAGGCTACAGTAAACAAACAGCATGGTACTGGTATATAAACAGATACTTAGACTAATGGAACAGAATAGAGAAATCAGAAATGAGACCACATATCTACAACCATCTGATCTTTGACAAACCTGAAAAAAACAAGCAATGGGGAAAGGATTCCTATTTAAGAAATGGTGCTGGGAGAACTTGCTAGCTATATGCAGAAAATTGAAACTGGACCCCTTCCTTATACCTTATACAAAAATTAACTCAAGATGAATTAAAGACTTACATGTAAAACCCAAAACTGTAAAAACCCTAGAAGAAAATCTAGGCAATACCATTCAGGACACAGGTAATGGCAAAGATTTCATAATGAAAACCTCAAAAACAATTGCAACCAAAAAATTGGCTAATAGGATCTAATTAAACTAAAGAGCTTCTGCACAGCAAGAGAAACTATCATAAGAGTAAACAGACAACCTACAAAATGGAAGAAAATTTTTGCGATATATTAGTCTGACAAAGGTCTAATATCCAGAATCTATAAGAAAGTTATGCAAATTCACAATAAATAAACAAGCAACCCCATTAAAAAGTGGGCAAAGGACATGGACAGACACTTTTCAAAATCAGACATACATGCAGCCACCAAATATATGAAAAAAAAGCTCAACATCACTGATCATTAGAGAAATGCAAATTAAAACCGTAATGAGATACTATCTCATGCCAGTCATAACAATGATTGTTAAAAAGTCAAGAAACAGCCGGGTGCAGTGGCTGACACCTGTAATCCCAGCACTTTTGGAGGCCAAGGCAGGCAGATCACAAGGTCAGGAGTTCAAGACCATCCTGCCTAACATGGTGAAACCCCGTCTCTACTAAAAATACAAAAAAAAATTTGCCAGGAATGGTGGCGGGTGCCTGTAGTCCCAGCTACTCAGGAGGTTGAGGCAGGAGAATGGTGTGAAACAGGGAGGCAGAGCTTGCAGTGAGCTGAGACCACGCCACTGCACTCCAGCCTGGGTGACAGAGTGAGACTCCATCTCAAAAAAAAAAAAAAAAAAAAAAGGAAGGAAACATCTGATGCTGGTGAGACTGCAGAGAAATAGGAACGCTTTTCACTGTTGGTGGGAAATTAGTTCAACCATTGTGGAAGATAGTATGGTGGTTCCTCAAAGTTCTAGACCCAGAAATACCATTTGATCCAGAAGCCCCATTACTGGGTATATACCCAAAGGAATATAAATCATTCTGTTATAAAGATACATGTACACACTATGTTCACTGAAGCTGTATTCACAATAGCAAAGATGTAGAGTCAACCCAGATGCCCATCAATGATAGACTGGACAAAGAACATGTGGCGCATATATATGAAGGGATACTATGCAGCCATAAAAAGGAACGTGATCATGTCCTTTACAGGGACATGGATGGAGCTGCAAGCCATCATCATCAGCAAACTAACCCAGGAACAGAAAACCAAACACCACATGTTTTCACTTATCAGTGGGAGCTCAAAAATGTGAATACATAGACAAAGTGAGGGGAACACCACACACTGGGGCTTTTCAGGAGGGGTGGGAAAGAAGGAGAGCATCAGGAAGAATGGTTAAGGCATGCTGGGCTGAATATCCAGGTGATGGGTTGATAGGTGCAGCAAATCACTACAAAATAATAATTGAAACACCAAGGAAGATAGCAAAAGAGAGTCAAAAAAGCTACAAAATAGACAAAAGAATTAATAAAATGGCAATAATAAATCCTTACCTATCAATATTACTAAATGTAAATAGATTAAACTCCCCCATCAAAGGACACATAGTGGCTGAATGGATACAAGAAAACTCAACGTTTTACTGTCTACGAGAGAATAATTTTAGATTTAAAGACACACAGACTAAATGATAAAAGATGGAGAAAAGAAATTCCATGGAAATAGTAACCCAAAGGGAGCAGGGATTGTCGTGTTTGTATCAGACAAAATAGACTTAAGTAATAAACTGCCACAAGAAACAAAGATGGACATTATATAATCATAAAAGGGTTAACTTGCCAGGGAGATAAAACAGTTATAAAGCATATATATCTGTCATCAGGGTACCTACATATATAAAGTAAATATTTACATAACTGAAGAGAGAAACAGCAATACAATAATATTAGAATACTTCAATACCCCTCCTTTCAATAAGGGATTGAATATTCGGACAGATAATTAATAACGAGACAGCAAATCTGAAAAATAACATAGATCAAATGAACCTAAGAGATATATACAGAACATATCATCCAACAGCAGCAGAATACACATTCTTCTCAGGCATACCTGGAACATTCTTCAAGATAGATTACATGTTAAGCCACAAAGTAAGTTAACAAATTTAATGAGATTGAAATAATACAAAGTACTTTTGTGACCACAATGGAATGAAACTAGAAATCAACCAAAGAAAGAAAACTGGAAATTTTTCATAACATGTGGAAAGTAAAAAACATATTATTGAGCAGCCAATGGATCAAAGAAGAAATCAAAAGCAAAATCAAAATATCTTGAGAAAATAAAATGAAATACAACATACCAAAACCTATGGGATGCAGCAAAAGCAATACTTAGAAGTTTATAGCAGTAAATGCCTACATTAAAAAAAGAAAGATATTAAATAAGCAGCCTAACTTTACACCTCAATGACCACAAAATTTAGTAGAAAGGGAAAAATAATGAAGATTAGAGTAGAAATAAACAAAATGGGAAATAAAAAACAATAGAAATTATGTGATAAAACTGAGGGGTTTTTTTTAAAGATAAAATGGTCGAAATTTTAGCCAGAATTACCAAGAAAGAGAAAAGACTCAAATAAAATCAGAAATGAAAGAAGAGACATTATAAGAAGCTGAGGCTGGGCACGGTGGCTAACGCCTGTAATCCCAGCACTTTGGGAGGCCAAGGTGGGAAGATCATGAGGTCAGGAGATGAGATCATTCTGGCAAACATGGTGAAACTCCGTCTCTACTAAAAATACAAAAATTAGCCAGGCATGGTGGCACGCACCTGTAGTCCCAGCTATTCAGGAGGTTGAGGCAGAATTGCCTGAACCCGGGAGGCAGGGGTTGCAGTGAGCTGAGATCACGCCACTGCACTCCAACCTGAGCCACAGAGTGAGACTCCGTCTTAAAGAAAAAAAAAAGAAGCCAGATATGGTGGCACGTACTTATAGTCCCAGCCACTTGTGTGGCTGAGGCATGGCATTGGAATTGCTTGAGCCCAGGAGTTCAAGGCCAGCCTGGGCAACATAGTGAGACCTTGTCTCAATAAAAGAAAAGAAAAGAAAAGAAGAAACATTACAGTTGATACTACAGAAATAAAAAGACTACTATGAATAATTATATGCTAACAAATTAGATAAGCTAGGTGAAATGGATAAGTTTCTATCATCACCCAATGTACCAAGTCTGAATCATAAAGAAATAGACAACCTGAACAGACCTATAGGCAATAACCAGTAATGAATTGAATAAGTTATCAAAATTCCTTGACAAGGAAAAGCACAGAACCAGATGACTTCACTGGTGAAATCTACCAAACATTTAAAGAAAATTAATACCTATTTTCTCAAATTATTTCAAAATTGAGGAGAAATGAACACTTTTAAACTTATTTTTTATGGCCAACATTATCTTGATAGCAACACCAGACAAAGACACTCCAAGAAAAGAGGACTATAGGCCAATATCACTAATGACCATAAATAGAAAAATACTCCACAAAACATTAGCAAACAGATTCAATAGCACGTTAAAAGAATCATGTATCATGATTAAGTGGGAGTTATCTGATGCAAGAATGGTTCAGCATTTAAAAATCAATTAACGTAGTGATATACTATATTAATAGAATAATGGATAAAACTCACATGATTATCTCCGTGAATACAGAAGAAGCACCTGACAAATTTCAACACTTTTTACAAATAACACTCAGTAAACTAAAAATAGAAGAAAATTACCTTAACATAATAAAGTCATATATGAAAAGCCCACAGCCAACATCATGCTCAATAATGAAAACTAAAATATTTTCTCTAAGATCAGAAACAAAGCAAGAATGTCCATTCTTACCACTTCTATTCAATGTAGTACTGGAAGTCCTAGGGAGAGCAATTAGGCAACGGAAAGAAATTAAAGAAATCCAAATCAGAAAGGAAGATGTAAAATTGTCTCTGTTTGCAGTGACATAATCTTATATGTAGAAAAAAAAGACTCCATAAAAAAAACATTAGAAATAATAAATGAATTTGGTAAAGTTGCAGGACAGAAGATCAACATACAAAAATGAGTTGTATTTCTATACTCTAAAAATGAATTATTCAAAAAGAAAATTAAGGAAACAAACCCATTTAAAAGATCATCTGAAAAGAATAAGACAGCCAGGCACGGTGGGTCACACCTGTAATCCCAGTACTTTGGGAGGCCAAGGTGGGCAGATCATGAAGTCAGGAGATCGAGACCATCCTGGCTCACAAGGTGAAACCCCGTCTCTACTAAAAATACAAAAAATTAGCTGGGTGTGGTGGTGGGCGCCTGTAAACCCAGCTACTCAGGACTCAGGAAGCTGAGGCAGGAGAATGCTGTGAACCCGGGAGGTGGAGCTTGTAGTGAGTCGAGATTGCGCCACTGCACTCCAGCCTGGGCGACAGAGTGAAACTCTATCTCAGAAAAAAAAAAAGAAAAAAAGAGTAAGACAAACTTAACTGAGGAAGTGAAAGACTTGTACTGTGAAAATCACAAAACATTGATGAAAGAAATTTCAAAAGACAAAGAAATGGAGAGACTTTCCATGTTCATGGATTGGAAGACTTAATACTGTTAAAACGTGCATACTATTGAAAATGATCTACAGATTCAATGCAATTTCTATCAAATCTTAATGGAATGCTTTACAGAAATAGTAAAAACAATTCTACAATTCATACAAAACAATGGAGGACTTCAAATAGCCAAACCATCTTGACCATGAACAAAGCTAGAAGTGTCACACTTGAATATGTAATTTCAAAGCACATTACAAAGCTACAGTAATTAAAACAGTGTGGTACTGGAATAAAGATAGATATATAGACTGATAGAACAGAATAAAGAGCCCAGAAATAAACCTATACATATACAGTCAACTAATCTTTGACTAGTGTGCCAAAAATACGCAATGGGAAAAAGTCTCTTCAACAAATGGTATTGGGAAAACTGAATATCCACATACAAAAGAATGAAGTTGGTCTCTTTCTTACACTTCCCAATACAGAAAAATCAACTCAAAACAGAATAAAGGCTTAAATATAGTACCTGAAACTTTAAAGCTCCTAGAAAGAAACAAAGGGGAAAAGCTTTATGACATTGGTCTTATCAATAATTTCTTTTACAAAATGCCAAAAGCACAGCCAACAAAAAGCAAAAATAGACAGGTGGCACTACATCAAACTAAATAGCTTCTGCACAGCAAAGGAAACAATCAGCAGAATGGAAAAGTAACCTACAGAATAAGAAAAAAAATATTTACAAACCAAGTATCCAATAAGGGGTTAATATCTTAAATATATAAAGAACGTCTACAACTCAATAGCGATAAAACCCTTATAGTTTAAAAAATGGACAAAGGACTTAAACATGCAATTTTCTAAGAAGACATAAAATGGCCACAAAAATATGATAAGGTGCTCAATATTACTAATCATCAGGGAAATGCAAACCAAAACCACAATGACATACAACCTCACATCTCTTGGGATAGTCATAATGAAAAAAACTAACATGTATTGGTGAGGATGTGGAGAAGTTGGGATAAATGTGCGCTCTTTGTTGGAATGTGAAATGGAGCAGCTACTGTGGAAAGTATGAAGATTCCCCCAAAATTTAAATGTAGAACCTCCATAAGACCCAGAACTTCTACTTCTGGGTATATATATCTAAAACAACTGAAAGCTAGATTTTGAAGTTGCTTGCACACCCATGTTCATTGCAGCATTATTGACCATGGCCTATATGTCCATGAACAGATGAATGGATCGGGAAAGTGTGGCATACACATACAATAAAATATTATTGGGCTTAAAGCAAGAAGGCAATCCTATCATACGCAACAACATGCATGGACCTTGAGAACACTATGCTAAGTGAAATAAACACATCTCAAAAAGACAAAGAAGATATGATTCCACTTGTAAAAGTCATATATAGTAGTCAAACCCACAGAAACAGAAAGTAGAATGGTGGTTGCTGAGGCTGGAAGAGGAAGTGAAGAGTCATTGTTCGATGGGTATAAAGTTTCAGTTATGCCAGATGAAAAGTAGTACCACTCTTCTGTATGACACCATGCTTATACCTAACAATATTGTTATAATTAGTTTAATACAGACATAATTAAAATTTTCAAAGGGTAGATTTCATGTTATGTAGGTGTTTTTTAACCACAATAGCAACAACAAGAAAAGCCAAGTCTGAAGTCCGTAACACATGTTCAGCATGTATATGGATGTTGAAGTGAGCTGACATCCAGTGTAAAAATACAGACATAATATATTCCTGTTTATCTACATTATTGACAACTATACATTTTTTTTCTGTTGTACTTTAGTTGTACAGCGTAGGATTAATCATAGCCTATAGTTTATAATGTCTCATCATTGGTTCATATATGGCCTATGTTTTAGTTATTATTTAATTAGTTATTTTAAGTAATAAACACATATCACTCACAACAAAAGCTAGAAACTTGATAATCTTATATAGTACATGATTTTCCCCAACAACACGTTTCTTTGCTACTCCCTTGATCTCATTTTCATTAGAATGTCAATAGACATAATTTTGTTTCACAAACAGTGTCTCTGTGTTTTCAAATAAATTTTGAAAACCATTCTTCCATCTTCATATTCATTTTCAAATGAGTACTTTGGTTGTTTTAAATTGAAATGATACAGCATTTTTCTGTCCTAGAACTAAATGTAATGTCATGTTTGAAACGTAATGCAAGTAAATAGTTATAAAATTATTGAACAAGTTTTTATGGCTTTGTAATGTAAACAGATTGAAATGATATAGCCTTTCAGATCCAGTCAATATAAAATTGCCATGAATCTTGTAATTTGCTCTAAAGTAGTAAAATCCAAAAAGGACTTAGAACAATAGAAGGCTGCTTTTAGTTAAGTTCAGTAAATATTTATTAAGTACCTACCAAATAGGAAGTATAGAGTTTGGCATTGGTGGTAGTGGTGGTTCAACATAACTAAGATAATGATCTTTAGGTGAGGAGTTTAAATTTTAATAGAGGAGAGGCACATGTCACAAATAACTGTGATTCAAGATAAAATGACACAAATTCTAAATGTTAAGTAAAAACAAAGTAAAGGTAAGCAATTATAATTCTGAATTGAGGATGGAATCAACACTTAAGGAAGATTTTTTTTTTTTCTTTGAGACAGAGTTTGATTCTGTCTTCCAGGCTGGAGTGCAGTGGTGAGATCTCAGCTCACTGCAACCTCCACCTCCCAGGTTCAGGGTTCAAGCAATTTTCCTGCCTCAGCTTCCCGAGTAGCTGGGATTACAGCCACATGCCACCACACTTAGCTAATATTTGTAGTTTTAGTAGAGATGGGGTTTCACCATGTTGGCCAGGCTGGTCACGAACTCCTGACCTCCAGTGATCCACCAGCCTCGGCCTCCCAAAGTGCTGGGATTACAGGCATGACCAACTGTGCCTGGCCTTAAGGAGTACTTTTTTTTTTTTTTTGAGACAGAGTCTGGCTCTGTCACCCATACTGGAGTGCACTGGCGTGATCTCAGCTCACTGCAAGCTCTGCCTCCCCAGTTCAGGCCATTCTCCTGCCTCAGCCTCCTGAGTAGCTGGGATTACAGGCACCCACCACCATGCGTGGCTAATTTTTCTATTTTTAGTAGAGACAAGGTTTCACCATGTTAGCCAGGATGGTCTCGATCTCCTGACCTTGTGATCCACCTACCTCAGACTCCCAAAGTGCTGGGATTACAGGCGTGAGCCATCATGCCTGGCCTTAAGGAGGATTTTTATAGCTGAGTAGGATCCAAATAGATCTAAGTGGGAGATGGGGATAAAAATACAGGAGAAAGAGTAATTCCAAAATGTTATTTTAAAGCAGGGTGACCAGTTCATCCTTGTTTGTTTGGTACTTTCCAGTTTTAGTCCTGAAAGTCCCATGTTGCTATGATCTGAATGTTCATGTCCCCCCCAGATTCATATGCTGGAATCCTCACTGCAATATGATGATATTAGGAGGTGAGGCCTTTTGGAGTGATTGTATCATGGGGGTGGAGCTCTCATGAACAGGATTAGTGCCCTTATGAAAGAGGCCCCAGAGAGACCCCTCACTCCTTCCATCATGTAAGGTTAGAGTGAGCAGATGGTTTTCTATGAGCAAGAGGGCCCTCACCAGACATCAAATTGCCAGTGCTTTGATTTGGGACTTCCCAGCCTCCAGAGTCATGAGAAATAAATTTCAACTGTTTATAAGCTACACAGTTTATTGTCTTTTGTTATAGCAACCCTCATGGTCTAAGACACATGTCATGGGCAAAGGGCAAACCCAGACGGTTGATCACCTAGAGAACAATCAACACCTTTCCTGCCATTCCTTCTAATTTCACGAACAATGAAACACACACAGTCCCATTTGCCCAGACCTTAGGTGTCAGCTTTAGGAAACTTCAGGCATCTTTCCCTGTCTCTACTACATTTTCTGAGAAGTGAGGTTTAAGACTCCAAAGTTCCTTATCTTTCCCAGTTACCTCCAACTGCACTTCCCTTACTAAGAGCAATGATTCTTTAAAACCTACTCAAGTCCCAAACTCTTTTACTGATAAGATGTCAAATCCTGGCCTTTTCCACCTCCCATTCTCTCACCTCTGCCATACCTTATTCTTGCTGAGCTTTTATGATGTTCTTATCAACACCGTTGGTCCTTCAACCCTAGCCAGATTCTCCCAACTTGTCAGCCAGTTCTTGTTTATTGAGATTACCTGCATACTAACATTGTTGAGATGAAACACTTTAGAATCAGATAGGTTAATTTTTCATCCATCTCTGCCTGTTACTACTATCCATATGAGCTTAAGCAGTAGAGATAACTTCTCTGAACCTGTTTTTTCAGTTGGAAAATAGGAGATAATACTGTTTCCTATTTCCTGGAATCCCTATGGAATTAAATGATATCACTCATGAAATACATTTTTAAAAGAAACAAGTTTTAGGCCGGGTGTGGTGGCTCAAGCCTGTAATCCCAGCACTTTGGGAGGCCTAGACAGGTGGATCATGAGGTCAGGAGATCGAGACCATCCTGGCTAACACGGTGAAACCCCGTCTCTACTAAAAAAATACAAAAAACTAGCCGGGCAATGTGGCGGGCACCTGTAGTCCCAGATTCTCGGGAGGCTGAGGCAGGAGAATGGCGTAAACCCGGGAGGTGGAGCTTGCAGTGAGCTGAGATCCGGCCACTGCACTCCAGCCTGGGCGACAGAGAAAGACTCCGTCTCAAAAAAAAAAACAAAAGAAAGAAACAAGTTTTAGAATTTTATGTGCAGTCTGACTATAAGTTTGTGTAAAAATGTATACCAAGTGTGTTTTTCTGTATGAATATTTATAAATGCAATAAAAGAAGAATAAAATGAAACTCGACAAGGAAGAGATTTCAGAGGGGGTATGGAAAAGGAGGAAAATATGAAGAAAATTATCTCCACATTTCATCTTTGAATTTTATAAATATTAAGCCATGAGCACAGGTTATTTCAAAATTAAGATATAGAAAAAATTAGGAGAAAATAAACAAGCAAAACTTCACAGGGGATTTAACACTTGAGTGAATCTTAAAAACTGATGCTTCATACCTAGGAAATAAGAAAGAAAAAGATGTTCCAGCAAAGAGAGAGAGAGTAGTGTGAGCCACTGAGTAGATAATGCAATGCTGCCAGGACCCTGATGAAGTTGGAATGATGAGAGACTGGGTACATTGAGAGAGATGTGAGTGGGAACATCATAAGAAACAAGTTTGGAGCCTAGAGACATGACTGGGGCCAGATCTGGGAGTCACCAGAAATGAGACTGGAGATACGGTGGGGCCAGATTTGGGAGGGTCATCAGAAATGAAGCTGGAGTAATGGCTCAGGCCATATCTGGATGCCCTATGAATGCAATACTATGGAATTTAAACTTTATCCTCAAAGTAATGGGAAAGCATTGAAGGGTACTAAGAATGGGAAAAATAATGGAAGGGTACTAAGAGTGGGAAAAATAATGGGAAAAGAATGGAAAAATATTTTAGGGGAAAAAAAACTGTGTTAAGGATTGATCAGAAGGAGTAGTCAAAGCTGCAGGCTGGAAAAGAACATCACAAACTCTTCTAGTAGTCATAAAAAGAGATGATGACAGGTAGACCAAAGCCAAGGCCAAATAATACGTTTTTTATGCTGTGACTACAATTAATAGATAACATTTATTGCGATAGTTCTTAATAGCTAACATTTATTTAGCCAAGCTTAAATTTGCTAAACACTATAAATAGATATCTCAATTATTTCTCACAGCTCAATAAAGTAGATACTGTTAATATTTCTGTTATATAAATGAGGAAACAGACTCAGATCAGTACTTGCCCAAACACACCTATATGATAAACAGTGTCACCAGGATCTAATCTATACAGCTTGGTCCCCTGGTCACACTTTCAACCTGAATATCATAAGGCCTACACCTAAAGTGTTCTCGATGTCAAAGAAAAAGTACACCAGACAGAATTAAACAGGCAGAGAAGACATTATTCAAGACTTTTGCAATAGGGGAAAAAGACTAAACAACTCCACTGAAACAAAAGACAGGAGGAATTAGTGAATTAGTGAAAAAAAAGTACTGGAAGATGTTAGAAAGGAGGAGGTTGATCAATGCAATTAGGCCATCTGAGTTTGCTAATTGTTGCTTATTGAAGAAGTTAGGCCCCTGTCTTCTCACAGAGACTGGGAGATGGGAGTGCAATCTTTTTCTGGTGATTATATTTCAAAGGCATGTCTTCCAGATCCATGAAAAGACATTCCTAGATTGTAAAACTGGCCAGGGGCTCAGAGGAGATTTACATATCAAAGGGACAGAAAAACATTAGATGTATTACTTTTATTTTTTCCATTTTTTTAGATTCAGGAGCTTCATATGCAGGTTGTTACATGGGCATATTGCATTGTGCGGAGGTTTGGGCTTCTATTGATCCTGTTGCCCAGACAGTGAACATATTACCCAATAGGAAGTTTTCAACCCTTCCTCCTGTCCTTTGGGGTCCCCAGTGTCTACTGTTCTCATCTTTATGTCCATGTGAACCCAAGATTTACCTCTCACTTATAAGTGAAACATGTAGTATTTGGTTTTCTGTTCCCATGTTAGTTCACATAGGATAATAGCCCCGAGCTGCATCCATGTTGCTGCAAAGGACATGATTTCATTCTTTTTCATGGCTGTATAGCATCTGTGCAGTATATGTACCACATTTTCCTTATCCAATCCACCATTGATGGGCACCTGGGTTGATTCCATGTCTTCGCTGTTGTGACTACTGTGACAATGAACATCCAAGTGCAGATGTCTTTTGGTAGAATGATTTATTTTTCTCTGAGTATATACCCAGTAATGGGATTGCTGGGTCAAATGGCAAATCAACAAGCAAAAAGCAAATAACACGATTAAAAAATGGGCAAAGGATATGAACAGACACCTCTCCAAAAAAGATATACAAGTGGCCAACATACATGTGAACAAATGTTCAACATTACTAATCATCAGAGAGATGCAAATCAAAACCACAATAAGAGACCATCTTACACCAGTCAGAATGGCCATTGTTAAAAAGTAAAAACAAAATGACAGATGTTGGGACAGTTGTGAAGAAAAGGGAAGGCTTAGCCACTGTTAGTGGAAATGCAAATTAGTTCAGCCCCTGTGGAAAGCAGTTTGGAGATTTCTCAAAGAGCTAAAAATAGAACTACCATTCGACCCAGCAACCCAATTACTGGTTGTATACTCAAAGAAATGTAAATTGTCTACCAAAAAGGCACGCATAGTCACGATCGGTGCAGCACGATCACAAAAGCAAAGACATGGAATCAGCCCATCAACAGCGGATTGGATAAAGAAAAATAACTTATAATTGCAAATTATCTAAAGTAAATGCTCTAATAAAAAGAAGATCAGGAGCCTATAGTCAAGAAGAAACCTGTCTAAAGTTCAGTCAAGGTGAGGAGAACCCTATTCTTCATCATTGATTATTCTGAAATATGGGATTCAGTGTAATTTAAACTTAATTCTAGTGAGGAAACTCATGCAAATGGCATGTAAGTCACTAATATACATAACCTATTTTAAATTATAACATTTACATGTACATTTTAAAAGTTAACACACCAGTATACATTACAAAATTTAATATACATCTTCAAAGTAAAATTTTCTGTTTTATAGGCATTTTAAGACAGCATGTAGTAATGAACGTGATGACTCAATAACAACAAAGATAATAACCAATATTTATTCAGTATTTACTATGTGTCAGATGTCGAGCTAAATTTTTTCTTTTATGCTCCTAAGAATGATCCTGGGAAGTAGGTACAACAGTATCTTCATTTTATGGATGAGGAAACCTGTTCTTAGAAGGTCACACAATATATGCATTGAACCATAAGTAAGATTGGCTACCTAGTTTGTCAAACTCAGTGGAAAATGAAAATGTGGAACCTCTTATTCAAAAATCATTAAGAGTTTCAAGACAGTGACAACAGAACCTTAAACAGAACAGGATCCTTATAAGCACAGGTTGCACACCCAGAAAGCCAGCCTTACCTGCCCTTAAGTTTGTGCTTTTAACCTTTTGGATATACTCTGTCTCTTCTGAGTAAGTTATTAAACGGTGAGGTTTCTGGGGGTACCCAGAGTTATTAAGTCATTATCAATTGACCTGCAATGCCTTTTTTTAATGCTTGGAAGAAAGATCCTTTTTCACAGACAGGATCTGGATGTTTAATCCCACCTATATCACACTGATTCTCAGTGAGGTATCAAACTATTATGAAGATTTGAAACTCTTTACTGAGTTTCTGTCTGAAAATAGTAAATGCCTGCAACAAAGGAGGACCTTACAATACAAGGGGGAACTACAGCTAAATACTAGCCTACAGACAGCAGCTCCTTTCACTGTATACTATAGCAGCAAGTATTACTGCATCCGATTAGAACTGAACTTGGATGATATAATACAATTCTTAGATGACAAGAAATAGCAGGAATGCAAATAAATGAAAGGGTTTCATTTTGTTTTTCTTTTTTTACATTTAGAGTAAATAGAAAGATATACAGTAGTACTGAGGCTACTACCAGGAGAAGGCAATATTGGTACTGAACAAAAAAGAGTTTCTTCACACTAAAGTACAGCAAAGTTGAGAAGCATGAAATAAAGACGTTTTCTAGACTCCAATTTCATTATTTCCAGGAGGTGGGAAAATTTTACTTTGAAGATGTATATTAAATTTTGTAATGTGTATTGGTGTGCTAACTTTTAAAATGTACATGTAAATATTGTAATTTAAAATAGGCTGTGTATATTAGTGACTTACATGGCTTTTGCATGAATTTCCTCAGAAGAATTAAGTTTAAATTCCACTGAATTACTGAATCCCATCTTTCGGAATAACTGATGATGAAGAATACTTTAGAGTTCTCCTCACCTTGACTGAACTTTAGGTGGGTACTATCCAGAGTGACTACTAATATCACTACATGATACATGATTGGGACTTAGGTAATGGTTCATTGCAAACAGCAATAACGGAGTAGCAGATTCAGATTTCATTAAAAAGAACATTCATCTCTATTTGAAAATTCATTTTCCTTTTTCGTAGTTAGAATGAAAATGGAGCTAAACATAAACCAAAATGATATCCATTGTAATACAGGTCATTCATGAGTTTTTTGTTGTTGTTGTTGTTTTTTTTTTTTTTTTTCAACATCTCCAACACCAACTCTTTGAAAAGACTTGTATGAATTCTATAACTAAAAGTTTCTCACTGGGGACAGACAAGAAGGTATTGTCAGGATGACACATATTCTGTTGTGACTGTTGTTTGGCATTTTGTGTATTTTTTAGAAATGACTAGTCTTCCTTCTGAATATATTAACAAAGTATTAATCAAATTTCATAAATATAATTATGACCTTTGACTTAAATATATTTTTCTTCAAAACCAAGTACCTCGCTTATGTAGTGTAGTTTTAAAGTAACATATTGAGATAAAATGACATAAAACAAAGTGCACATATTGAAAATGCAATGTAAGTTTTGAAATAAATATTTGTCAGGGAAGCTTTCCCAGAAGCAATATAATGAATCTATCTGTCAACACTCAAAATTTCCTCTTGTCCTTTTATAATCCTTCCTTTTCCCATGCCCATTCTCCCCTTCCAGTTGGCTCCCCAGGCAACCGATCTGTTTCTGTCACTAGAGACTAGTTTGCCTGTTTAAAGAACTTTATATTAATATAATCACTCAGTATGTACTTCTTTTACCAGTACAATAATTTTGAGATTCATCTACATGGTAGTCTGCATCAATAATTCATTCCTTTTAATTGCTGAATAGTATTCCATTGTATAAATAGAACACATTTTATTTTAACTGTTCATGTGTATTTGTGAGTTTGTGTTGTTTCCACTTTGGGGTTATTACAAATAAAGCTACTATGAACTTTTTCATACAAATCTGGGATGGAAAAGTATATTTATTTCTCTTGGACAAATAGTTAAGGATGAGATAACAGATTATTTGGAAGATGTGTATTTAAAATGTAAGACACTACCAAAGTATTCATCAAAGTGTTTAAAACGGTTTATTTTCCAACCAGCAGTGTAAGAGATTTCCAGTTACTCCACATTCTTGCCAATAGTTGTAATAAATATTTTCTATATTTCTTATGATACACACGTATATTAGCATAACAGTATTCAGATCATATAATATTCATTGATAATAAAGATATAAAATACAGTTGATTTTTAAAGGTGGGAGGACAGAGGCAAATAGCCACATTTCAAAGGTGTCTTTAGAAATCTGTCACCTTTCTGTTAATTCCCAGTCATTATCATAAGACACAATAAAAATTATGACTCAAAATATTAAATAGATATATATTATTTAATGCTAAAGCCACAGCGATTATTTATCTATGGATACAGAAATTATAAATAAGCCCAGCAAAATATAGGTGAAGATCAAAAAGGAAATAAATTAGAGAAAACACAGCTTCTTAAGAAATAGGAGTAGAACTAGTATAGCCCTAATGCATCAGCGGAGTAAGCAGTATCTAGCTACTAAGGTCATTTGTGCTTAGATTAAGGCAGCAATTTTTTTGTCTCTTAAATGTATTTATATAGGACTCCAAACAATCTAGAGTACCCTGAATCACTAGTAACATCAATAATTTTGGTTCTGCTTCCATCAGAAAATGGGATGTGCTTTTGTCAAGATGTCAGGTATCAGATCTCTTTTCGAAGATTGCAGGAGATGAAAGTAGCACTCCTTGAGGTCAGAAGCTAACTGGTGCCTTTTAGTGTTATTTATTATCTGAGAAACATGAGTCAATTCATAAGAAAGTCCCGGTGGAGAGTACTCACAATTGGCCTTCAGTTTCAACCCTTACTGTTCTGCAAGGCAATGGAAGATGAACAGTGATGATTTGGGGGTCTCTCACAGGGGTGAAGGGGTTAGAGTCCGAACTTTCCTGATCTTCCTTGGGTACTGTTAGCAGTGACATCTACCTACCTTACTCCTTTTTTATAATAAGTTGAATTTATTAGTAAAATCCCATTCCTAATCATTTATTTCATCATGATTACAGAATATAATCATAGACATGAGATCTCAATACCTTCTGGGAAAGTTCATTTTATTTGAGAGTGTTTAATGGGTAGACAGTGCTTCCTCTTACCTTAGGAGCTGAAATTTGCCTCTTAATCATTTCTCTCTAACTAATGGAAGATTCCCTACTGCTAACAAAGAAACTTACTGAGAAAAGGATGTAGAAATATCATGAAGAGTATGAGTTTGCCTCATACTTCCACCACTTCACCTCCAGATAATATTTGCCTTCCTTATCTTGTGAAATGTCTACAACAATAACCACATCTTAGTGTTGCTTGAACACTAAATGAAATTATTTTAATGCATAGTCTCTACTTGATAAATTCAAGTTCCAACTCTGAGTTACACTATTGTCCCCAGTGAACCTGATAGCCTAGCCTAAGTTAGGAAGGTCAGACTCTCTCTGGCAGAAACTTTTATTGCTCATGCTCTTTGATCATGCTTCATTTTTAGAAGTTTCCTACACTGAGATTTTTAATGGGAATTAAGAGCGAAAATTTTAGTGTTTTCAAATAAGCTTTAAACTCTTGTATTCATCAGTTCCTTTTCGGTCCTTAATTTCTAAAATTACAAAGAATGTCTAAAAGCTATCATGTAAAAACAAACAAATTTTATTTAGTGGCACATTAAATATTTTCAGTTTCCATTTGCCTACAACAACCTAGCCACAGTTGTTTCAGTGTCTATCTGCTTATGTATCAATCACATACTGATTTTCCTCCTGTGATCTGTCACAAACCAGCGGTATTCCAGATAAATGTTCCCAGTAAAATCAGTAAAACCAACAATAATGCCATTAAATCCTAGTCTTGTTGATTGGAAGAACTGGGGCAAACTCATCAAACCCAAAAAGAAAATTGGTGGATGTATGTTTATCTCCCTGGCGCAATAGCATCTTTGTAGGAAATACCCAAACTCTTATTGCATGCCTACTGTCAGACTCTATTGACAATATGCTTAATCACCGAGTTCTCTGCATTTGGGAAGCTTCATTCCTTTTCTCTGGGATTTTTAAAAAATATATCTTATTCCTACCTTTCAAGCCATCCACAAAGCTGTCAATTTTCTTTACGCACTTCTTTCTCCAAATGTCTACATTGTTAATAGTACCTGATAATTCAAATAAAATATAGCTAGCATCCTACTCTAAGAGAATACCTTCAACTTAACCAATCTAGTCTTATACGTTTTTAAGTTGTCAATTTTTTTTTCTCACTATAATTAAAATTGCCAGTTGCCCAGGGACAAAGTGAAAGTCTGAGATGAAACAAAAAAAGAAATATGAACATTTGTGATTTAGAAATCAGATCATTTACACCGTTCATAAAATAGTATTTATTATGAAATCATCATCTTTTGTTTTTTCTGTCTCCACTTCTTGATTAGCCACTTAAAAGAATTATTAGTTAAAAATTCTTCACAAAGGATTCTGTGGCTCCCTTTATCCTCTGACAGGTCATCCTGTTGAAAGGCCAGCTCTTTTAAGGAAAGCTGCATTTTCTCAGGATAAAACAAAAATATTTTATTCAATACCTCAGGGTGTTAAGGTTGTCACTCTGGGATTTCATCTGCTCTATATGTTGACCCTGGAATAAACACTGCCCACCTCATACCCGCTGCATCAGCAAGTCTTGTCAGTTCTACTTGCTGAATATTTTCTGAATTTTCCCTTTTCACTCCTCACCATTACCCTCCTAGTCCAATGTACATTATTTCTCAACTGAACTATATTCTTCCTCTCTTACCTGGTCTAACAGTTTCTACTTAGGCTCACAAATATTTTCCCCTTTACCCAGTAGCCAGAACAATTTAATTCATATTAATAAATCTGATAATGCATTGCCCTGATTAAAATTTCCAGTAACTTATCATTACCCTTGGAGTAAAATCCAGTTCTTATTTTCAGCTCCAAGGTCCTGCACCATCTGTTTCCTTCTGGGTGCTCATCTCTACCATTCTGCCTCACTCATGATCCTCCAGCTACACTAGGTTTCTGTCTATTTCTGAAATAAACTCAGCTTATTTCTAATTCAGGTCCTGGAATCCATTTTTTCTAGATCTTTATGTTGCTGGCTTTGCTACCTTTCACATCAAAATAATTCTCATCCCAGCATTCTCTCCCCTCCTATCCTACTTTAATTTCTTACCAGAATGTTTTATTCTTAAATTTATTCTTTTTATACATTTTATTCTTAATATGTATATTATGTATTACTATGTATTCTTAATACGTATATTGTGTATTACTATGGTATTCTTACTATGTATATTATGCATTTGCATACTTGTTTATAGCCTGCTTTCCCAATTAGAATGTGAACTTTCTGTGGTATAGACTTTTTGTGGTGTAGACTTTTTGTGGGGTAGACTTTGCCTCACTCACTCCTGTCCTGTCCACCCCTTTCTCCCCTCCAATTTAGATTAGTGCCTGCTACATAGAGAGTACAAGAAAGATCTATTAAATGAAAGAATGAAAGAACAACATGTTGAGTAATGTTACTAAATATATCACTAAGATCTCTGAAGACTCTCTTCTAAAAATGCTTTTGTAAATTGCAACAGAAGATGAAACTCTTAAATGTTGTTATAAAACATATTTAGGTTATAAGACATACTGAGAGAAACATAAAAAAAATTTAAAATATTCCTATAAAAATGACAAGAACATGTTTTATTCACTAAACAAGGATCCCTGGATCATGGAGTCATCTAGTTAATAATTGAGTAGCCTGTACTAGTCTGAGCATGGCCACTAAAATAGTATGAAGAAACAGTGTTCTTGTTGTAAGGGTAATTCTACTGAAGAGAGAAAATTGTTAAAGGTAGTTAATTAAACAATTAATTTTGATATAAAGGATGTGTTATGAAAATTTAGAAAATGGTGGAGCTGAAAGCAAAGCAGACACAACAGAAACAGTAACATAAGAGCAGTTTACCTTGAAATTTATTGGGTGAGAGGCTCTTGGCTAGTTCAACCATCCTGAACACCAAAAACTGCTTAGAATGATCGACGAGGTTCTCTGGTTAGACAACTTTTCTTAAAATACTTTAAATATTTTCTTAGGAAAGCAGTCTTTCAACAGAGGACTTTGTAAACCTGGAGTGGTGGTAGGGTTATGTGGAGGATTTAGTTGAAAATAACCAAATCCCTAACTAGAATAACATTTCAATATGTATATAAATTCATATTTGTGTTAGAAGTAATGTATTTTCTCTATTATGTAGGAATCTGAACAGATTAGAAAGAGCTTCATATCTTAGAAAACACAAATAATAATAGCTTCATTAAGATGAATAAATGATTTTATTTTTCGTGCAGAAGGAATTCAGAGCTGCGTTTTTCTGAATTTCTACAATTACTCTGAGCTTTTACCAGAGAACCAGGCTCCATTTTTTCTGAGCTACATTTTCAAATATTGTTTCTATCTTCCACTTGTCTCATGGTCTCAAAATGGCTGCTTCAGCTCTGGGCATTATATTCATATTCTGGATAGGAGAAAGGAGAAAGGAGCCAGGTGCAGAGGAATATACCTCCCAGCTGAATAACTTTCTTGAAAAATTCATGCATTGTCTTCTACTTACATTTCACTGGACATGTCTGTTTGAAAGGGAGGATGGAAAGTGTCATTATTATCTGAGCACTTTAGTGGTCCCAATAGTATAGAGTGTTTTGGGTTTTGTTTTTTGTTTTTACTAAGGAAAAGGGAAGAGTAGATACTGGGTAGGCAGTGTGTACTACCATTATACAGTGTATATACCACTATATTTGTTTCTCTTTGATTGTATTTGTTTTGTTCACTGTTATATTCCTGAGATCTATCATAGTGCCCAGATTTCAATAAAGTATGCAATCCCAATAAATTAATATATAAATAAACAATTGTACAATATTTGTCTGTACTTTTAACTGTGGTATAGCTATGCCATTGTTCTGGTGTTGGCCACTTCTCCTTTTATCATCTGGTGATGTCACTAAATGAACATCAGCTATGTCTCAATTCATGTCAATTATCTGCTTCCCTGTGTGAATCTCAACATGCTAATAGCATATTATTCAAAGTTTTGATTTTAAAAATGCAGAGTATTCACCAATTGTAATTCTATACCACAGGCTATTTCTAGTTCTATTTTCTAATGTACATATATAGGCAAATACTGTAATTTCAATTTCAGGCCAAGTTTTCCAATTCTGAAAGTAAGTCAACTACTAAGGAAAATGTTTAAACACATTCTATTTGAAGCAGTGGCTTTGACAGGAAGAAAACAGCTCCATCTCTTGTACCCAAAAGTCTTTGCTCAAAGCTCCCTTCCTGTATCAATTACCTACCAGCAGCAAAGGTTTAAAAAGTCTACTTTCTACCTAACAACAGTTTTTCAATTTTTATGCCCACTTGTGTATAAGCTAAACAAGAAGCACCCAAATTAGATTTTGTGAAAATTACTTATTTTACCCTTTTGTTTCTTGTCTGTCCACTTTTACTGGGGAAAATTTTATATGGGCATATTTGCATTTTGTGGGAGAATTTCACCCTTATTCTCTATATTTTTCTATCTTTTAAATTCTGTTCAAGTAATAAGAAAATAAAGAAAATTCATATATACATAATACTGAGTTTTAAGACCTGAACAAAATTTGTAAAGGTCAACATATATGCTGAAACATCACAGTACTATATCATAGCACTGTAACTACATGTACTAGACACCTTCACATATACAATGGATCTGAATCTTTTTATGCCATGAATTCAGAAGTAAGGAAATAATGGAGAAACTGAAAAAGCAAGGTCAATGAGTGAAAATAAATATGCAAAAGGGTGATTGTAAAGATGTTGAGAGATAATGAGATCCATGTAAACCAAATGACTTAGGCATTAGATACAGAAACAGAGATAAGAAAGCAAAAGAACATAAGAGATATGATTACCAAAAACTAATTAAACAAGGTTCAACAACACCACCACTTACTTCATCTAAGAATTTGCTATTTGTGTTATTTGTTGACTGAAGGAGGTAAGAGTACTGTTTTAACTAATGCCTGTCTTGGCTTTGTTTCTACTCAATTCTTGAGGTTAAAAAAGATGAAGGAATTGTTTTTACCAATAAGTAGATTAAAATATACCTTAGGTTTGATTTTTTTAGAACATATTCTTATTATTATTATACTTTAAGTATTATTATACTTTAAGTTCATGTACCCCAGGTTTGATGTTTTGATCATCTCAACAAACTTGAATCAAACTAATGGCAGAAAACAGTTATAGAATAGGCATGTTTTCTATAACTTTAATATATTTCAATGTAGTGTGAGAGTTTGTTCCAGAGATGAAAGTCAGTGGAATAGAAATTCATCGGCACATATACTTCTCATTCACTGCTCAACTCCCACACCTAGAAGGGTGCCTGGCATATAGTATATACTCAGCAAATATTTGGTGAGTAAATAGATTGATTTATCAACAAAAACTCATTTAATCCATCTAAAAGCAAAACCTACATATTTATAATGTTTATATGAGGTTAAAAGAATGAATTATCTACCTTAATTGAGAAAAATATATACGCTATTAACTAGAAATGAAATCTAGAGTTCAGAATTCTTACCATATGTATCACATTTATCTGTAGAAATTATCTAATTTTATCTTAAGGTTTCAGTAGAAAACATTTGAAAGCATTTGGAAAACTTGCATAGTGTTCATTATATAATAAGAACTCAAGTATTTCTTTTAGTTTCTACTTTTATTTTAGAAACGCAATGAACTTATCTATCATAACTCTAATTTAATTCATAATGTAAAGGACTATCAGTATTAACCTGGGGTCCACGTGATATAATAGAAAGTGTATAGGCTTTTGCATTAGACTAACCCAACTTTCAATGTAGTAGATGTGTGACCTTGAATAAGTTGTTTGGCCTTTCATAACCTGAATTTCCACAACTATAAAATGTAGATAATACCTACATTTTATGTCAACTAATATGTATTACTTAATCCTAAGTACAATGGCCTAAGGAATAACACTTCAGCTGCTTGGCATGACTCAAGTTCCTGGCGCATCTCTTCAGTCATTCTGAACTCCTTGCTGTTCTCTTCCTTTATTCTACCAACCATCAAGTGAGGGAGCTATCTTCAGCTAGGGGAATTCCTGGAGAAGCATGCAGCTGTGAACCATGAGCACATACTGTGAATCATAAGTACATACATATTAGTGTGGTTGTGAAGATAAAATGAGATGATACATCTAAAATGTTTAACATGATATTGGACACATACTAGATCTTTAGTAAGTGTTCTCCTTTAATTGCACCACGTGGCTAGAGCAATATACATTTGTCAAATTTCACATGATATTTTAGCTGATGTGTTTTTAAAACCATAGAAAACATATATGAAATTGCTGGAGTGCAAAGGGGTAATGTTACAAGACACTGTTTCACTAATAGTAACAGAGTTATTTTGTGAATTATCCCAGAAAGAAGAAACTTGGAAGGGTAATGCTCCAAATTTGACTTGGACCTCTCATTTATTCTCTGGTAGACAAATAACAATATGAGAAATTCAGCACTATTTCACACACAGGGGCACAAGGCAAAGACGATCTATTAGTGACAACAGAAATATGGTGGTGGTGAACGATTTCACTACAGATTTTCTCAAAACAGTTGACTTTCTAGAGAACATATGACCTATTAGATTCATTCCTCCAGTCAATGACTATTTTATTTCAAGTTAATCAAAAGTGATGCGCTCATAATGACAGAAATTATGCTTAAAAATTAGACACATTAATATTGAGTCTTTCATGTTTTCCCTGATGTGTATCTGCATTAGTAAATTGATTACATAAAATACACACATATACTTAACAAAACACTTTTGGAGAACGAGTGGATCAATGAAACATCTCTGTCAATTTGACACTTCACATTTTCCCCATGGTTTTCATTCTAGATCAGAAAAAGGAGAGAAGGCAATAAAATATTCATTAACTGCACTGCAGCCCATTTATAGCAGATGGTCCCTGGAGAGTAAATTTCCAAACATGTGTTAGAGAGAGCTGTACAAAATATGCGGTTGTCCTGACACAGCAACTGGTGTGAAGAATGGCAAACGCAATAGTTGTTATTAGTGAGTGAGAAGATCATCCATTGTGAATCACGATCCAGCTCCCTTTTCATTTAGTTTAAGAAAAGGGTAAGAGTAAAGTTTGCTGTCCCTTATCATTTCAGAGATTTTATAGATAGATAAAAAAGTACGAGATTTGCCTCACAGTGTCATCAAATATTATGATAATTCTTAAAAATTGTAATGAATCTTCTTTCATCATAATTCTTTAAGTTCTTAGAAAATTAAGATATTTGGGGATACATAACAATGATAATAATTCACAGGTATTGCAATGTAGAGGGAAGAAAAAAGAGGAAAATTATATATTATAAATATTATGCACATGATTGCATGGTGGGTGGATGGATGGATAAGGAGCTAGATGTACAGTTTTATGATTTAACATACTAGAAGCACAAAATGATCAAAATGCTAATCAGGATATAAAATAAAATACTAATGTGTTCTAAGTCTCTCAAAAGCTAATGTAAGTAGATAACATTTAGAATAAAATGAACATTTTTTTGGCTTGCCAAAATGCCTGCTTGTTCAATATAATGTAACAATTACCCAGATTTTTCAATCTCTAAGTTTGTGTATGTTACTGACTTTCACTATAAAAAATACTTTGGCATTACACTATTCTTTCAAAATTTGTGGAGATGTATTTTTTAATTGACTTTAAATCAATTTTCTTAATAATGAAAAGTTTGGCAAAATCATTTATATTGGTTAGTACATGTTGAATTATGCAACATTCTTTCAAAATTTTTTATTGTGGTACAAAAAACATAAGAGAAAATTCACCATTTTAAAATGCACAGTTCAGTAGTTTTAAGAATATTCACATTGTTGTGTATTCATCTCTAGAATTTTTCCATGTTGCAAAACTGAAACTCTTTACCCATTGAACAATTCCCCATTTCTCCTCCCTCCCAGATTCTGGCAACCACCATTCTGTTTCTGAGTTTGACTACTGCTGATACCTTGTATAAGTGGAATCATCTGGTATTTGTCTTTTTGTGACAGTCTTATTTCAGTTAGCATAATGCCCTCACAGTTCACTCATGTTGTAGTCTGTGAAAGAATAGCGTTCCTTTGTAAGGCTGAATAATATTTTATTGTGTATATAGACACATATTTTTAGCCACTCATCCAGTGATGGATATTTGTGTGTTTCCACCTCTTGATTATTGTGACTAATGTTGCCATGAACATGAATATGCAAATATCTCTTTGAGATCTTGCTTTAGATTTTTTTAGATACACAGTTGGCGCCCTATATCCATGGGTTTTCCATCTGTGGATTCAATTAACCACGGATCAAAGTGTTTGGAAACAAATATTGCACCTCCACTGAATGTGTATAGACATTTTTTTCTTGTCATTATCCCCTAAATGATATAGTATAATAGCCATTTACATTATATTGGGTATTATAAGTAATCTAGAGATGATTTAATGTATATGGGAGGATGTGATGGGTTATATGCAAATACTGTGCTATTTTATATCAAGGACTTGAATGTTCATAAATTTTGATATTCTCTAGAAGTCCTGGAAGCAGTCTCCCACAGATACCAAGAGACCACTGTATATCCAGAAGTGTGATTGCTGTGTAATATGAGTTATAATTTTAATTTCTTCAGGAACCACGATACTGCTTTCCACAGAAGGTGCTCTATTTTAAAATCTCACCAACAGTGCATAAGGTTTCTAATTTCTCCACATCCTCACCAACACTTATTTTCTGTCCTTTTGGTATTAACCACCCTGATAGATATACAGTAGTATTTCATTGTGGTTTCGATCTCCATTTCTCTAATGGTTACTGCTATTGAGCATACTTTTGTATGCTTGCTGGCCATTTGTATATGATCCTTACAGAAGCATCTTTTCAAGTTCTTTGCCTACTTTTTAATTGGGTTGTTTTTGTTGTTGAGTTATAGGAGTTCTTTACATATTCTGGATACTAACTTCTCAGATTAATGATTTCCAACTTTTTCTTGCATTTCATATGTTGCCTTTTCAGTCTATTGATTGTGTTCTTTGTTTTGCAGTTTGATATAGTCCCATTTATCTATATTTGCATTTGTGTATCATTTCCAAGAAACGATTTCCAAATCTAATGTCATGAAGATTTTCATTTATGTTTTCTTCTAGGAGTTTTATGGCTTGGGGTTTTACATTTAGGACATTAATGTATTTTGAGTTAACTTTTGTATATTGTGTAAAATAAGGACTCAACTTCATTCTTTTGCATACACGTATTGTAATATTATTTTATTCTTTTGTCTCTTTCACTGTCTCTCTTGCCTCACATTCAAGCATTTACATGAATTTCTTTTTTGCTTTTTTTTTTTTAATCATCACCTGCAATTTCTCCTTATTTTCCTTCTCATGTTTGGATCTGTTGGTTGGAATATTACAATAAGCCTCAATGAGAATTATAGTGGTATGGTAAGCTAAGTTAAGGTGGAGAAGTAAACAGAAGAGCGGAAAACGCACAAACCCTGACGTTTCTGATAATATACAGAGAAAACATGTTACAAATTTGACATGGAAAAGAGAAGTATTGGTAGCATCGCTATTTTGGATTTATTTGGTGGGCTTCCCCTCAACAGCATTGCCTCATGTGGAGTCTCAGCTACTTACAAAAAAGTCATTTATCACTTTATTTCTCACAGAAGTGAACTCAGAAGATAGAAGACATTTGATGCTTTAATTTATGGAAATATAAATTACTGGGGCAATAGATAATGTGGCATTCCTACATTAAAAAGAATAATGAATGCCGTTTCCAAGGGAGAGTACTTATATAATTGCAAGAACCTCTTATGAGATTTGAGTTCTATTCCATTTGTTCCATTATCGTTATCACAAATCCGGCCACCAGTAAAAATCCTACACCATTGCACGAAAGTATTATAAATTAAATTATTAGAAACCCTCAAGAAAAAAAAAAAAAAAAAAAAAAAAATGATCTTTGATATACTATTTTTAAAATATCATTTTATTGTCTCAGATGTATCAAGAAGCAACTATTATTGAGACTTTCTCATCTTTTCTATGTGAAATCAAAATTCTCTCCAGGGTACTTGTATAACTTATTAAAATAGTCTGTTGGTTAGCAAGAATTCTTCTTACTGTGACCAGAAGACTTTAAAATTTAGTGGCAAAGGAATTTGGATATTCCAGAGAAAAGAATCACTGGAATGAGTATTCGAAGTTAGGTTTAATGGTCTATTTCATGTGAAAAATAGGTGCAAGCTCAGACATATTTATTACAAGTATCTGGGGAACCAGATATTGAACTAAAACAATTTACAGACCTTGGAATAAGTAGAAAAATTACTCTTGAAAACCACATTTAAAAAGCAAATGTAAAATTGATCCACATTGGAAATAAAAATAATCATGACAGAAAAGTATTTCAGTAGTATGATTATATATTTAAGAGAAAATTATTTATTCTACATCTTGGATCACTTGTTATATCACACCAACCTTTAAAGAATTATTTTAACCTTCTCAAATATTATATTACCCATTTCAAGCAGATAAAATGAACCAGTGACTTTATTAAAACTAAAGTATGTCAAACTAGTGTTTATAAGTAAAAGAGGGGTAAAGGGGTTAAAAACTGATGATAAAAGTCTAGTGTTGATACTCTCCAAGTCACTATATTTCCAAAAGACAGTAGATCATTTGTTAAAAATACTGTATTCAGAAAAGTTCTTATTTTCTTCCCACAGTTTATTTAAGTATGGTTTGCATGGAAATCTCAAATAGCTCCATATGTAGTATCAGTTACACCATTTGTTAAGCTCCATACAATTTGCATTGTTAGCAAGGCTAGAGAAAAATAATAAATGCTATTATGAAGAAACAATTCATCTTAGGGACAGTTTACCAAAAGGCAAGTAAACAAGCAAGCAAACAAAACCAACTCTTCACTCAGACTAAGAATTCAGTCTGTGATTTGGTGTGTGTGTGGTTCTATCTTATTAACCAAGAGTTAACTTGACTTAATGTTACCATACCAAAGACATGAATTTTATTTTCTAAGAAATGTTTTCAAAGAATCCTGATGAACTTTATTAGCTGTTGCCTTGATTTTGAAATAATTTTATTATGAGTGGTCCACTCACAAAATAGAAAATGTAAAAAAAAAAAAAAAAAAAAAAAAAAAATCCCAACTAGATTTAGGTGACCCTTTATATGAGTATAAAATGATTTCATATTATATTGTGAACTTTTCACAAACCTTTTCTAAGCAATTAATGTGTTGGTTTTTAATTCTAAGAACAACATATCCCAAATACTACTCTGCAGATTATTTGGGTTCTCTCCATCTAAATAAAATGATACACTTTCTAAAAATTTTTAAAATCATATTATTATCATGAGTTACAAGAGTCTTTCCAAGTGGATTTCCTCAAAGACTAAAGCCTACTCATAGCAATGTGAAATAGTCCAGTTGTGATTACTCCAGACAAAGGATATCTACATAAGTAAACTCACCCAGTAAAAATTAGTATCCCACTTCCTTTTATGCTTATGTGAGCATTTCATTGGCTTCTAAGCATCGAATAACTTTTCACAGAATCATAGAATTTTAGAGCTGGTGCAATTCTTAGAGATACCTCTAAGGAATCCAAGACCACAAAGTTTTAAAGATCAACAATCAATAAAATGAAGAACAAGGACATAATATCAGTAAGATGCAAAACCCAAAACTGTTACATTGAAAGGACTGATAACAGACAAAACTCTTACAAGAATGTCGAAGGGGAAAAAATAGGAAATCACAGGCAAATAAAATACAAAATGAAAAGGAGGCATATTGTTCACACAGTACAAGTTTTATGTCATAAGAATACAACGAATAAGTTTAAGTTAGTGAAATTGAAAACTTAAATGAAAAGAAAAAATTCTTAGAAAAATGTAAATAATCAAAATATATGCAATAAGAAATAAATAAACCAACTGATCACTACCACTTAAAAATTGAATTAAAAAAAAGATTCCTCCCAAAAAATACATGACCCAGATGGATTTAGAACCAATTTATACCAAACTTGAAGAAATGGATAATTCATGTACAATTTGTATCAGAGAAAATGAAAGAAGTAAAACTGTCCAACACATTTTATAAGGCTAATATAATTTTGATACCATAACTTGATAAAAAATATATAATGCCTCAATTTTTAACCAGTCTCACTTATAAGAAGAAATGTAAAAAATACTATATACAATACTATTTGAATCCGGATATATTTATTCAAAATTTACTATTAAAATCTATATATTTAATGCACTATACAAACTAACACAAAAGAACACATGGTAATCCTAAAAGAGCCTCCTTTATTAAACATTTCTTCTAAAAGTTTTTATGTTTTAAGTATCCATTCCAGGTAGACTATCAATATGTCATATATGCCTTTGATAAATAGTATGATAAAAAGAGATAGAAAGTGGTTTATATTCACCTAAAATAATTAATATTTAAAATGGAATTTTAACTACAAATATTACTTTTTTGCTTTCCTAATCACTAAGTTCAGAATGCCACTGGGAAATTTCAAACGGGTTCTGAATTAAAATTTAATTAAAAAACACACTACCAAAGCTTACTGCATTTTTATTTAGATTGGGTGATAACCTAATTATAATTAGAATCATATTTTAAGAGTAGCTATACAAATTCAACTTACCCAATAACTCTATAGAATTTAACCCTATTAAAAAATTAAGTATACAGTTCTAACTAATGGAGTTGAGCAATTAGAGTGGTAGAGGGAGGTCCAATCAGAACAGGAAAGCTCAAAAGTAAGCCACACCCCTCCTCCTCCTCATCCTTTTCTATACTAAGAAACTTAACTGGCTAACTCAGACACAGGTTATTAAGCCTGACTTATTTTGTCCATCTATATTTAAACACTATCCATTCAGAACAATGACAAGAAAGCTTTAAGTAAGTTTGCAAATCTGAATGATTGGGTTCCTGTGAGATGAGTGCCACTGGGTGGAGGGATTTGAAAATAGGTGTTCAAGTCATACACTTGCACCCACCAGTCAGATTAAGTTTAGATTAAGAGAGGTTATCCTATCGACATTGAGAACAGTCTCTCATAAAGGTGCGTGAATTTGCTAGGGGATCTACATGAACTAATTGATATTTCTTGCCTTAAGGTATCATTCAGTTCCAAAACTTTTGTGCAGACAAAATATTACTTGTTTAGTACTTCACTTCATGTAGATTAATTTAGGTTTTATCTTTTCAGACTAAAGCACTGGTTGGTTGCAATTTTCCTTAACTACCAGTGGATTTAGCAATGATATATACACAGCCTTAATTGCTTAAATCCCTCACTAACAATTTTTTGACAATGTAATCAAAAGATTAAAACAAGGATGCAAAATTACAGATAAGAGTGTATGGATTTTTTTGTTCACCACATGCAGGATGATCAGATAGATGTTAATGAAAATATCTTTTAATTGACAGTATGAATGTGTGTGTGTGTATATATATATATACGTGTATATATGTGTGTATCTATATACACGTATATATATATATAATGCCTCACTCTTTTCTTTTAAAATGTCTAAAATATAAAAGCACTACATGAAATAAGACTGTATTTGCAAGATACAAATTATTTTCCTCCTTAGAAATGTATTATAATTTTAATTTCATCGAGGTGATGATTTATTTTAAAATTTAGCTGAATGCTTTGTTTTCTTTAAATAAGACTTATATAATACAAGATGACTCTTGCCCTTCTAGGAAGAACCCCTTACTGAAATGGAAGGTAAATTCTTTGGTCACTACTAGCTTTGCAGTTTTCAACTTTATTAAAAATACGTTTTCTTTAAAGAAGCTTCAGTGATTTCTCCAAATAATATAAATGGCAAAAACATAAAGGAATTCAGTTTATCATGTGAAATTGTACATTTCACAGTTGCTCAATCAAAAGAATTAGATGAGAATTTTCATTTTCAAAATTATACACACATAAAACAGAATTATAGACATATATTTACAGATCTACAGAATCATAGGACTCTCTTGTGAAATTACAACTTATTTCTTGTTTAGAAAATAATTTGGATTATTTTGAAACAAATGAAAGAAATAAATATTGGAGATATATATATATATACACACACACACACATATATGGCTGGTTTCTTGAAAAGTATTCAATAGAATGAGCATCACTTAAATGAACATCTTTGGCTACATGGTTCCAAATCTACAATCTTCATATAGTAATGGGAAGAGCATCACTTAAATGAACATCTTTGGCTACATGGTTCCAAATCTACAATCTTCATATAGTAATGGTAAAGATTGCATAGTGTTTATTACAGCTGTAAACATTTAATGGCTGATAATTAAACAGCATCCATACTGAATTTTGCAAGATTTAATTAAACATAGCACACTGCAGATGTGAGATTTAAATTACTATTTATAATTACATGTAAAACACAATTCCTAATATGGTCACATGGAATTCTGAGAGAAATTTGCAATTTCCTCTCATTTTAAACAATTTTAGTTTTGAATTCCTTACTCCATTTTTTAAATATGGAGCATTTGACAATAGACAACATAACAAATATGTCAAATATGTTCATGAATGTTGGTCCTGAGTGAAGGAGTATTGTCTCAGAACTATTCCTTTAAAATTTTTATTCCAAAGGTATAGCAAAAAATAATAATAATAATAAAATAAAATAGAAATAGACCTACCTAATTACAAATAATTCAAATAAAGGAAAAAAAGAACTAGCCCAACTCTATCATTAGGTGAACAGAAAGCTAGAAAGAAAAGTAAAAGGATTTTATTTTCTTCAGTTTTAGCATCATATGTAACTCATGTATTTGCATATTATTTACAAAAAATCAGTGAATAATATTAGAGTGCAAAATTGATTTAAAGGGAACATTTAAATTTTCATGTAGAAAACCTATTAAATACTGAAAAATTTTCAGCCTTCTTTATTCCTTATTAAAGATGTCTCTGGCATTTTATCCATACAATGTATGGGAAATACAGTGAATGTGGAGTATTTTATAGTTGATTTCACAAACTAATTGATTGCACAAAACATTTAATACACCCTTTGTAACAGAAATTGCTTAGCATCTTATTCGTGCTATATGTCTCTATGGAGTGGGAAAACAAAAATGGAATGTACCAAAGACTAAATTCAATTTGCACCATTCTCCAGTCCTGTATGTCTGTAATGTTTCACGTTCACAAATGTTTACAATGAGAATCTTGTCAGTGAGGACTCTGAGATCAGAAAAGCAAATGGGTGATGTTGAAGAGACTAATAAAGAATGCCTTGAAATTCCATATTCCTCATTTCCACAAGCATAAAGAAAGGCACAATTTATTTTTAGTAAATTGTGGGAGTGAATTACACCCTAATATTTAAATTAATTATCCTGGTCATTCTTGATTAACACTTCTCTTGCCACTATTGTATTACAAAGAGCTACCAAATTTAAAAATCTGCTGGTGGGCTGAGAAAAAACTATAAATAACATATTCAACAAGGAATAATTTGTCAGATCATATATGCTTATTATATGCATATATAGTACCGTAATTGTTCATGATATTTTAAAATAGACAAAACAGTCTCAAAGTTATCATTCAAAGAGAAGATTCTGATAAAGAAAATAGATGAAACCTAGCAATGGAGCTGTCCAGGGCTCCATATGCATGTGATGGTTTCTTATTTACATGTCGCTCATGTTTATGCATGTTCAGAAGAATACAGCTGCTACCCCATTCTCCAGAAATCACAGACACCAGTCAAGTCTACAAATAGCCACATTTGAGCTTGTAATGTATTTATCATGAAAAGCTAGAAGCTCTAATGGTAGGGAAGGGGAAAAGCAGCACAATTTGCTTTGAAAAGATAACAGCTATTTTTCAAAAAACAAATACTGTATATTCAATTCAGCTCCTTTAGGTGCTTTCATGTTATAGGAATTCTGCTGGTGATGAAAACAGCATCCAGCCAATCAAACAGTGGTACCCTAGTGCCATCCAAAGTAGAAGCCTAGTGTTTAAAATAACCCTGATGAATTATTCATAGAGCTGATGTTTATGCAAATTAGAGAATCATGCATCCACCTGACCACCAAGGGAAGAAAAAAACATAGGGAAAAGAAAACATCATGTTTTAGCATTCTCCAGAACCTATGTAATCAAATGATAATATTCTTTCATTAAATGCATCAAGGAATTACAATCCTTACCTGGTTAGTTTGTAGGGCCTTCAGATTTTCTGGATGAAATAACTGACTGTGCGTGCAACCAATAAAACTGAACTGAAAAGCTGATTAAGGGCACTTACTTAATGCAAAGCCATTCACTGAATATTCATATGATGCCTGTGTTTATGCAAATTAAAGCAAAAGAAAGCCCAAGGGGATTGGTTGCCATAGCCCACAAATACTGTGTACAGCAGAAAATATAGAGAATAGTGACAAATAAATCTTGAAATTCATAGCTTTGAAGCAACAAAGGAGATATAGTAAAATATTTAAAAAGCTGAGGTGAATTACAGTTTTAAATTGTTTTATTTAATCATATTACTTTAGAACTATCAGCTATTCCTACCATGTAATGATCTATAATTATCTTAACGCCAAAAGATATCTTCACTTTTGTTTGTCAGCTTTATTTATCCTTTAGCCATTCATATTAGCAGATCTCCTAAGCATAGAATAGTGAAGAAAGAAACAATTATGATAAAAATATGAGTTGGTAGAGTAATAACCAAACACAGACCCAGGTGTGATACAATTTAAGTCTTTTATGTACTGATTCTTCATTGGTAAAACCTTACTAAGTAGTGTCAATGGAAGACCTCCAACATGTCGAGCACGTTGCTATCTCAATATTGATAGATATCTGCTTCATTTGATATGGGGTTTATTTTATATTAGATGAGATACTGTGAATATTTTGGCCAAGAAGATTTTGCCACATGCGGCTTTAAATTCCAAGGATTTTCACTTTTAGAACGCACTTACAATAATGTTCTCTAAAATGCATGCTAATATGTAGTGTCCTAATCACAAAAAAATGTGAATCCTCACGTATGGATGTGAGAACCGTTTACAGACATTGGCATAATTCATAATATTTAAAGGATACGACGGAAGTCTGGCGTAAAATGCTTCACATTGTTAAGAAGGATCTTCACTTTTATTTCTTGAATAAGAATCAGAGATGGCTAAAAATGCTGGATTGTATCTTACAGGTTTTTTGTTTGCTTTTTTTCGTCTTTTGGTTTTCTGTCACATGCATTCAAAACTTCAAAAATAAGAATAAGGCAATATTCTCCATGGCAGTTACCACTGACTGAAGAGTATTTATCATTTTCCCATGGTTTTCTAATAATTCTCACATCCTCATTCCACAATGACTTTGGTCTCCCTCAGATAACATAATGAATTTTCAAGCACTTTCAGGAAATGATATTTAAAGTAATTTAAGCATCTACACAAAACTGGCTACACTTATCATAAATGCTATAAAGTCTGAATTCAATTCCTGGACATTGTTTTCCTAGAAGAAGTTTAGAGAGACTTCTTTGTGGCATCTTATGCTTGCCTAATTACAGCTTTCATGGTTGCAAATAATTTCCTTTCTTGTAAAGTTGTTCTTTAGCTTTCCATGACAGTAATCTTCACAGATGTATATTTATGTGCATACACACACATTTTCTATAAAATATATTGTATTTACTTAATCTAATTAATGACTCCTTAAAATTCTCTTTTGCTAAGTTTCAGAATTGACTTGAAACACAGCGATCAGCATATCTAAAATTAAGAATTAAGTTGTTAAAATTTTAGAAGCTGTGAATTACCATTTTTGTTATTGGTGATTTCTTTCATTTAATTCATTAATTATATTTATACATATCTGTTCATACAAAATACAGAATAAAATGAATGTATAACTAGTAGTACACTTTCCTTTATCATCATCCAATTCTTTTTCTTCTATTGATTTAAGAACATATTATATAGAAGGTAGACTGGTAATTTCTTAAAGTTTCCAATTAAAGAATCCTAAACTAAAAGCTTCTGAGAAACAAGGTTTGGGTTAATCAGCAAACACTTGGCATTTATTAAGGTTTTCTATCGCTATAAAATTATTCTTTTTTCAAAAGTCAGTATTTTAAACATCAAAATTTTCCAACTTTCAAATTAAAATTCAAACACAAGTTTTACCAAGACTAGCTACTGCTTATTTAAGCAACACTGACCATGCTTCAGGCTGCAATAAAGCTAAGGCTTCCTTCAGAAAGTTCTGTTTTTATTTTCAAAGAAAATATACCCACTTTCCTGCCCTGCCCTGCACATACACCTCAAATGAACTGCCAGAGGAAAATGTAAGGGGTATCATTAATGTCATCCTTTGTCCAGTTTTTGATATCATTAGTGGAATTTTTCCTTCCCTTTCTTGGATTGACTCTCTTAATCTCTGGCCCTGTACAACTCTGAGGTATTTCTGACAACTTTAAAATATTTATAAACCAAATCCAAACTGCCGTAGGCCATGGTTGCCTCAGACCTCTCATCCTGTGTCTTGGCAGGGCAAGAGTAGCTTAGTCAGTGAATTCGGTTCTATAAGAATCAAAATCATCTATTCCAGATTAAATAAATCAATGCTTTTGAGACTGAGTTAACTGACTTATATTATGAATTTATAATTTCCAGGTTCATAATTCATTCACTATTTTACTCTGTGGGCACAACAAAATCCTAAAGGACTATTTATAAACTCTTGCAATGTTTCATAAAGAGGTAAACTTTAGCCCATTTGCCATTTATGTTAGAAGTCTGAACTCTCTTTTGAGCAGCTCATTTGGACTTTAACCAATTCAAAAAATGTGAATAAATACATAGAGAGATTCAACTAAAACTCAATCAATCAGGTGAAATTGGTAGTCGACTATCTCTGATGTAAAATTCATTTGGTCTATACGTGTTTTTAAATTAAAACTAGATAGCAGTATTTAAAATTATAAGATTTTACATTTAAAAAAAAAAGCCAGCATTTTCTTTTTTTCTTGGAAAATCATAGCTGACATTCCCACTAGGCAACAACACCCTGGAGCCAGGTAGAGAATCTCCCTCTAAGCGAGTCCTGAGTCCTCCCTTTGCCAGGAGTCCTCACTAGGACACTTCTCTCTTTTATGCTATTCCTGCAGGTATCTGAATTTGTGACCTGTTGGCATTTGAGTTGGATTTGTGAAATCTGGGGGAGTGCTACATTCTGAGACTGTTTTAAATCCACTGACCATGTCTGATGTATATATTTTTATTCGATATAATTATGTTTATAAATCTATTGTTCAAGTAATTCAGAATAAAAGGTAACCCACACAAAGAGTAGGCTGCCCTAGGTAGCCAGGCTGCTTCTATGTGTACGTTTTGACAGTTCTGCTTATACCAGGTATTCTCATGCTATCTTTTTAATAAAAAAACATCAACAAAGCATCTCTAATAGAAAAGTCAAATAAAACATCATACTAATATTTACAGATAATTTCTTTATAGCTTACATAAAAATACACACATGTGCACACACACACTTCCACACCCTTATGTACACTAGTTATACCATTAACTGTTTAAAATATCCTTTTCAGTAATAACTTTGAAGAGAGAACCCTGGGTTCTTTTCTTTTTCTCCTTGCTTCAACTTTCAAATACTTAAATTTTCTAGAACATATCTGTGGTTTCACCAGAGATCACAGTCCTCATAGTTCTCCTCCTAACTTTCATGATTTGTACCTAGTACTCTGCCTCTCTAATTTGGTAAGAGTGCAGGAAAAAAATTAAAAAAAAAAAAAAAAGTTAAGAAAAGAGTTCTGGGACACTCCTGAGAACCGCCTCAGTCTCTCCTCCATGTGGCCCCCGCACAAAACAAGATTGATTACTTGAGTTCATCTGAACCTTTTGGCAAAAACTTTGTGATCTTCTAGTCCAGTAACAAGAACACAATTGTTCCGTTTATCTGTAATAAACTATTTACTCCACAACTCTCACCTACAATAATTAATAGTTTTAGCTGTAATTTACCTAAAGCAGCATTTCTCTCCTGCTTGAGTCCTTAGCAAGCATTGTCCATGAGGGTAAGCAAGTACACTTAACAATTAGATAACACCACTC
>NW_016803608.1:1192216-1196599 GCF_001698545.2 Rhinopithecus bieti | reverse complement strand
TTTTTTTTTTTTTTTTTTTTTTTTTTTTTTTTTTTTTTTTTTTAAGACAGAGTCTTGCTCTTTCGCCCAGGAGCGCAGTGGCGCGATCTCAGCTCCCTGCAAGCTCCTCCTCCTGGGTTAAATCCATTCTCCTGCCTCCTGAGTCCTCCCTTTGCCTGGAGTCCTCACCAGAATGCTTCTCTCTTTTATGCTATTCCTGCAGGTATCTGAATTTGTGATCTGTTGGCATTTGAGTTGGATTTGTGAAATCTGGGAGAGCGCTAAATTTTGAGACTGTTTTAAATCCACTGGCCATGTCTGATTTATATATTTTTATTCAAAATAAGTATGTTTATAAATCTCCCGAGTAGCAGCTGGGAGTACAGGCGCCCACCACCACACCTGGCTAATTTTTTGTATTTTAATAGAGATGGGATTTCACCATGTTGGCCAGGCTGGTCTCGAACTCCTGACCTCAGGTGATCCACTCACCTTGGCCTCCCAAAGTGCTGGGATTACAGGCAAGAGCCACCATACCCAGCCATCACCACTCTTTAATAAGACCATTCAGTTGATTATTTTTTCTAAAATAAGGTTCGATCTTCACAAAAGGAAAATATTTTAAATCAACTCAAGGTGGCTTAACTGCTTATTGAACATTTCGTTTTTATTACACATGAAGATGGGAATTTAGTGCACAACTAGTCCTTCTCTACCCCAAATAAGAAAATAGGTACAAAGTATTTCTTCCATTTTTTCCTCTTCCCTTAGGTTGGTATGCAGTGATCCTACATCACATTTGTAGAGATGCTCATGATGTTCAGCTCTTCTGGCAATACTCTTTGGTCTTGATTTTGTTTTTCCTTCCATCTCAAAATTCTTTTTACTGCTTTCTCTTCTTTAGAGGTTCTGGTTGACGTCTGGTTCATTGAAATTATCTTGAT
Source organism: Rhinopithecus bieti (assembly GCF_001698545.2). NCBI lineage: Eukaryota > Metazoa > Chordata > Mammalia > Primates > Cercopithecidae > Rhinopithecus > Rhinopithecus bieti. Next base: position 1,195,676 of record NW_016803608.1, on the reverse strand, counting down.
AAATTCATCTGAGCAGCAGTTTAATAGATCATAAAAGTGCCAGTGGTAGAGACAATTAGGTTCAAATGAACCTTCTCTCAAAACACCCCTCAAATCACACTATAGAAGCAAATATCTGCCAAGCCAATAATGGTTCCAGTGGCACCTAATTTAAGCCTTAAAACCAAAACAAAGAGGTACTGTTAGAGTAAATTCATTTGAAAAAAATAACATTTAAAAACACAGCACCAATCTAATTTTAGTGAGGGTATGAGGCTTTCTATTTTATGGCTTGATTTTTACCTATGGTTTAATAATCATATAGGTAACATTGTTGCAGCCCAGGGTCTCATTTCCAAAGATAATTTCTGAACTTAAATATTTCAGAGCACAGAATAGTGTTTGGATAAGAATATTTGCAGAATAGTAAACAGCTACTGTCTTAAGGCTAATGGTCCACTACAATGTATCTGTAGTGTCTGTAAAATCTGTTTTGCATTATGATCTCCCCATCTTCATTGCAATAACTCACAGCCTTCCAGGTTATTTTTTTTCTTTCTCAAAGATTTAATTAGTTGGTTCAAAGGATTCATTTTCAAACATCCTTTATGTTATACTTGGTGATTCTGACTTCTAGTTTATGTACCTTCCAACATTCTGGATTCAATGTCTTTAAACATCTCCGTTTCCATTTCTATAAATTTCAAACCTAGTAATTACCTGGAATATTTCTGCACCTTTTTTATGAAAAAAAAATTCTCCTCTCAAATCTTTCTCCTATACCTACGAGTTGCTTCTCTCTTCTATTACATTCCATTTCCCCTCTTCCATTTAAGCTTCTTTCCCTCTCATTGCATCTAACATATTAGACCTTTCAGTTTTTATTTTGCTCTGTGTCAGTCTCAATTCTATAATCAGTCACAGTAAATGTGCTGTATCCCCTTGACTATCCACTTTAAGAGCTCTCTCTACCCTATTTAGGGACAAACCCAACATCCATTTACTTTATTCCCATTCCCATATAGTCAGGCATATGAACTTTGAGTTCTTTCTTTCTTTCTTTTTTTTTTGAGTTCAGTATCAACTCATATGATCACATTCAATCTTGATCACTTCAATGAGATAAACGATACCTCAGATAACTTCCTTTGTATTTTCTACCTTTCACCCCCAAATTTCTTCAGGCGCTACTCTTTCCTTCAGTCCTTGAATCAAAGGGAGATTTCTCTCTTCCTGCCACAGACCAACTCTGATCCAAAAGCCAATAATAATGCCTAATGTTTACCGAGAATTTATGCCAACCACGTGCTAAATACTTTACGTGGATTATCTCACTGATCCTTATTTTAAATCTATAAGTACAACTATTATTTTTTACAGATAGAGAAATTAAAGCTTGGAGAATTTAAATAAATAACTCATAGTTATACAACTCCTGGTAGAGCCAGGTTCTGAACACAGGTCTGCCTGATTCTTTAGAATTTGATGATATTAAGAACTTATATTTTTTCCACTTCTCCATGATATTTTACTTTCCTGTTTTGTTTCATACTGAGCAGCTTTTTGCATATCATTTGTTATCTACTCTTTTTATGTCCATAAGTTAAATATAGATTGGCCATTATATTATTTGCTACAAAATTTCCATTTGGACAATCTTTTTCTCTTCGACGGTATCATATGCCACTCCTGTCTGATTACAAAATATAGAACAAGTGCAGTATAGTAAATCTGCCTTGAGAGCAACATCTAGTTGGACATGCCCAGGATGTCCCACTAAATCAAAAAACTAAACAGAGCTCATTCACCTCAGCTCATAAGAGTTCAATATGGCAGTGAACTAGTGAGTTCCCCTCTGATTTCTCATTCCTGTCCCAAAAAGTCTAAAGTCTATGTGTGTGTGTGTGTGTGTGTGTGTGTGTGTGTGTATGTGTGTGTGTGTGTGTGTATGTGTGTATATATATGTGGGGGGTGGTGGTGTGAAGTCACAAATTTGCAAATAACTCAGACCTACAAAGATCTATCTGGTCTTCCTTGTAAGTCCTCACCCATTAGGAAGTGGTAAGAAAGTATTCAAACACTTTCTAACATTTAGCCCAATATAGTAAGCTAACTAATTCTTTTAGGTAATGCTAAGTCTTTGGGGATCTTTGCTCATTCTTTCACATTTCACTCTCTCTTTCTTGATTTATCTCTAAGACAGTGTTCCAGAACTGACATTCAGCTGATATTCTATTAACTCTTGTGGAACAGGTATCTGTTTCAATTATTCAGTACCTTTAATATATTGGACATTAACCAATGGGTTAAAGCTTTCTCCTTTCATGCTATTGTCCTTAATTTAACTGATTTATAGTTTCTTGCTATCAACGTAAAATATGCATTCTTTTAAAACACACAAAACTTTAAAAGGTAACCATTTGGCCTCAACACAATCTGAATTCCAAAAAATATAAACCATGCAGATTATAACATTAGTAACAATGCAATAATAATGGTAATTAATAATAAAAATTAATTGCTAAAAATTCATCTGGCATCCACTTAGAAGTAACTCATGTTAAAGAAACCCACAACAAATTACAGATAATAATGAGTTCCATCATAGCAAATTTAACATCTGCATATTCAATTATGCTTACTTATAAGAGAGAAAAGGAGGGAGCGTGAGATATAAATAAATAGACAAATAGTGTGGGTAGTTCTGCCTGCTGTTCCACTCAAGAGAAGATGCATGTGAAAAGGGAGAGTTGTTCTGCTCTGTTATCTTTGCTGTTCTTCGTGATGCAAATACTACACCACAATGAAAAGGGTATGTGTTTTTAAAGATACATCATGATGCCTTCCACTTTTGGTAATGACAGAGTAGGAGGTAATTTGGACCTAACCACTAAGTGAAGCCAATAGAGGAGGATTTACTGTGAACCTACTTAAGCTTAGATTACAGGGCTCTTCACTTGTACACTTCCTTCCAAGGCCTCGTATCGAATTTTGTATTCTGTTTCTTAAAGAGGGACCCACAAGTTGTGTCAGCTTTGGGCTCCACAAAATAGGACAAAAAACAATTAAAAATTTCAAAATGGTGGTGAAGAATAACCACGTCAAGATCTAGGAAAATACAGAAATCCAGGTAAGTGACTGGGCCTGGTAATTGTAGTTCATGCCTATAATCCCAGCACTTTGGGAGGCCAAAGTGAGGATCACTTAAGCCCAGGAGTTTGAGACAAGCCTAGGCAACATAGTGACACTTCATCTCTACAAAAAACTGAAAAATGAGCTGGGCATGCTGGCAGGCACCTGTGGTCCCAGCTGCATGAGGGGTAGAGGCAGAAGGATAATTTGAGCCCAGGAGGACAAGGCTGCAGTGCTCTGTGTTCACCACACCACTGCACTCCAGCCTGGGTGACAAAGCGAGACTGAGAAAGAAAGGAGAAGGAAGGAAGGAAGGAAGGAAGGAAGGAAGGAAGGAAGGAAGGAAGGA
>NW_016803608.1:1182972-1188943 GCF_001698545.2 Rhinopithecus bieti | reverse complement strand
AGAGAGAGAGAGAGAGAGAGAGAGAGAGAGAGAGAAAGAAAGAGAGAAGAAAGGAAGGAAGGAAGGGAAAGAAAGAAAAGAAAGAAAGAAGGAAAGAAAGAAAGAAGGAAGGAAAGAAAGAAAGAAAGAAAGAAAGAAAGAAAGAAAGGAAGGAAAGAAGGAAGGAAGGAAGGAAGGAAGGAAGGAAGGAAGGAAGAAGGGAAGGAAGAGAGAGAAAGATGAAATGAACAAACAGGAGAAATCCAGGTAAGCCTAGTCTTTAGGGCTATTTCTGTGCAGGAGATGTGCACAGATCTAGAAGGAACATTGAGAACCTAAGGAGCACCTCTGACACATTCTTTGATCTAGAGCAACAAGAGTGGAGTCCAAGCCTTGGCAAGGGAAGATATCTATGGTAAACAACTCCTTAGGGTCACACACTCAGAGTAAAAATGAACGGAAAGTAATGCACCCTTTGCAAGCACAGCAGTCAAGCTCAAAGTCATCTGGGGACACAGAAAACCTTACATCTTGAAATTAACTTAAGATCACTTGTTTTGCACATGCCCCAAAATACTGAAAAAAAGAAAAAAGAAAAAGAAAATTTCCTCTGAAGGAAATAAACTTTAACTTCAAGTTATTTCTACAAATGACTTTTCAAAATAAAATATCCAGCACACAACTAAATATGAGCAAAAATGACAACATAGGCAAACAGTCAACATGATAAAAAAACGAGATAGATGCACAAACACTCTAGTCAATGGAACTACTAGGAAAAGACTGTAAAATAATGATGACTTACTATGCTCCTAGAATTAAAAGCATAATATCCAAATATCAGCTAAGAACTAGAAATTATGAAAAGTGGCATAATCTCTTTGAAAAAACTAGAAATTCAGTGGCTAAAAGGTAAGAATACGCTGGATAGTATAATGGCAAATAAGACATAAGGAGAGAATTAATGAATGAGAGATGAAAACGAGCTGCCTGTTTTTGGTGATTACAAACCTCACTGGGGGCAAAATGGTCTTCAGGTTTATTTATTACTATTGCGATTTTATGGAGAAATTAATTGACTCTTGCTCTTTCACTCCCAATCCTAATTTGGGTTTGGGGGAGAACTCTGACAGGGCCATATAATATCAAGCATTCACCCTTTGTCTAATCAACTATGACTAGGAGAGTGATGCGTCTTGAAATGTCCCCAAAACATATAGGTTAAAACTTGTATACAATAATTGGAAATGCAGAACTTGGAAATTCAGAAATGCATATAAACTTTTTATGAATAAAACTTTGCCTTACATTTTATTGAAAATTATAATTAGAAATCTTTAGAATATATTTCACTATCTTTATTTCCGTAGAATGTTATTCTTCTTTTGAAAAACTGAATACGTTCATTGTTGGTGAGTTTTCTGTTTTCTTACTTAAAGTGGGATCTCCAGGTCATTTATTGAAGGGATATTCATTTTGCTCCATCTTTGTGAAGCATTTGATAACCTTGACTGCTTTCTTTCGTTAGAAACTCTTACATTGGCTTATTTAACACGGTGCTTCCTTGTTTTCTCCAATATTTCTGACCATTCTCCCTGTATTTTTATGGTGTTGCCTTTTCCTCTCCAGTGTAAGTATTGGGATTTTTTAAAAGGCATTGCCCTAGCTTCTTTCCTCTTATACTCATTCCCCAGGCAATTTCTTCCATGTTGAGAGCCTCCAAAGCTACCTACATGCAATAATCTCAAATTTAATGTCTAGTCAGTATCACTCATTTTATAAATTTTTGACCCTCCAATTCAATATATGCAAGATATAAACAACAGGGGAAACTGAATGCAGGGCATATGGTAAGTCTCTGAATAATCTTTGCAATTTTTCTATAAATCTAAAACTTTTCTCAAGAATAAACTTTATTTTAAAAAGACTTAACAACTAAATTAAAACATTCAATAAATGAATGCAAACACTGTGGTAAAGGTATGAGTAAAACATTCAGTGCTAGAAAATGGAGAATCAAAATGTACAAAATTGTAAAGAAAAGGAAATCTAACCCAAGGATTTTATGCTCAGCTAAATTAGCCTGTGATTTAAAGGCAGAGACGAACCCTTGGCTCTTCTGGAGAAGAAAGATGATGCAACAATACCCAGCTTAAAAAAAAAAATAAAATTCTGAAATTCAGAGAAAAAGGCTATGTTAGTTATCTATTGCCAGATAACTTTCAACTTAAAATAACAAACATTTATTTTGTCACAACTTCTAAGGGTAAAGAATGTGGTGGTGGCTTAGCTGGGTGGTTCTGACTCAGAGTCTCTCATGTGTCAAGATGTAGGTTAGAGCTGGAGTCATAGGAAGACTTGATTGAGGCTGGAGAATCTGCTAGAGGATCATTCACAAAGCTGTTGGTAAAGTACTAAGTTTCCTTGCTGTTATTTGCAAGAGGCCTCCAAAATCCTTCACCAAGTAAATATCTCCTAAGGGCTGTGTGATTGCCCTAATTACCCAGCATCTGAGAGCGAAGCCATGATGTCATTCATGTCCTAATCACAGTTGTCACTTTTTCCCACTCTCAAAACGCGATAGGGAGGTAAGTTTTGAAGGAAGACATTTAAAAATTTGTGGACGCATTTTAAAACTTCCATTGGAAAGAAGTACCAAGGTATTAATTAATTATATTTACTGTTAGAAAATGTATTGGTATCATCTACAAATATTCATTGCAGTCAAGATTTTATTTTAATTTCTAATGGATTTATAGTATTTTCCCCTTCAATATTATAGATATATTTGAGGAACTAACATATCTTGTGGTAAAAGAAAAATTTATATGAAGTCAGCCATTATATAAGCCTTGATTCATTTTCTCTTTTTAGCCAACATTAAGAACACATCATGATATCTTACAATATCTTATGCATTCAACACTTTTTTTTGAATAACTGAGATATGCTGATCCTCTGTTCTCCAAGAATATGACACGGAAGTTTTCCTCAAGAGTATACCAGTTCTCCACCAATCTAGGGTAAATCTTATGCTGTAATGAGTCATAATCCTGTTACCCATGATTCGGCATGCTTCAGCTGTGTTTCTTTTTTTATTTGTTCAATTGTTTTTTTTTTTTTTTTTTTTTTTTTTTTTTTTTTTTTTTTTTTTTGAGACAGTCTCTCACTCTATCACCCAGGCTGGAGTGCAGTGGCATAATCTTGGTTCACTGCAGCCTCCGCCTACCTGGTTCAAGTGGTTCTCCCGCCTTAATCTCCCAAGTACCTGGGACTACAGGTGCACACCACCAGGCCTGGCTAACTTTTGTATTTTTAGTAGAGACTGGATTTCACCATGTTGGCCGGGTTGGTCTCAAACTCCTGATCTCAAGTTATCTGCCTGCCTCAGCCTCTCAAAGTGCTGGGATTACAGGCATGAGCCACCTGCGGCTGGCCCAGCTGTGTTTCTTTACACTTTCTACCACCATCACACATAGCATCTTCTAGACGTATTCCTCAAAAATTTTAGAATGAGAAGGTCCAGATAACTATGTCTGTTACTCTTATTCATTTTTCTTCAAAAATGAAAGAACAAATGCTAGGATAACATGTACTTGATTCTTATGTTCTATTCCTACACTGTTAACACCAACATCTGATACTTTAGGATGTTGCTCTGCTGATTCTGCCTTCTCCTTGTTGCAATATCAAAATCCCCTGGGTGTTGGGTCATTCCCATCCGAATAAAAATGTTATCATTTCTAACTCTGTTTATCTCAATTTTCTCTCCAATATTGCTCTATTTCTCTACTCCCTTTTACAAAAAAAATATATTCTCCAAAGGGATGTCCATTACTTGCCACGACCAAGTTCTTTCCTCTCATTCTCCTTTGAATTTACCGTAATTAGAGTTCTGTTCCCATCACTCTGTCAAAAGTAAGGTCACTAATGATGTAAACCTTACTAAATCCGATGAGTGATTCTTACCCCTCATTCTATTGGAGGCGTCCATAGAATTTGACTTCTATTGCATGACATGTTATTGTCCTGGGTTTCTCCTTCCCCACTGGTTGCTCCTTCTTGGTCTCTTTCACTTCTGGTCCTCATCCTTCTGACCATTAAACATTGGAATCCAGCAGGTTTTAGTCCTGAACCACTTATCTATGCACATCAATCCATGGAGGAACTCTTCTGTCCCTTAGCTTTATACACTACCTGCCACCTAAAATATCTGACTTTGTATAACTTCAGTATGGAAACTTCTGAACTTCAGATTTGTATATTCAACTACCTATGTGACATCTCCACTTGGATGTTTCATAGCAATACAAGACTGAACCTCTGGTCTCCACCCCTTCCTTCTTCACCAACACACTTTCTGCCCAAAAAACAAAAACAAAATACTGCTCCAACCATGGTCTTTCCCACTTTAGGCCCACAAATGTAGCCATGGTGTTAGACTTGAGGATTTCGCATGGGCCCAACAGCACGGACTTCTTCTCATTGAGGCTGAACATCTGACTTTGTCAAGAATGGAGTCTAAGTGTTCAGCATGTTATCAACCCTTCTGGAGATCAATCAGCCATTTGGTGACAAGTCGATTTAATCAAACCATGTGTTCCCTGGTAGTACAATTATGTGTTTGGATAAACTAAGGCGTAACTAATACCTCAAAATTCCTTTTGGATCAGGCAGAAGCCATCTTCCAGGGGCATTTGTCTAAAATCGCACCTGGTTACTCTAAACCTCTTCACTGTCTTGCTTTCGTCTCTCTTTTATTGGTTTCTCCTGGGATGACTTCCTTACTAAATCATTTGCACATGAATCCTTGGGTGAGGCTCTGCTTCTAAAGAACCCAACCTGAGGCACTATCATTAACACTGGCAAACACACTGCTCTTCCACTGGCCCCGTCTTCTCAAGGTACAGCTGTAGCCTTGTGCATTAAGCTCCAGCACCTGTAGTACTACGATTTTGTGTAAGAATCTGGAGTCACCGCCACCTGACGCTACAATTCATTTACATTTAGAACTGTCCCTGTGAAAGTATTTGTTCACATTGTGTATTTGGTGTCTATAATAAGGAACCCTTGTTTCTTGGCATATTCCATTCAGATCCAGAAGTAGAGACTTGCAGAAAGCTTTATTTTCAAAGGTTACATTAATTTCTTCTGACATATTTGATGCAAGATGTCTGAGAAACTTACACATGGGGCCCTAACTATTATGCAGCCAACTTAAAACAGATTTTTATTTCTTATAGTTAAATTTTTAAAGTACAAGGCTAAATACAAGTTTTAGATACTGTTGACATCTACCAACAGTCTAAATATAGGTACCAAGAATTTAACTATCTAAAAAGAAATGCTAGTATTGAGTGATTGCTCCGGTTTTTAAGACTGTTTTAAACAATCACCACATGTCACTCTAAGTTGTACCTTATTTGCTAAAGGAACATTCACATTTCATTCTTCCTAATTCAAACCTTGGTTTAAGAAAAGCATAATTGGGAACTGAACTGAAATAACTTTGGATTTACTTTTCAGCTAAACTGTTTTTTTTTTTTTCATGTTTTAATTGCTCTCTAATTTCTCTATTATTGCTGCATGTCCTAAAATAAATTTTCCATCTGCTCTTTCCATGTTTGATTGTCATGTTGGTTCTCTTTGAAACTGCTAAACAAGCAGCTTTTCTAATCACAATTTGTGGCTGCGGTGCATTTCAATGCTCAGTCTGCATATAGAAAAGCCACTTGCTGTTAAAAAAATACAAAATAGATTGAATATAACTAGATAATTTCATTTATGAGTATAGATTGGACTATGCAGCAGTTTTATTCCTACAGTTAGTATTTTCTGGTGAAATGAACAATTTCTGGGAAAAAAAAGATTAAAAGAGAATAGCAAACATCTGTGCATCTTTCCTTCAAATTTTTCTCCAACTTTTATCAAACTCTCCAAAGTTTTTTGTTCAATTTAAAAAGGAATAGTTCCTGTTTGTTAAAAAAAAAAA
>NW_016803608.1:1179091-1181510 GCF_001698545.2 Rhinopithecus bieti | reverse complement strand
CTTATCAGAGATGCATACAAAGACAGACATTAAGTGACATTCATTGTAATGCTATTTATAATAACCACACCACTATAAAAAATTTACTGTCTAATAAAAGGAGATTGGTTTTATAAATAAGGATATATCCATATGGAAAATAATTTAGCAATTAAAATCATTTTTGAGGAATATTTGATGACCTCCTGTAAATGCTTATAAATATAAAAATGAAGTTATAAAATAACATTCATATGATTATAATTTAATATAAATATAGATATATAAATTACAAATTATGGCAAAACATACAAAAATGTTAACAGTGATTTTCTCTGTGGTGTGATATTATTGGTGATTTTAATTTTCTTCTTTGTATGTATATATTTTATGATAGTAATATTGTATTTTATAAAGGAAAACTAGAAGTTTTCTCTAAGCTTTTATATTCATAGTGTTAAAACACTGTTTTATACGTATATGAAAGAGATGATTGAACACTAGCTTAATTAATCAATAGTATTAGTGTGGAGAGAAAAATGTGAGCATATGACTTTAAGTTCAAGTAAAATATGCTTGGAGGAAGTCAGGAGTTGGTAGTATTGTTTAATTTTAGAGTAGTTTTACCAGGAAGAGACTGAGAAACTGTTACCTTTTCACCTCTCGTTTTAAACAGAATTGTGTGTGTTCAACCTAAATCTATGGGATGATATTTTTACTTCAGACCTGTCAATCCCCCCCTCTCCTTTTCAGAACACTAAACCAATAAACTGAATTATTTTTAAGAATAACGAAACAGTGAAAACGCAATCCATAAATTGACTCCTTTGTTCTGGCAATTGACTAAGTGACACTTAGTCATCTCTAAGTGCCTGGAGAAAATAAAAGGCATTTCTTTTGTGAAGCTGATGAACAATTAGGCAATTGTAAAGCATTGAACACAAAGTGGTGAATGCAGTGTAATATTGTTTTATGCATCTCCCTCCCTTTCTCTTTTATTTTATTTTTTTAGAAAAAAATGCTTGAGGCAGATATTTTACTCTCTCTCCTACTCTCTAGCTTTTAAAATAATGATCAGCATTTGCTATGGCTAACACAGAGGTATAAAGCCATGGTTCAAATGGAGAAGTTGTTTTCTAAGTCAACCAGCACATTTTTTAGAGAAAAATATGCTGCCAGGCTTTTTAACTTTGTTCAAAGTTCAGAAGGTCTGATAAGTGCTTCCAAATTTCAGTCTCTGCAATAGCTACAAATTTTTTGTGTTGGGGACTATAGTACACTACTGTTTGCAATTTTCATTATCTTTCAAATTCCACTGAGATATTATAAGAGTCCATTCTAAAACTACAAAGGTTTTGAAAGATGTCAATTGTAAAGAACTGCCTTTGGTTACTACAAAATAACATACATCTTTTTATGAAGTTAATACTAACATAGGCTACACAATATGGAATCAAATGAAATAATGTACCAGTTCTACTACATCACTTAATTGATACATTCACACATGTATATATGTACACAGTATCCGTGGGAGATGGAATGCTCAAGTCCCATATATAAAATGGTGTCATATTTGCATATAATCTATGCACGTTTTCCCATCTAATCATCTCTAGATTACTTATAATACCTAACATAATGTAAATGCTATGTGAATAACTGTAATGAAAAATATCATCCCATAGATTCAGGTTGAACACACATAATTCTGTTTAAAACAAGAGGTGAAAAGGTAACAGTTTCTCAGTCTCTTCCTGGTAAAACTACTCTAAAATTAAACAATACTACCAACTCCTGACTTCCTCCAAGCATATTTTACTTGAACTTAAAGCCATATGCCCACATTTTTCTCTCCACACTAATACTATTGATTAATTAAGCTAGTGTTCAATCATCTCTTTGATATATGTATAAAACAGTGTTTAACACTATGAATATAAAATTTTCTTTAATTTTAATTAAAAAATTAAAGAAAAATTTTTCTAGAAAATACAATATTACTATCGTAAAATTTTGGAAAATACATACATATAAAGAAGAAAATTAAAATTACCAATAACATTACACCACAGAGAAAATCACTGTTAACATTTTTGTATGTTTTGCCATAATTTCTAATTTATATATCTACATTAACAAATATTAGGGAAAATGACAAGAACAAAAAGTATGAACATGTTCAGTTCAGAAGCAACCATTCTTTCTTTCCCCCAAATATTTTTTTATTGCAGTTGGTTAAATCCATGGATGTGGAACCCACAGAAACAGAGGACTGACTGTACATATATACTTATTTGTGTTTGATGACACTTGTTAGAGGTAAACTACTCTGTAAAGCAACATGATAGATTAGAATCTTCAGTGTTACAAACACAGAAGTGCTGGATAAAATACAATAAACAAATTTACCCACTACAGGGTTTTTTTTTTTTTTTTT
>NW_016803608.1:1121127-1178934 GCF_001698545.2 Rhinopithecus bieti | reverse complement strand
AAAATATATACATATAAAGAAGAAAATTAAAATTACCAATAATATTACACCACAGAGAAAATCACTGTTAACATTTTGTATGTTTTGCCATAATTTCTAATTTATATATCTACATTAACAAATATTAGGGAAAATGACAAGAACAAAAGTATGAACATGTTCAGTTCAGAAGCAACCATTCTTTCTTTCCCCAAATATTTTTTTATTGCAGTTGGTTAAATCCATGGATGTGGAACCCACAGAAACAGAGGACTGACTGTACATATATACTTATTTGTGTTTGATGACACTTGTTAGAGGTAAACTACTCTGTAAAGCAACATGATAGATTAGAATCTTCAGTGTTACAAACACAGAAGTGCTGGATAAAATACAATAAACAAATTTACCCACTACAGGGTTTTTTTTTTTTTTTTTTTTACCACAAGTGGACCAAACTCAATGGTGGCAGTAAGTATTAAGCAGCCCACAGACTATGGGATACTGAATATAGGTTAAAGAGAATAGGGCTGGGGTTATAACATCCACATGGACACGGAAGATATGGCATTAAGGCTAAATCACTATGGGAAAAAGAGAATATTGTAAATTTCAGACCAGTAGAAAGCATCAAATAGAATAAAGAAAATTCTAACAATCTAATAGTAGCCTGACAAGAGAAGGACAGAAAGAAGCAAATGCGAAATATAGCAAATTAAACATTCAATATAATAGAAAAAGCTCAAATAACTAGTAGCCATGATAAATATAAATCTAACTGATAAAAGGTAGATCTCAAAATAAGTTCAAGTGAGTTTTCAATTTTGGTTTTGTGTCTTCTGTTATTCTAATATAAGAGAAGATACAAAACCAAAATGGAAAGAAAGAAATCATCATCAGACCAATTCAAGTATTTTTTCCAGAATTGAAGGAGAAAAGTTTTCAAAGGAAAAGAGCCCATAATAATGGAGCAAATTATTATACACACATATGCCAAAGTGTATGGTCATGAGATACTGTACCGCTGGTGGAAAAAAGGAGATCATAAAAGTTTTCAGGGTGTTGAAGTAGAAAGATTTCATATAAAGGATCTAGAAAGCAGATCTTTCAGTAGTGACACTGGAAGACAAAAGAAAATGGAGGTTCTGTCTTTGGAATGGGAGAATATACTTGCAAATCATTTATCTTATAAGGGGTTAATGTCCAAAATATATAAAGAACACTTACAACTTAACCAACTTTAAAATGGGCAAAGTACTTGAATAGACATTTCTCCAAAGATGATATACAAATGGTCAAGAAGCACATGAAAAGATGTTCAACCTTATTAGTCATCAGGAAAATGAAATCAAAACTATAATGAGATATCACCTCTTACCTATTAGGATGTCCACAATTAAAACAACAGGAAAAAGGAAATCTTGGAAAAAACGTAGAGACATTAGAGTCCCTTGAGCACTGGTTTTGGGACTGTAAAATGGTACAGCGCTATGTAAAGCGGTATGGAGATTCTTCAAAAAACTAAAAATAGAATTACCATATGATCTAGCAATTCCACTTCTTGGCATATATATCCAAAGAATTGAAAGCAGGATCTCCAAGAGATTTTTGCACACCCAAAATTATAGCAGCATTACTCACAATGGCCAAGAGGTGGAAACAACCCAAATGTCCATCCACAGATGAATGGATAAACAAAATGTATATATACATATGACAGAATATTATTCAGCCTTCAGAAGAGAAGAAAATCGTGTCCCATGCTGTATTAGTCTGTTTTCATGCTGCTGAAAAAGACATACCCACACTGGACAATTTAGAAAAGAAAGAAGTTTAATGGACTTACAGTTCCATATGGCTGAGGAGGCCTCACAATCATGGCAGAAGGCAAGGAGGAACGAGTCACATGTTATGTGGATGGCAGCAACGAGAGAGCTTGTGCAGGGAGACTCCCATTTTTAAAACCATCAGATCTCGTGAGACTTATTCACTATCACAAGAACAGCACGGGAAAGACCCACTCCCATAATTCAATTATCTCCCACGGGTTCCCTCCCATAGTATGTGGGAATTATGGGAGCCAGATGAGATTTGGGTGCGGACACAGAGCCAAACCCTATCATATGTTACAACATGGATGAACCTTGCATACATTACAGTAAATGAAATAAACCCATCACAAAAAGATAAATACCGTGTGACTCCACTTACATGAGACGTCTCATGTAGTCAAGCTCATGGAAACAAAAGAGTAAAATGAGGATTGCCAGGGGGTGTGGGAAGGGAGATTTAGGGAGTTTTTGTTCAATGGGTGTAGAGCTTCAGTTTTCCAAGTTGAAAAGTTCTGGAGATTTGTTGCACAACAACGTGAATATTCTTAACACTATTGAAGTGTACACTTAAAAATGGTAAAGATGGTAAATTTTATGAGTTTTTTATCACAATTTAAAAATTTATAATTTTTTAAAATGAAAGTTCCTTTCTTGTCAAGATAGAATATATACACTTCAACCTGTCTCTCAAAATGAATGCAATTCAAATCCCTGAAGAGAATACATGCGACAGCTGAGAACTAAAAAGTAAATGATAGTACCACTAAAGAAGCAATAAGTTAACAGATTTTTTTCATTTTTCATTTCCTGGTCTGAATGCAAATGCAGTCCAGAACCCAACACTGTATACAAGGTACAGACAGAAAATGTTTCAAAAGAAACTCTCTGTTTCTGTTATGAGGGACCTCTTTTTGTCAATGATAATGAGGAACATCCTGTGTTTTTCTATGTTTTTTTTTTTTTCCCCTATTTCTTGTCTTTCCACCCTACTCCACAGGAGATCACACTGTGGCAGTAGCAGAAACAGAAATGAGAACTTGAAAGATATTTACAACTTCATCAAAGAGAAAACCTCTCTGATCAGAGGACCTGTAGTCACAAGAGCACAGGAGAATCCACTCGCTTTTCCTTTTTATCTCTTGCTATTCTCTTTACCATTTTGCCCTGTAGGTATACAGGGTAATGGAAAGTACATGGCAGAGTCAGAGAAGTAAGAACAGCAGCTTTTAGCCAGAGAATCAGAAGGAGAGGGCTTCTGGGAACTATGAGGTGTTAGAGAGATATGGAGGGAGCTTTAAAAAGCCATTCTCTAAAGTTGCATATGAATGCCATGACTCACTCCTGTGCTGCATGTGCATGAATACAACCCTGAAGAGTACAGTAAAAGCTTTCAGAACTTAACTGTAGTCTTGACTACAGCCCAGGTCCCAGACTGTCCACTAAGTGGTGTGCATGTGAAATACCACTGTAAAGGCTTTAAAAATTGAACTGACATTGAAATCACAACATACAAAAACAGACACGGACTTGTCTGCACCTAACTGGATCAACTGCATGCTAAAACAAACGAACAATCAAATATCAACATTCTATACAGGATTTAAACAAGACTACGAGTTTTAAAGTATGATACTTTAAAAGCACAGGATACAATTCAAAATCACTTGATGTAGAAGCACCAGAAACATTTCAACATCTTATAAGGAAAATGACACAAGAGTAACTGCACCAAGATAATACAGATATTGGAACTATCAAACACTTTAAAATAGCAAGTATAACCATGTTCTAGGAAGTAAAAGCAAGCATCCTTGAAATATATGGGAAAATAAGAAGTGTTAACATGAAAACAGTCAATATAAATTAATGAAAATTTAGAAATGAAAATAAAACAATAGAAATTTAAAATTTTCAGGTGAGGTCAATAGCATAATAGAAATAAAAGGGCAAAGATTAATAAACTTGAAGATAGATTGATATAAATTATCCAATCTGAATGACAGAAAAAGATTGAAAAAAATAGAGATCTGGGGACCTGTAACACAATAATAAAAGGTCTAAATTTATTTATATTTCCAGACATAGAGAAAACAGAATGTATGCAGAACAAAATGTTTAAAAATACAATGGCTGAAAGCTTCCCAAATCTGGTGAAAAATGTAAACTTAGAATTGCAGAATGCTTGGCACACATAAAAATGAAATCTCTTCCAAAATATATATTATAATCAAACTGCTGAAAGCTAAGGACAAAGAAAGAATCTTGAAAGCAGCCATAGAAAAATAATACATTACTAAATTTAACTCCAGATTTCTCATCATAATCCATATAAAGCAGAAAGAAACAGCAACATTTTAAAGTGATGGAAAAAAAAACAACTATAAACCTGGAATTCTATATCCAGTGAAAATATCATTTAAGAATAATGGTGAAATAAAGACATTCTTGGATAAAGGAAAGTGAAGATAATTTGTTACAAACTGACATGATGAAAAGAATGAATTGCTAAAGAAAGTGAAGCCACCTTTGCGAAGAGTGTATCAGTGAGAAAAATCTAACATGGCTGACTCCATCTGGTTTCTAGCTTTACAAGCTACCTGTCTTTGCTCATTCCTAGGCCTAGGCCAACCCAACAATGGAAGGAATTTAGTTTATGCTTAACTTAGAAACAAGGATAATAACAGTCCTTCCCTAAAACTAAGGGCCTCTTTGCTTAGGGACCAAAAATGAATGAAAAGCCACAAGATGAGAATTATGGGAGGGTCCTGAATTCTGCTAAAAGGTAGGCATAGTTTTTCTAATCTCTTACTACTCAGAAATCCTGTGGCTCGAGTTCACAAGATTTGTGCCTTCTCCAATTACTCCTACATAACATCACTATTGTAGAACCTAAGATTGTTCTTTTGAGAAGTTTTTCCAATTTTTGCATTCTGGGAACTGACTGACCCCTCCAAGACCTATGACTCATGACTTAATCGGTCCTGTGTCCCCCCGCCCAGAGATGGACTCAGCACACAAAGACCATTTTCCATACCCCATGACTTCATCCCCAACAAATTAGTGGCATCCATTTCATAGCCCCCACTCACAAAATTATCAAAGTAGAGTTGAGGGTTTTTTCCCCTCTATTGAGTTCTTGGGGAGCCTCTGAGTTCTTGCGGAGACTGATTTCAGAGATAGTGATATTAGAGAAATCAGGGAAGTGCTGGGTAGAGAAGGGCATGGTCCCTGGTGAGGGCTCCACCCCTGGGCCTGTGCCCATGGACCTAGGTGAGGACAGGCACTCCCGTTTACCCAGCAAAAGAGGTAAATTTAAAGCAGAGGGAGACTTTTGAATGGCTGATGGAGGCCCTCATTAAGTAGTAAGAATGAAACTGGAGAGAAGAAAACAATATAACTTGAAGATGAGAGTGAATAAGAGAGAGAAGTAAAGAGTAAAACTAAAGTCACTGCTGGGGAAAAAAGTAATCAATGTTATACTTCTTTATTCAAGGCTTTCTACTAGTTAACTGTAACTATTTCAGTGAAATTTGGAAACCAATCTTAGCTCTATATGTGAAAAAGTGGATTTCTTTCAAAAAGAGAGTTTTGTTTCTCCTGGGAACTGAAAACTGGAGTAGGCTTTCATAAAGAGAAGGGAAGCAAATAAGGATAGTATAGTACTACTGGGGAGAGAAAAAGTGTAGAGGGTGAGAGGAATTGGGAACAAGTCTAAAATAATGTACCCCAAGATGGAAAACCGAAGATGGCTAGTTGCAAACTAAATACAAATTGACCTGAAAATATTGTTAAGTATTCAGTAGGTGCCAAGCTGGGGCAATGCAATTGACACAGGAAGTCCTAAGCGCTGTGTAACTGCAGAAGTAACTAGGCATCACATTAGGCTGCTAGGTTTCCACATTTTGAAGGTGATCATACTTCACTCAAGCATTTTTTTAGTAGGAATCAAAGAGAAATTTGCCAGAACAACGGGACTGACCCCACTGTCCCCACCCCCACGCACTTCACCCCCCTTCCCTGTTACAAGCATCTCACAATGGGCAAGTATTGGCAGAATCAGTGTTTTAGCACTGACTCTGCAGGAAGAAAGTAACATGGGATATTAACAGTTGCCAAGGAGGACTCTGAGTTTCCAACTTTCTCTGTGTAACACTGTTATAAAAGGAATTAGGCTATGAATGTCAACCTCTGAGTTTCTGGAATTATCAAAAAGGAGGTAAGGTGAAAGAATCATGATAAGAAAGAAAGATAAGCTTGAGAAAGCCAAAGGATGCTTGAAATAATTAATTTGAATAATCCGCAGATACGAGTTTATTTTCTACCACTAAAATTGAGGAAGCGGGGGAAGTCTTATTTATATATAGGACAAGTATATTCCAGTCATAATATAAATGAAATCTAGTCTTTCTCCTTCAGTAACATGAAACGTGAGTTAGACTGGAAACATGATACTATCTATAAACAGAAATGTGAAGTTTTTGTCTCATAACCTCTCCAACTACCTACAGTCATTCAATACTTTAATCACATGTTTTGTAAGGCAGGACCAATTTCCATGTTAAAAAAAAAAAAAAAAACAAAAAAAAAGGACTGCCTGACTAAGGTCTGTCTACTTAATAACTCCTTTTGAAATTTATTTGCTTGCTACATAGATAGGTCACATTCACAATTGAGATGATTACATAATCAATTAAAGGAGAAAGCTATTTATCTTGTCACTTAAACAAATTAACATTTTAGGTGTACCAGGAGTTCTCATTTTCATTTATTTATAATTATTAGAAATGTTTTTAGATCTGGCATCTTTCTTTAAATTATGGATCTAATCATCAAGTTAGTTTCAAATCAGACTCAAAACAGATAACAGATATTATGAGCTTTTTAGCATTACCAAGTTTAATAAGTATTCTTTGAAATAATTTTAGTAAATATTTTTTTCTGACACAAGCTAGAGTTAAATACTTGAAATAGAGGGGAAAAAACCCTCAACTCTACTTTGATGATTTTGTTTCTAAATTGTGAAACATAATTACTTCAATTTAAAAAGTAACTTTGTTTTCTATTACCATCTTAATATAAAAACCTCAAAAAACATGTGGTTCATCTGCCTGAACAGGGTGCACAGGATCAATTTACAGGAGGGGCTATGTAGTGCTGATGAAAATCGGTACTTGCTCTTTCCACCAGGCATCACATTGCATCTGTTTTTGTGACAGCATTGGATTCAGAAATTAAGCACAGCAGGAAGGAAGATCTTGCATAGATTTAAAATATATTGCATGTTCTGACATTGTAACCTGCTTTAAGTGGGGAAAGACTGAAAAACCCTCAACTGTACTTAGAGGACACTAAACTGTATTTGTGAGGTGTTCTCCTTTTGAAGAACATTCATCCCCAAATTTACCAACAACTAGTGCTGGTGTATCATTCTGACCAGAACACCTATGATAAGATTATTTTCAGCATTTCTAACAACCAAATGTCCTGATTTTAGACAAAGTAATCTCTATTATTAAAGGCATTCTATGGTAATATAACACATTTACAAAATATAGAAAACAAAAATGCATATATCAGCCAATTATAATAATACAAAGCAAATATCCATGTTACCATCAACCAGATCAAGAACACTGCCAGCACCCCAGAAACATCCTCATGCCTCCTCTAAATCATGTATCTCCAAACACTGTACTTTAATATTGCGTATATTTGGAACTTTTTAGGATTTCTTCTACCCACATTATGGTTGTGAGATTTATTCATATGTGAGGACAATTATAATTCCTCAATTTGTGTTGCTGTATGCAGTCCATTGTGCATATGCACACAACTTACTCGGTTTGCTATTGATGGACATTTGGGTTGTTTCCAGTTCTGGATGTTGTGAATAATGCTGCTATGAACATTAATGTATACCTTTCTTGGTACATGTATTGGTGCATTTTGCATGCCTAGAAACTGAATCTCTGGAATACAGGATAAATTCAACTTGAGAAGACAGTTTTTAAAAGTTGTCAAATGTGCTTCACGTAATAGGCACTCCACCAGCAACAGTATTCATGTTGCTCCACACGCTCACCAGTATTTAGTCATGTCAGTATTTTTCCTAATTGCCTGGCCACTTTGGTGGATATGAAGTGTTATCATTGTGGTCTTAATTTGTGTTTTTATGATTATTAAAATGCCAAGCATATTTTCATGTGTTTCTTGATCACTTAGATATTGTCTGTTGTGAAGTGTCTGTTCAAATGTTTTCTGTTTTTCTATTGGATTATCTGTGTTTCTCATATTGACTTGAAAAAGTATTTATAGGTTCAAGATACAAACCCTTTAACCATTATTTGGGGTGAATGTATTCTCCTACTCCAGGGCTTACATTTTTACTTTCTTAAAAGTATCTTTTAATAGATGTCCTAAATTTTAACATAGTTAAAACTATCAGACATTTTCTTTATGATTAGCACTTTTCAACTCTCATTTAAAAAATCTGTGCCAATCCCAAGATCATGAAGACATGCTCCTATAATTTTCTACAGAAGCTTTATTACGCAACCTTTCACATTTAGATCTATAACCAATTTAGAATTAAATTGTGTCTCTGGGATCAACTGAAGTCAATCTTTCCTTCCCCCCACATGTATTTCCAATTACTCACATCATTTGTTAAAAAGACCACCTTTTACCTACTGCTCTGCAGTCAACTTTTCAAAAATCGTGTCACCAAATATCATAAGTCTGTTTCTTAACTCTTGATTCCTTTTTATTAGTCTATTTGGATACTTTTCTGCTCATAACACATGGCATTGATTTTTAAAACTTTATAATAGATATTTCAAGAAAAGGCTGTATATGCAAAGCAACCAACAAACACAGAAGAAAACAAGAAACCTAAGAAGAAAGCAAACAAATCAAGCTTGTCCTTATAGGGCAATTTTATTGGAGAATGTAACAGACAGAAGTGTGGACTTGAGTGGCCACAAATAAGTAGATCTCCATCCCATTGACCCCCAGAAACAGGGATTTTATACCATAGGGAAAAGGTATAAATGCTTAATTTGATTTAAGGGCAAGATTTATGGTAAGTATAAGTTTATCAAAGTGGATTTGATCTAAGGGCAAAATTTGCAGTAAGTATGTGCTTTTACAAAAAGAACAATAGAAGAACTGGAAATCTTAGAGGCATTCCCAGAACTGGGATTAACTGGAAGTAATAGAAGATTAGCTTCCAAGATAGAGTTAACGTTAGCCTCCACAATAGGTCTTTATATCTGCAGAATAGGTCATCAAACTTATTTTTTCTTCAAATTGTTTAGGCTATTCCTGGACTTTATCATTACCATATATATCTTAAAATAGCTTGTCAACTCCCACAATAAACCTCCTAGGATTTGTTTTAGGATTGTACTGAACCTATAGATCAATCTGGAGTAAGTTGACATCTTTACCTTATGAGTTTTCCATGAACTTGAATAATTCATTTGTGTAGGTCATCTTAATTTTCTCAAAATATTTTATGGGTTTTGCTAAGAAGGTCTTGCAAATTTTATTTATTCCTAGATATTTTTTATGTATTGTAGTGTATCATTTATTAGAATTTCATTTTATTTATTGCTCATATAAAATATAATTTAATTTTGTATATTGATCTTGCATCTAGAAATCTTACTGAACTCATTAAAGTATAACATTTATTTATGCAGTCTTTCAAATTTTTACTTACTCAGCCATACTAATTTGCAAATTATGACAGCTTTACTTTTTTGTTTCCAATTCCTAGAATTTTTATTTCTTTAGCCTTATTCCATTGGCTTAGACCTTTAACGTGATGATAAATTGACATACTAATGAAAAACAAACTTGTCTCTGTCACAGTTTCAGGTGAACAACTTACACTATATCTCATTGTAGATAAGTATGAAATATTTCTCAGTACATAAAGAACTTACAACAAATACTTAGTGTTTGTTATAAGTTCTTTATAAGTAAATGTTTTCTTACAGAAGTTCCCTTCCATTTCTAGCCTGTTAAAAGGTTTATTTAATCATGAATATGGAATTTTATTTTATCAAGTAACTTTCTGTATCTACTGAATTGATTATGTAATTTTTGTCTTATTTTATATTAATTTGGTTGATTTCTGAAATTAAATTTATTTCAGTATGTGAAAAATTGCATCTCAGAAATAAATCAATTTTTTATGATTTAATGTGCTTTTGAAATCATTAGAATCTGCTAAATTTGGGGGGATCTTTGCATTTAGGTTCATGAAAGATTTATATATAAGATTTCTTTTTGTAACATTATTGTCTGCTTTCATAAAATGACTTGAGAAGTTTTTTTTCCTACATTATTATGCTTTATTCTGTTTGGATAAGATTGATGTTCTTTCTTTCTTAAATATTTTGAAGAATTTACAAGTAAAGTCATCTAGGCCTGAAATTTTTGTTATAAGAAGGTCTTACATTACACATTAATTTCTTCCATGTATATTGGCTTATTCAAATTTATTATATTTATTCCCACCAGCAACAAATGACAGTTCCTGTTGTTCCAGTTTCTTGCCAGCACTGGTGTTGGTGTTTTGGGTTTTAATCATTCTAACAGGTATGTAATGGTATCTCATTATTGCTTTAATTTGCATTTCCCTAATGACACATGTTGCGGAACATATTTTTATATGACTATTTGCCATCTGTATATCTTTTTTAGTGAGGTGTCTGTTAAGGTCTTTGACTCATTTTTTTAAAATCAGGTTGTTCCTTTTCTTATGGTTGACTCTGTTTTTTGGGGGTATTTTCAATAACAGTCTTTTATCTGATGTCTTTTGTAAATATTTTCTCCCACTCTGTGGCTTGTCTTTTCATTCTCTTGACAGTGTCTTTCTTAGAGCAGAAATGTTTACTTATAATGAAGTCTAGCTTATTAGTTCTTTCTTTCATGAATCATACCCTTGGAATTGTGTCCAAAAAGTCATCACCAAACCTAAGATCATCTAGATTTTCTCCTTCTAGTAGTTCTACAGTTTCACATTTACATTTAGGTCTAGGATTCTTTTAGATTTATTTTTTGTGAACGGTGGATAGGGTCTGTGTTTAATTTTTTTTGCATATATGCAAAATGTATACTTGTTCCAGCACTATTTGTTGGGAAATAAACAAACGAACAATTTTCTCCATTGTGCTTTTGCCCTTTTGTCAAAGGTCAACTAATTATATTTACATGGGCCAATTTCTGAGCTTTCTATTTTGTTACATTGATCTACATTTATTTTTCACCAATATCACACTGTCTTCTTTACTGTAACTTCACTGTACGTCTTGAAGTCAGATAGTGTCAGTCCCCTAACTTTTTTCTTCTCCTTCAATAGTATGTTGGCTATTCTGGGTCTTTTGTCTCTACATATAGCATATGATGCAGACCATCTTTTCATATGCCTAACTGATATATATATATATATATATATACACACACACGCATGCGCGCGTGCCATATCTATCTATATATAGATATCTATATACATAGATATCTATGTATCTAAATATAGATATCTATATATATCAGATATATTTTTATATAGATAGATAGATAGATCTTTGGCCAGGTGTCTGTTAAGGCATTTGGCCCATTTTTATCTTATTACATTTCTAAAGGTTGTAAGATCAGTAGTAATGCTTCTTTTTTATATTCCATTTTTCCCATATACCACTCCAAAGAATCTTTCACCTCCACTACTCTACCAAAGTCATCAATGATATTCCTATTGCTAATCAGTTCTTAGGTTTTATTGTTTATTATCCAAGCACGCATGTCACACACACTTCTTTCCTTTACATAAACTGTTTACCTGACTTCCAGAATGTATCAGTCTCCAGATTTTCCTTCTAACTCCCTGGCTGTCTCTTCTCTGTAGCCTTTGTTGATTTCTTCTTATCCCTCCACTCTTGACATTGGTTTGCTCCATGGAACTCTTCTTCCCTCTATCTCACTTAATACCTTGGTGATCCCCTTCAGGTTTATGGCTTTAAGTGTTATCTGTACAATGGCGACTCCCAAATTTAATCTACATTCACTTCCCATCTTTATACTCATATCACCCAATGGCTCCCTTGCTGTCTGCACTTGTATTTAACAGTCATTTTAAACTTTATACATCCAAAACTTAGTTCCTGATCTCTGTCTCTCTAATTTTCCTTTTCCATTTTCTTTTCTGTCTCAGTACATGGAAGCTCCATTTCTCCAATTTCCCAGATAGAAAACCTTACAGTGATTTGGCTATTATCCTTTTTTCATTTCCCACAATAAAATGATCAGACTATATTGTTGGTTCTAACTACAAAATACATCTATTATTTGATCACTTTGTATAACACCTCTGGTACCAGTCTTGTCAAAACAGCTATTAATTGTCATCTGGTTAATTTCAATAGCCTTCTAATTCATTGCTTTTACTCTTGCCCTTGTTCAGTCTTTTCTCAACACAACAATCTGATGAACTACGTACAGTCAAATAGGCCAGTTCTTCATGTAGACATATGCAGTCATACTTCAATATCAAATGGTATAGAGGAGATTGAGCTCAACCAAGTACAAAGCACAATTAAAGCACATCTTTCACCACAAAAGAAGTGAAACAATGAACTCAGGCCCAAGATATTCAGTGGTCTTTAGAATCAATTGAATTCCAGAATAATGAAATGGCCTATTTAAGATTTGGTTATAATACCAGATATGAGACAACACCCTGAGAGACTGAGTGCTATCCTAAAGTGTGTGTTATTTGTCCTGAATCAGAAGATACTATTATAGAGCTATTTCTTTCACAGCCAGTAAACACAGGTCCTGAAGCCAGAAGTGAAAATGACCCTTACTACTCTTACTGAAAAACCCACTAGAAGAGTTTTTGATTTCTATCCCCACAATCTCAGGCTCTGGCAGTATGAAAGCTTAGTTTCTAAGGGAGGAATGTCCCACCAAGGGACAAGACAAAAATCTCATAATATGAATATTAATACTGCCACCTTGCTATCTGTTGCTCCTCATGGCACTAAAGCAATAAGCAGAGGCATTTACTGAATTGGATATTTCAGAGGAGTTTACAGAGTTGGATGTTCAGTAAACATCCAATAAATTGGAGTTTACTTGATTGCAGTCAGGAGGATCTTGATTACAAAATCAATTGGGTTTCTGCTTTACAATGGTGGCAGGCAAACAATGTTTTCTGGGGTATCCTCTAGTACTTCTATTTGTGAGGCAAAAATCAGTGGAAGACCACAGCAATTCAACAGATATAAGACCCATAATGATTCAGACTCTTTAGAAATGAAAGAGTGAACTCATCAGGAAAATAACTATCCAAACGAGGAACTATCTGAGAGAAAAATAATTATGAGATTGATAGTAGAAATGACCAATCTCAACTATAGATTCATGACCAATTCAAAATTAAACCTGTTGCAGCTACACATATTTTATGTATATATTGATGTTTTCCCTTCCCTCTTTCCTTACCATTTTATATTCAGAATATTAGTAAGGCCTCACAAAGTCAGACCTGGTAGAGACAATTGCTCATCTCCTGGAGATTCTGGGCTTTGTGAAGGATACCATGGCTGATGGGACTTTGTTTCTCTCTTTGGAGGACAGAAAGTGACATTATCTTTTGTTGTAGTTATTCTCTAAATAGCTATTTTACGTTTACTGGAAGCATGACGTTAAAATATGAAAGTGTTAAGTAAGGGGGAAATCAGCCCTGGGGCCATTTTTCCTCGAAATGATTCCTCAACCTTCTCTCAGCTCTGATTCGCAGTACTCATATGACTTAAAATATGGAAAATCTAATGCAGTGAATTTGTACACAGTGATGAAATTGCTGAGAAACCAAACAGACACTATGAGGAAATCCAGGGATTAAACTGAGCCACAGGAAAAGTGTAGCTATTGCCAGACATAGCCCAAGGAAGATAGGAAGGGAACAAATAACCTGGCTTCTCCTTTTTAATCTGCCAATCCTTCTCATTGTCTGAATAGGGCTGGAAGCCATTTGACACTGGAGTTTGAGAAATATGCCTATAGCAGTGTACCATCACCCTCTCCATCCCCTAACTGCAAAAATTTTTCTTGAATCACTGCTTATAGCAGCCAAGCATTGGATGTATATAATAAAGTGTTCATCCATAAGAGAGTTCACAAATAATTGTGGCATATTCATACCACATGTCTGTGTGCATTATGATCATCCTACTATTTTCCATGTATCACCAAATTAGACTCTAGATTGGTTTGTACCAACTTACACTCCTACCATAAATGTATGAGTTCTTAGCGCTAACATTCTCTCCAAAGTTTTATGCTTTTTGAACTGCTAATTAATTGGTGGAAGACAATAGCTCAATTTTAGTTTCCATTTTTCTGACTACTAGTGAAACCTTTAAAATTATCATTGAAAATTCAACTTTCCTGTTTTGTTAATTGCCTGTTTGTATGTTTTGCCCATTAAAGTTATTTTTGGCCTCTGTTGTCAACTTATAAGAGTTCTTTATATAAGCTATACACCAATGGCTTTGGTTATATGCACTCCCAATATAATGGCCCTGTTTATGGCTTGCTCTTAATTTTACATAGTGTTCTTTGTGATACAGGACTTTTTTCTTTATGTAACATGGTGGAATTTATTGATTTTTTTTCTTCAACATTTGTACTTTTTGTATCCTGTTTACAAAATTATTTCTACCTTAAAATTACAAAGATACTCTGCTTTCTTCAAGAAGTTTTAAAATTTTTGTTTTCACACTTAGGTCTTTATCCATCTTGGGCTTATTATTATAGATATTAAAATATGATAGGTTTCCTTCATTAGGCCAATAAATTTTAGCCCACTAGCAATATTAATTGGACAGCCCATCTTTTTTCCATAGATTTTTAATAATTACTCTGCCATATGCCAATTTTATCTGTGTTTATTATGTCTATTTCTGGACTTTCTATTCTGCCGCATTTTTCTATTTGTCTATCTTTGTATCAAAGCCACACTTTTGCACACTTTTGAAAATTACTAGGAATTATAATAAGGGGCAAATACGTCCTGCTCCCCTTCCCTTTTCTTCTTCAGATGTCCGTGATTATTCTTAAAATTAGCCTCTTCAAAATCTCTGGTTCAGATGTTGACTGGAATTTCATTGATTTTTAAACTAATTTGACAAATATTGCAAAATCTTCCATATTGAATGTTCTTATATGTAAACATAGCACATGACATCTATTATTCTGGTATTTTATGTCTTCAAGAATACATTTTAATTTTCTCCATAATCATTTTCTCATCTCTTGTTTAATATTCCTAGGTGTTTATATCTTTTCTTCTGTGAATGACTTGTTTTTTTTTATATACATTCATGGTGTCTGGAAATGCTATTGATTTGAAACTCACTGAATTCCTTTCATAATTTTAATAGCTTGATTTGTGAATATTCTTAGGTTTTTCTTGCTGTCAGTCAATATTGACTGTGAAAATGTAATGTTATTTTTTTCTCTTCATCATATATTCCTTTGATTTTTTTCCTTCTTGCTTTGTTTGATGGGAACTCCAAGATAATGTTGACTAGAAGAAATAATAGTGGGCCTAATTTTCTTATTCCTGACATTGAAATAAATATTTCTAAAGTTTCATCATTGACTAGGAGCTTACTGTAGGTTTGCACAGGTCAATTTTTTTAAAGCTTCCTTATATTCTGAATTTGCACACAATTTATGTAACAATAGCAAACAGTAATTCATAATCTAATCTCATGTGTCACACATACTTTGCAAAGCCTGAAAGAATACACACTGAAATGTAAGAACATTCAGGTTGTGCCATTATGGCAGAAATTTCTCTTTCTCTAAATTATTTAATGTTATTTTGTTTGTTTATTTGTTTCGATAGCTATGAATATATCAATAGAGTTATTTCTTAAGTAAAATGAAATAAACAGTAGACTGGGGAAGTAGTTGCATTATTAGCCAAATTCCTCTCCTGTACCTAATTCAACACCTTCTGACACAGAAATCTGAAGCTCCTTCCACTACCCCTTGATACTGAGTTTAACCCCGTACATTTCTTTGGCCAATTGGACATTCATAGATGTGACCCATGCAGAGGGTTCTCTGCTCTTGCCATGAGGCCGCAACTGAGCTGTTGGAGAATGAGACATGAGAAACCAAGCTGCATCATCGCAATTGTCCCATCTGTGGCCCTCACAGGTCAGTCAATAGCCAGCTTACCCACACACACTTGAGCAACAATAGCCAGGATCAGCAGAGTCTCCTAGCCAATTAGCCCATATATGTCTAAAATGATTATTGTTTCAGAGTTTGTAGTTTGTTGCATCACATACTGTACTGATAAATAACTGATAGAGAATGACATATAATGCTAGACTTACAATGTATATTTATCCTTTAAAAATTTTGTTTATATTTTGGGAGACATGCGAAATCATTCGCAGGTGAAAAATACTAATAATACATTTGTAAAGGAAACAGAATTCTGATGGATACTAAGTTTTCAAATTAGAAACATCAGTGATTTTAAACATCTTTCTCAGTCAAGCTCTTAATATGAACTAGATGTTACACTAATAAACTCACAATTAAATAGTCATATTATTAAGTTCCAAGGTGGAAAAATATTCATTTTTTAATCTGGTTTCAAGTGCTATCATTTGTTTTGAATAGTATTATCATTATAACTAGGTTAAATGCTTCATTAAACACCTGGTAAAACAAAAATTTTAAATAAACAAGAATTGATTTCTTTTCCTGAATTGTATTAAGAACTTATGAATCTATTCTGAGATGAATTTACATAAGGGATAGCTTATGTCATCAGCCGAGATTTCAGTAGAATAACATCTGTAATAGCAATTTGATTATGTATCTTATAAGTGACATGGCCCAACAGTGTGCAAGCTGAAGTTTCATCAGCCTCTGTATTCTACTTTTAAAGAACAGGTTTTCTTGTAGTTGCTGATATCAACCCTAAGATAAAGATAAAAACCAAGGCAATACTTGAATAACCAGAATGTCACAGTGGAAACTTGTGCCAGTGTGAAGAATCTCAGGAAACTTGGTGGGATCTGAATTTGACAAGGTGACTCTACAGATTTGGGGGAAAATTCGTGAATCCACATTGCACCTACAACCTTCTAAATGTTTGAACACCTCATACTGTAAGTATCTCTTAAAGTCTATGTCATTTTATACCAACCAAAATGTAGATTAAATAAGTTTTTTACTTAGTTGCTGCCATTTTAGTATTTGTTTAGATGGTTAAAGAATAACTGTGTAATAGAATAGTAAGTAATGCATTATTTTATAGCTTAAAAACATGAAATTCCTCTTAGAGAATTTCTAAACACTTAACACATAAATTATCATGTAACATTTATAATGAAATTACTTTGGATAAAATAGGTAAGTAGTGAATATCCTTCTTATTCAAATAGTATGAGATCTATAGAGTTACAGAATAAAATTTTACACTATTTGGAAGGGAAACACAAGAACTTTAAGATAACATTGACTTATAACTTGTTTTAGAAATTACTTACCTTTTTGAAATTATGCATATACATCATCATCTATAATTCTTTCTAACATGCCCACACTCATTGAAACAATTGCAAGTTTCATAAAAAAACATGACATTTCCATACACATGGCAATTGTGAAAATTGTAACATGATGTATTTTTTTCAGCTGACACTATAATTAATATAAATTTGTCAGGTTAAAGATTATTTAAATGTAGAAAGCGATACATAATATAGAATACTTGGGTAAACGATGAATAAAATTATGAATTTTAGCAGATCCTTGTAACAGTATGTTGGAAACAAATTCTTTGCTTAACTATTTAAATTCTACTTCATGAGACAAGACAATAAAAATAACTGTCCCAGTTATTTAGTTTAATCATGATAGTAAGGAAACTTTGTGGGAAAATGACTTTATTTCTTACTAGACTAGTTGGGAGTTTAGTATCAACAATCTAGGTTTCCACATTTTAAGGAAAAAAAAATCATACATATTGATATTGCATTCGTAAGGCCAACTTGCTTAAGACAAAGTTGAATAGCAAAAGAACATAGGAACACCGTGGTGTATGAAAACTATGGCTAAGGTATATAATGTGTAGGCTGGCACTAATTGTACACCATAGGCATGCATGCACATTATATACCAAGAAATTCTGTCACTCTAACAAATTTAAAGCTGGGTCCTAGATCTTTAGATGCTCAGAATCATTATGAATTAATTACATTAAAAGACATTATCTCTTTGATCTCTGTTCACCTCCATTCAGCAATATTTGTCATATTTGATGAATTGCCACAGCATATTATGGCAAGAAGCATAAAATCATTATAGTGGTGCTAGTGCTTAGTCCATCTTAATGACATTGCCTGTTTACCTCATGGAGGGTTGGTCTGACTGTCTTTCCTCAGATGGTTTTGCTACCTTTAAGTGAAATGTCTAGTTGGCTATACAGTAGACATTTAAGGAAAATTAAAGTAAAAGTTTTGAAAGAGGTAAATAAAAAGAAACAATTATCTTGAAACATTTTAACCCCTTTTAGAGAATAAGAGGAAGGCTGTTCACATATATCCCCTAAAGATTTTACAGTAATGATGGCATGTAAAAAGTATGAAATAGAACTAATAATGCTGTTTATAACTTTACATATTTCTCTCATTTCTTCCATGTAATTACACTTTATATAAAACATCTAAGGCAAAAATAATCCTCCACATGACTATCTTTACATTTATACTCAACTTATATCATAGAAAGACTTTCTATGTTTAGAAAAACTATGCCATATTTCCCTCCTTTGCCTGGGGTCTATATCATTATTGCAACACACAAATAGTTTGTATTGGTTTAGGGGTCTCTTCTTTCTAAACTGTTGGTTTGTTCATCGTCCCCTGTTAAAACAGAAGGTGTTGCTGGCAAAATTGCAGTTCACCTTGACCTCTGGGTCTACTTGGCAGATGAAAGCATTGTTTTTGGCAACTCACATACAAATAGTGTAATAGAGTGTAATTATGGGACTTCATCTGAAGCACTGATGGTCTCTCTGTGATTTCAGCCAGTATGATAACGAATATTCTGCATTATTCTAAGCTTTAAACACACCCATCACAGTGGAAGCCTGTGACATCTGTGTATGTGTGTATATACATTTGCACCTGGACATGAGCATAAGCCCATGCAGTTAGCTGAATTTCTCAAATTTTGAAGAACAGTTGAACACAGTTTAGGACTTCTAATCTACCTACTGACTTTTTAAACAGGGTCCCGTAAGATAAAGGAATGTAACTGTGGTGCTGAAGTAACCCAAGTTCATAAAAGACTAAAAAAAGAAATTGAGGTTGGAAAATATGTTTATGTTAAATCAAAATGTGTTTATCGTTTCTACTCTATCCCTCTCAAAAGAGAATGGAAATATAGAATTGCAGAACACAGGCTGTACGAGGAATACAGGAACTGTTCTAAAGTTTTGTTTTGTTTTGTTTTTTTGGCTTTTGTTTATTTTGTTGGGCTTTTTCTTTCCTTCCTTCCTTCCTTCCTTCCTTCCTTCCTTCCTTCCTTCCTTCATTCCTTCTTTCCTTCCTTCCTTCCTTCTTTCCTTTTTCTTCCTTCCTTTCTTCCCTCCTCATTCTGTTTCATTTTTGTTTTAGTGTCAGGACTCTGAAGTTAGAAGTAAAAAACCTACTGGAGAGACCATTGAATCTGCACCACAGTCTATAATATTAACATACTTTGAGCTGGGTCTGTGACAAATCAGCATTATCCACATTTCAAAGTCAACCTTAATATCCCATTCCAGACCAGATCTTAGTGGTCCGGAGCATAATTAAATTAGTTGCAGAGATTGTGGTCCCAATATGTAATTTCAAGTGTCTCTCTGTGCAAACCCAGAGGTTGTGATTTAGGCTACTTCCAGGACTCTTTGAGGACAGTAATGTTGCCAGTGTCCAGTGATCCTATAGTTATGTTTATCTAATTTCTGATTTGCCTCCTCTATGACTGAGTGAAGAGGATTTTACCATACATCAGCACTGAAGCATGACACCAATAATCTCACAGATGTGCCAGTCTATCCTTGCCCACTTTACTAGCAAGTCTTATTTAAAAATATTTTTCCTTTGACTGTTTTAACCCATTCACAACTGGAAAATATGTATCTTTATATATTTTAATCCCACTTTAATTATATAATTTTAATATATAATATACAAATAAAATTTATACAATTTTAATCTCACTTGCCAAGTTCTGATTTCAAAGTTTCCACTTTAAAAAAAGAGAAAATATAATCCAAAATAGGAAAGACAGGATGTGTTAGTATCCAAGACCTGCTTTCTGCATGGCATTTCCCAGAAAGAATAGAAACAAAGTTGATTCATTTACTCTTAACATTTTTACCTTAAATTTTCAGTAGTGTTCAAAATTACTAAGATAATCTGCAAATTAGTAATGAAAATAATTTCCATATTTACCTTTCCAATATCCTTGGTAAATAATGATTTAGAAAAAGGGCTCAGAGTGTCCAGTAAAATACTTAATAATTTTTGTATTTTTGTAACTTAGTCCATTTTGTAATTTAGTGATAGTATTTATTACTAACCATACACCACAGGAAAAGACAAGGGAAGGTAGAAAATATTAAAATGTTAATAGTGAGCAATTATACAATGCAAGTTAAATCTAACCAAAATATAACAAAAGCCACATATATAATTTAAAATTTTCTAGTAGCTACATTTTAAAAGTAAAAGCAGTATGAAATGAATTTTAGGAATATATTTTAAGTGATTCAATAGATCCCAAATAATCATTTCAGCATATAATTAACATAAAACTGTTAATGAGATATTTTACATTATCTTTTTCATATTGTCTTCAAAATCCATTATACATTTCGCACCTACCGCTTATCTCAATTTAAACACCAACGTTTCATTAGAAACATTGTTTTAGATTTTATAAAATATAAAGTGTTATATGGTTTGGCTCTGCGTTCACACCCAAATCTCATCTTGAATTATAATTCCCAATGTTGGGGGAGAGATCTGGCGGGAAGGGATTGGATTATAGGGGTGGATTTCCCCATACTGTTCTGATGATAGTAAGTTCTCGTGAGATCTGATTGTTTGAAAGTGTGTAGTAGCACTCCCCCTCCTTACTCTTTCCTGCCACCACCTGAAGAAGGTGCTTGCTTCCCCTGTGCCTTCCGTCACTATTGTGAGTTTCCCGAGGCCTCTCAGTCATGCTTCCTGTTAAGCCTGTGGAACTGTGAGTCAATTAAATCTCTTTTCTTCATAAATTACCCAGTCTCAGGTAGTTCTTTATAGCAGTGTGAAATACAAAGTGGAATAGTAGATTCCAAAGTGGAATAATACAAAATGGAATAGTAGATTTGAGACCAGCCTGACCAACATGGTGAAATCCTGTCTCTACTAAAAATACAAAAATTAGCCGGGTGTGGTGGTGTGTGCCTGTAATCCCAACTACTTGGGAGACTGAGGCAGGAGAATCGCTTGAACCTGGGAGGTGGAGGTTGTAGTGACCTGAGATGGCACCACTGCACTCCAGCCTGGGGACCAAGAGCAAAACTCCATCTCAAATAATAATAATAATAGTAATAGCTAATACCTATTGAATGATAGCACCATTCTGTGAGCTTTACATAGATGACATCATGTGATCCTTACGACCAACCTGTGTGGCTGGTATTCACATTCTCCCTACTTTTCAAACAAAAAATGCAAATTTAAGTAATTTTCCTATACTTAGGCAGAAGATTTACACTTATAAATGACTGAGTAAGGAGTCATACATACAAGATTAAACACTGGAAGAGAGAGAGAAGAAAATAACTTGCCTAACTAGCTAACCAAGTTAGCTTACCCAGCTATCTTACTTTCTTCTCTCTCTTTCTCAATTTTTAAGATTGTATGGCTCCATTATTCAGTTATTTGTTTACTGGTTATTTATTATGTACTATTCTTAGCAACCTAGTGGGGTTTTTTTTGGTTTTATTTCATTTTATTTTAAGACACAGTCTTGCTCTGTCTCCTGGCTGGAATGCAGTGGCACAATCTCTGCTCACTGCAACCTCTGCCTCCCCAGTTAAAGCAATTCTTGTGTGTCAGCCTCCCAAGTAGCTGGGATTACAGGCACACCACCACATTCAGCTAATTTTTTTTTTAATTTTTATTTTTAGTAAAGACAGGCTGTTTTGCAATTCCTGGCCCCAGTGATCTGCCCACTTCAGTCTCTCAAAAAACTTAGTGTTTTTAATCCCCTTACTATCTGAAAACAACTGCTATTTTTCTGAAGCAAAATATTATCAAAATTAATTAACATTATTGAGTATATTTCAGACATTGTGCTCTGTACTGAGGATACAAATACTAATTACTCATGACCTCCTCCTTTGAGTAGCATTTCATCTAGACGGAGAGACAGCTTCATAAAAAAAGATCTCTAATACAATGGGCAAATACAAGGGGAGCTCAAAGGAAGGAAAAACTAATTCAGCTTGAGTAAGAAGATACTGTCTTAGGGAAGGCTGTGTTGGAATGGAGTGTTGAAAGGTGACTGGAGGGTTATCAGGCAAAAAAATAAGAGAAGGCAGGTTCCAGGTAATTAGGTGAGCACAGGCAATTTGGATAGAAGCACAGTATCTCCAAAGAGATTGGCACATGTTGTGTGGGCTGGGGCTGGGGGCTAGAGGTGGGAAGAGAGGAATCCTGTGAGATTGAAGCTTGGTATGTATAGGGAGAATTAATGAAAACTGAAACAATAAATGTATATAAAGGTATACAGAGTGGCCTTCAGCTGTGACTAGAACCATGTTTCCTAAGTTGTAATCTACCTTAGGAAAATACTGAGGAAAGAAAATATTGATGGAAGAAATTTAAGAGAGTAAAGATATCCTAAAAGAGTAAGGAATATTCCATAAGACTTGTATTAATTTTGAAAAAAAAAACTATAAGTTTTGTATTAAATAATGTGTTTTCTGGTGAATTAAAATTTATCTTTACCATTACAAATTGGATGAACTAGAACAGTCTGTAAAATTAACATTCAAAACCACAGAAAAGAGATGCATTTATATTCTGCCATATGCCATCTGAGCTCCAGTTTTTGAAAGATGGACAAGCTTCGTGCACTGCTCAACATTTTTTTTCAATTAATTACCCAATTACTTCACAAATGATATACTTGCTGCAAGTTGTGCTATTTTGAGATATTATTTTAACCAATTTTCCTTCTTCTACATTGAAAAACTGTCTGAACACCCTCTATGCAAGATTTTAATTCAATTCATAAACTTTAGTTTGGAATTTGTTGTATATTTTGCTCGTTATATACTTTACACACACTCTCTGTCTCTTTCTCAGACACACACACACAAGCAAGGACTTAATACTGCAACTTTCACACAAATAAATTTGCTGATCCAATATAAAGTATACTACATGTAAGATTTTACATACACACACACACATACGATAATTCCTCCCTAAAGATGTCAAACTTTTATTGCCACAGGAATTGACGTTAGTCTTTCTTTCTAAATATCTAAAACAAGATAATAAAATTATTAATGGAATCATTTTTATTCGGTCCAGAAACATATAAAATGAGAATTTACAAATCACTTTAACATTTAAATTCATTCCAACAAAAGACATTCCAACAATTTGTGAGCCTACTATGTGTCCAGCTCTCAGATATCAGTTTGTGTCTGTATCATCACCCAAATACATCAAGAAGCATTCCTGAAATAAAGCAATTAAGTGTTACTAAAGTCAACCTATGTAGCTTGAAATATTTAAAAAGCAAAGGTAAGTTGAAGTTTCTTTTTTATCAAAAGACCTTCACTTTATGAAGTAATTCAAAAGAATGTTGTTCTAAATAGCAACCTTCTTCATCTCTTTACATTATTTACACATGTTTTTAAAGAAGGTATTTTATGTACAGTGCAGCAGACCACTGTTTTCTATTCTTTTAGAAATGTAGTAGAATGTGTAAGAGTGACAGGAACAGAATGGAACAGAAGAGAAAAAGCCAAGTTGGTATCTTCGAGTCAATAAACTTCAAGCAAGGAAAGTGAAAATCATACACATACTCAAAATCATTTTTCTATTCTAAAATACCATTGATTGCAAGATTATTTAGCTTCAATTATGACAACTTTTCTACCAAACAAGATGCCATACCACATTGAATGTGTACATTGATTGCCTGACCTATCCAAATATCAGAAAAATGAAAAATATGGATAGCATTGAGAAAATTTAAGCATACGGAGGAAACTCTTTTTGTGTAATATGTATATGTGTGCATTTGCACATGCAATTGCCTGTAAATACATTTACAGAGGGGAGGGCAGGAGGGAAAGAGATTGATTGTTGGCTGGCATGGGTGCATACAGACTTCTCTGCTTCTTGAAATCTCTTCCACTGTTCCCTGGCAGTGCCTCAGGCATTCAGCTGCAGAGTGCAAAATGAGACAACTATCTGCCCACACATCAATACTCTATTTAGTAGTTTAAAACACCTATCATCTAAAACATAGTTATTTAAAAATTTTAAATACAGCCGAAATCTGTTACATAATGCTGAAAAGGGAAAAAGATGTAACAACTGTAGCATTTTTTAATGGAAATACACAGGTGCTCTAGGCAAGATCTGTTGGAGAGGGGAAGGATCAAGCTTTGAAGATCTGATTCTCTCCTTATGCCTCTTTTGAACTTTTCACAGTAGTTACTAAGTTCATATCTGTTTTTTGTTCTCAATGATTAGTATCCTCTAAAAATATTTAATTAGAAAGGAAAAAAGAATGGTATGACTTAAAAGAAAATCATATATGCTACATTTAAGTCTTCTGTTTGACAGCCCTCAGTTAGGTATTAGCTAAGAGAAATGTATAGATTTTCTCCCCAAAATATACTGCTAGTACTTTTAAAGCTTGGAGTGGGGATATTTAAAGTAGAGTGGGAAAATAGTCCACTTACTCAGTGTGCTTCACAGAGTCACATATGAATAATTTACCCTGTGAATCCAAAGGAATAATAAACTACTTTTATAATTTATGTCTGATACTCTGTAGGCCGGCCCCTGGTTGTATTTACATGCACACACAACTGTTTTACTTTTTTAGGAGGAACAAAATGTAAGCACAGAGGTGCACCTATCCAAAGAGAAGGTTCATGCTGAGTCTCATGAAAGCTTGAAGGCTGTTTGGTTTTGATAAAGTTGTAATTTGAATTCAGTTCATGCCAAAATAAAAGAATAAAACTATTTCCATGAAGACTATTTTATAAGTTGTACTATAATAAGTGAAGTTTATTTTTTAAAAACTGTAAATATAAAGAAAGATAAGCAAAAGTGATGGAAATTGTGAACCCATAAATACCTATGGTTATATTTTGACGTATATATGTGCTTTCCCCTAAATACCATAAGCTCCTCTAGAACAAGAGCCATATCTTATGTTTCTTTGTATCCTCAGGGTCTCACACACTGCTGTACACAGAGTGGGTACTTAATAAGTTGTTAATGATTTATTTCTCCATTCAATTCATTGAATTGCTAGTATGTTCTGTGAATTGCTAGTGGGATACTAAGATGAAATAAATGTAGATCCTATTTTCAAGGAGCAATCTAGAAGGGTAAATAAGATACAAAAATATATATGAATAAAAGACATAATAAGAAAAGCCGAAAAGAAGAAAGTGTTATAATCAAAGTACAGACAAAATTCAACTGGAAGTTCAAAGGAAGGAGTTGGGGAAATGGGGAAGGAGTCCATGAACAAGGAAGAATCTAATGTTTATTGTACAAAAAATTTGAGTCAATGATGTAGTACCACTTTGGAAATAAATATGGTAATAAAAGGAATTTCATATGAAAGGAATTAAGTCACCTGGAATACAGAAATGGTTACAAATTGTTTCAAGATTGTTTTGTGTGTTCATCAATGAAATATTATCTTTCTAATAAGTTTAAGTTTTTCCTTGCAGCATTACTCATGCATATATAAAATGCAAATTCTTATCTGTCTAATAAGCACTTATTGAATAATAACCATTTTAATATAGTGGAGTAAGAGCACAAAAAGATATTAAAATTAAAAGAGACATAATCCATGTTCTCAAGGAACTTACTATTTATTAAGACTATATATATATATATGCAACAATTATTAAATTGGAATTTGCAAAATGTAAACATTCTCGATAGCTGTACTTGACTCATCCTACACTTTTAAAGGAAATGTTTCTATGTACAATTAACCAATTTTCTCTGAGTTAAAAGGCAGATGATCCCTGCTTTAATGAGGTAATTGGTTCTTATCAAGTAAAGACTTCATAAGTCAATCCCTTGATGTTATAAAGTTAGGTTTTATTCCTGAAAATCATTTAATGCCATAATATTCTAAAGTTATTCATGAAAGTAAATTAAAATAAAATACAAATGTCTTTGATAAACATATTAAGTATATGTGAGGAAAACACATGAGTATGTATATATTTAATATAAAAGTCACATTGTAAATATTTCTTTGGAAGGACATCTCTGCAATTGTTACTATGGTTATTTTAATTACAATGTGAAAGATGATAAAAGCAGGATGGTACAGTTTCAGATATTATTAAGTCTGAACTTTCCCATGGGATAAAACACACTTAGAAATTTTTATGCATTATGATTTTTTTATTGTTTTTAGAAAGCACTTTAATTTCTTGCATTGCTTTATTTCATCGTCTATACGGTCTATTTGGTAAAATTTTGTGATCTATTCTTTATATCTGAGCTGAGTCTTTAAATCCTGGATAAATAGGCAATTGAGATGACTTTGATAACGATAAACAAACATACAAGATTGACAAGAATAAGATGTAAGATCTAAAGATAATTTCAGCTAGATATTCCATCATTGCCCACACAAAGATAATCATAGGTTTGTATCTTCCCAAATTTTTCTGCTTTACATATCCCTGTTTGAGTCTTGAAACTTAGTAAGACTTATTAACATCATTTTTCCTTTTGCATTTGCACAGCAAATGACATTGTCCTCTTGTTACCACAAGTGTATGACTATATATGTTGCAGGTACTTTTTCTGTACTCATTTACAATCATGATTTATTCATCCCAGGTACATGCTGTCCAGCACTGGACAAGATTGTTCACTTTATGAAAGAAATAATTCCTGAGAAAGGCCCTTTTCCTCTTTGAGGCCATTACAACACTGGCTTGGTTATAATCTGCTAAGGTGATCATGTTCTACTTCAAATACCTTCTTATCCACATGCAAATGAATCACATAAGGAGCTATATTCATGTTTTTGATTATTGGGTTTATCTCATTGCTATTTTTGAAAGAAGGTAGGGATCTGAATATGTAAATTAAGGCTAAAAATGAAAGTCTGTCATTGCAATGTCTATTTTCCTACATTCTCTGATATTTCCCCTAAGCTGCTTTGTACCAACTAGTTGCATGGCTTTTACTCCCATTAAAATAGATCTGACACTTCAACAAAAAACAATTTGTGCTGAAATTGGGACTATTAGAATTCTACAGTGCCACCCAGAAGTCAGCAGTGGCACTGCAGAGGGCCTGTGAAGAACAAAAAAATAAAAACATGTGAAATGTGATGCTTCATTCACTGTGACACATCTAACATTTTTAAGCTCCAGAAGTCAGCTTCATATAGTTTTGTCAGGTAATAACTTATAAAACCAAGGTTGGCACAAACTAGCTGCATGTCACTTGGAAAAAATTCCTTACGAACTGAAATTTTCTCAATGACAAATATACTCATCTTCATTATAATCAGAATTATTTGCTATATATAGGGTATTTGCAAGGCAACCCAACAAGTAAAAAAATAATAAACATTTTCATCCTCTAGAAGTCATCTGCTTTAAAAAGCAATCTGCAACAAACATTTGCCTTTTCACTTATAAATTACATATAGATTGGATGAAATAATGGTTGTTGCTTCTGACAAAGACAAGAAAACAGGGCAAAATTAGTGCAGGAACTCAAAGGAGGGGAAAAGAAGTTCAATGTCCTTAAAAAATAACCTCTTTCTACAGTATCTATTACCACTGCCGTCAGTAATAACATTTCCCATGTCTTCAAATGGCTCCCTAGAGTCCACAATCACTTTACTACAGCTTGAGAGCCTTTCTGTGTAAGAGCGCACACATTTCATTATAATCTACCCTTCTTTCCACATACAAAAATTTCAGCTTTGGAGTGATTTAGTTCAATTAAACAGAATTCTCAACTCCAATGTGAGTTTTTGACACAGAGGAACAGTGAAATAATGTCAAGGTTTTGAATTAGGGATATGTGGGTAAGAAAATTGATCTCCTTAGCCAAACAAATTAATCGCACTAGAGGAGCAAGTCTAGATTCCACAATGTCTCATTTTGCTAATTCTGGGATAAGATGAAGTAGGCAGTAGTGTTTGAGTGGCCTGTAATTGCTCTGGTCTGTTGTCTCCAACAAGGAAAAGTGGGTGGAGATGATTGTTGAGATATGAACACTGAACATACTATACATTTGTAAAAATCCCCCCTTTGTATTGTTGTGTTTAGTATTTTGTATGTAGTGGGTAAGAGAAGGCAGGAGGAGTAGGAGAGGCACCTGAAGGTAAACAATAAACAACGAGAAAATTTGCATGCAAAGAGGAATCTGGTTGCACTCTAAGAATAGTCATTCTACAAAGATTCAAACTATGCCCTATTTAACAGCTAGAAAAATAACCTGCATTTCAGCTGAGTTGAATTCAAGATAGGAAAACTGTGGCTGAATGTTGCATTATATCTACTTGTGTTTTGCAAGTCTATTAGGTTCTGAATATTTCTCATACTGTTAATTATCTTCTATGCCTACTATACTACTGAAAACTTATATATGATTTGGGAAACTGTTCTGTAAAGTAACTGTTCATTCTCAACAGGCTAGCATTTCTGAATAAATACATGTTGTAAAATGTCTTTTCCCATATCCCACAGCTCATCATTGTCATGTCAAACAGCCTTCTCTCTACTGGGGTCTTCACTATAGAAGCACAATACCAATTAATCGATTATGTTTGTTCCAACCTGTCCAGCAATAAATTTATTATTTCAAATTACATAAAAGAAGTCAAGTAGTCTAATTAAGAGAGATGGAACAAATGAATTTAAGTGTTCTTTGAATTGCAATCAACCAGTTTTTCTAAACTACGTAATCAAAAGGAATTAATACTAAATTCTCAAGCCATACCACACATTATTTTCAGTGTGGGTGTAAAATAGGCACATTACGTTGGGTTGAATAGATGTGGAGATCTGTAATACCATCACCTAAAAATAGACTATGGCTTAGCTTCAAAGTGCATACTCAAAGATACACTGGCATTTTGGGTAACTATTATTATACTATCCCCTGTAGTTAACTCAAGGCAAAAGCTATCCCACTCTAATTGCCATTTTAAAAGTTTATATGATAATGTGTTTTTGAACGCTGATATTAATGTAATTTTCTGATATTCCACAAGACCATATTTGGGGAAATATAAGCTTAAGAATACAACATGACATCTATGAAACTTTCAACTTAATTATGTTTCAATAGCTCAATTTCCATGAGTGCGCATTTTAAGTTATTCTAACATATTCGTATGGTGGTTTTTCTCTTGTCTTTGTCTATCTATTGCTTATAAAACTTAATTTTTTTAACCTAAGAAGGCAAATACTTTGCTCAATAAACTAGCTAATATATTTATAATTAATAATTCTTACTTTATAATAATAATTCTTACTTTATTTTGTACTTCAACATTGTATAATGCCAGTTCATAGGTATGTGTCTGCTTTTTAAATAGAAAAAGTCAAGAATTTCCTTTTGTGGTGATATTTGGATCTCTGAAATCTTCCCAGCTCTCCTGACATTTTATAGACACACTATCATCTTCAGATTAATCACAAACATTACATAGTAGGTAAATAAGGAGGGATCTCAGAAATAAAAGAGACCAATTTTAATCGAGAAACAACAGAGTAATTGGGTTAAGTCAGACTAGTAGAAAATGGTAGCAGTTTTCTGAAGGTATTTAAAGCTCTTCTAATGAGTTAATAGAATGAAAACATTTATATTCAGGAACTTCCTGATGGGGCTCAAGTACTATGAAGTGATCTAAGTCAGAGAGAATCGTTAGGTTCTGATGCTGATTCAAATCAACCTTATAATCCTCAGCATGTAGTTTGGCTTTATTGGGCTTCACTTTTCCCAGAAATTCCACCTAAAAAACAAGATTTTGTTTATGGGAATTAAAACAAAATATTATCAAGAATGTTATAAATAAGAAACAGATTAAACAATCATAAAAAAACAGGATAGGAATTACCTTACCATAAGTAAGTATGTTACAGATTAATTTCAAATATATAAGTTATATACATTTCTAAAAGTGGCAGTATTATAAATTATTAATTTACTACAGTTGGTAAGCCTTTATTAGTGTACATGCATTTATTATAATTCTTCACATCTTTCATAATCTGAGTAAGAAATTTAATGAATTTTCAATTATATCAGATTGAATATTTTAAAACAACTATGATGCTTGTAATATAAACAAAATATTTTGTTCTTTAGAAAACTCTTTAAATGTAAACACAGTCATTACACAGAAAACTATAATAAATTTGTCCTAAATAAATCAGTATTTTCAAGTGTGACTACAAATAATAAATCAGAATTTTAAAATTCAGTACTAGGTTACTTATTTTCCTTTTGTCTGTGCCTCTAAGTTTTACTCATTTTAAATTCTGGTATTAGAATTTCTCCCATCTTTTATTTATCCCCAAAAGTATCCCAGATGATAGAAAAAGTAAAGTCCTAAATTATTTTAATTCTATTTATGTGAACTTTAAGGTAACAGAAAATTAAATAAACTGAATAATTACAAGAACTAAATTTATTTGAGTGGGAATCAAAATGGATATACAAAATTTAGTAGAATAGAAATAATGGTACAGAAATATACAATAAGACATGCTCTAATAAAACATAATGCAATATTGTAGTTTCTAAAATACAAAAAATGAGCTGCAAGATACTCAACTGGTAATTTTTCTTGCTCCAATTGTTTAATTTTAAAGTACTTTTAATTGTGTAAACAGTATGCAATCAAAGATAACAAAACTTTTAAAAATGTAGCGTATTAGTGATTGCCAAGATACTTAGCTAGGAAGGTCTTTAAAGAAAAAAGCTTTCAAAAGCTTTTCTTCTTCTTTAGAGATAACCATTTATGTCCAAATAAAACTTATTTACAACTGACAAAATTATGCCCCAGTAGTAGAGACAGGGTGGTGAAACGAGCCCTTATCAGTGTTCCAGACTTGACTATTCTTAACTTTTTTTTTCCTTTTCACATCCCAAGTTAGTAGCCATTTCAGTGGTTATATTCCATGTTTTCTGTTTTCTTTGTTTAAAATATAGACTCACCACCAAGAAATATCCCATGTTAAAAGCCACTATTTCTTATGAACCAAGAAATGTATATCTTATTTAAATTGACTTAAAAAAATTGAGGGAAAATCAAACAATGCCTGATATTGTTTGGTTGTGTCCCCACCCAGTCTCATCTTGAATTGTAGTTCCCATAATCCCTACATGTTGTTAGAGGCGCCTGGTGGAAGGTAGTTGAACCATAGGGGCGAGTTTTTCCTGTGCTGTTCTTATGATAGTGAATAAGTCTCATGAGAGCTGATGGTTTTATAAAGGGCAATTCTACACTTGCTGTCTTGCCTGCTGCCATGTAAGACATGCCTTTGCCCCTTCTTTGCCTTCTGCAAAGATTGAGAGGCCTCCCCAGGCATATGGAACTATGAGTCCATTAAACCTCTTTTCCTTTATAAATAGAAGTATGAAAATGAACTAATACAAAGCCCCTCAGAGTTAACATAAATTGAAATGAATGCAGATTTCTGAGTTACATTAGTTATCTTTGCATTATTTACCAAAATAGTATACCCAATAAATGTAAGTAAAAGAATGACTTTAACTGTCAATAAACATCTCCATATTACACTTAATATTTTTATACTTTAAATGACCTTGTGAAATAAACTTCAGAAGAGTAAAAGAGGGGCTGTGACACCTTAAAACCCTAGAAGGTTCTTGGGAAAGGAGTTACCAAGATGAGGACACTAGACTACATGACTCCAGAGAGCCTTTCAAAAGCACTTATCTTAAACAGTCACATAGACAGTTAATACTCCTCAGCAACCTAACTAAGCCTTATTAATGAAACATGATGGCTTGGGAGAACACTGGCTGTTCCCAAAATATCCCCTAACTGTAACATAATTATTCCCTAAATGTAACTGACTTCATCTCACTCTAAGAACTTGGTGCCCTCCCCTCTCCTCCTCCCAGTTACAGTATGAAGTGCATGGTGGAAATCACTAATGCACCACTTCTTAAGGAGATGCATCTCCAGACATCATCTG
Source organism: Rhinopithecus bieti (assembly GCF_001698545.2). Taxonomy (NCBI): domain Eukaryota; kingdom Metazoa; phylum Chordata; class Mammalia; order Primates; family Cercopithecidae; genus Rhinopithecus; species Rhinopithecus bieti. The sequence continues at coordinate 1,146,546 of NW_016803608.1, read as the reverse complement.
CATCAGCTGTCTTCTAAACAGCCTCAGCAGGACAAGGGCAGTTTCAACCTGTCCAGGAAAAGCACTGGTGGGGCAAACTCTATCCATATGTCTAGATATAAAACATTAAAACAATACCTTAAGTTTCTATATTGTTTTCCACCTATTATCACGTTAGTTTAAAATTCACATATTTTTCTAAATTAAGAATATGTATTCTGTTCGGATTTTTAAAATATTATACCTAAATGAACAGAATAATTTTTTGTTTAAAACACATGTAAAATAAATGTTAGCCAATTATACCCATGAATTTAATCTCCCTAGAGAAATCTTAGAGACATCTCCTTAGAGAAATGTTAACTCTAAAGAACTGAAATACCTACAGCTTCATAGCTTATAAATTTTACTAAATGTATGTGCCTACATCCTTTTGTAAAGGAGGTGGCATAGATAATCTTTGATAGTTGAAAGAAAAAAAGAAAGAAACAAGATCCTCAGGGCCACTATTCTCATAAAGAATGACAAAGTGATACACCAGGTTTATTCAGCTTCAAAGGCAGAGAGCCTCAGCCTCTTCTCAGGAGAGCAATACTTTTAATGACTCCAGAGACAAGGTTGTTATTTGGAAATCAACAAGCATAGCCTGAGTTGACAGTGGCCTCTTCGTGTTTTACCTTTTAATGTGAGCTAATACTTTCTCCAATTTTTCATTTTTTCCTACCCACAAATAAACCAATATAAAGGGTGAGATATAATATTCATCCCACTCACTTCTCTATTTGATATGGCATCACTGATTTACCAGGTCCCTAGACTAATCCTTTATTTGGGGATAGAGCTTTTTTTTTTTTTTCAGAATAAGTAAAACAGAAATTCCATCTTAATAAGGCAAGTGTACCCCTTTGCTGCAATTTCAGCTGCTAGCAAACAATCATTCTGTGCATCAATTTAGTTTTCTTGGAAAGGAAAATAATGCATCGTTTCTATTTCATTGTATATAGTGAAGATCACTAATGCACCACTTCTTAAGGAAATGCATCTATAAATGAATGAACACAGCTACATGTGCTGCATAATAGAATACTCTGTAGAATAATTTAGAAAAGGAAAACTTAGGAGCATTCAGGAAAGAATTTCAAGGCTGAGAAGTTAATAATCTAATAAGTTTTTGAAATAATATTTAAACAATACAACTTTAGCATTATAAAGGCATGTTAGTGCAGCAATCTAAATTATTTTTATTCCTTCATGCTCAGATTTCTTCTCAGAAAGCCATAAGTCTAAACAGCTCAAAAGTAACAATGTTAAGAGAAAAATACAGATATAGAGAAATTAATTTACTGCCAAGGCACATAACTGAGGCAGAATAAATAAATGAAAAAGAATTTTGATTTTTTTTTCCTATTGAGGGGACAATGCCACCTACTCTTTAAAAACAATACATTAACTCCAGTTTCATTTTTGCATAAATCATTCAAGTGAAAAGTGGGTGATGAATTTGGAGGAAAATGTGTTCTCTACATTAGAAAAAAATGAAGATAATATCCACCCTAGTTAATTCTGAATTCCCTATGAATCAATCAGTAAAGTCTATAATGCATAGTTCTAATAATGGGGGCACACAGACCACTTGCATCAGAATCGCTTGAAGTGAACTTCAATATTTCAATTTTTTTACTCCATCCCAGAAGCAGTAATCTGAATTTTAGGGAATATGTCTTTTAATACATTCTCTAGGTCTTCCTTGTAATTTGATAATTATTTTTATAATCTTATTAGTACTTTTATATTTATCAATATATTGGCCTATATAAGAGTTGTAAATTAGCACAGGTATTTAGTATCACAAAGAAGATAAATAGCACAGCTATAAGATATAAAAATAATAGGGAGAGGGGAGAAGTCAACCACAAATACATCTGCTTACAGAAGAACAATAATAACAATAGCAGTTGACTTAATAAGAGTATGTTTTTTATGCTTTCTGAGTGTCAGAAACAAAGGTAGGTACTTGGGATGCAATGATTAACAGAGTCCGATTCCTATCATTTCAGGAGAAAAGAACTCACAGCTGGTGGAATAATAAATATTTATTATTGTATCTGTATTTCGCATATCATCAAGTTTTTTCACTCTCTCAATCGTAATATAACTACGTTGAAACCTTTTTTAATCTTAACCTTTCTCTGAGGCAGACTTTAGTCATTCTGCTCCACATTAAATTGATTGTCATCTAACCCTACTAAACAGCTGTTTCCTTCCTTGCTTTTCTGAGTTGGAACTGTTGTTTTTTGAAGTCCTTGCTAACCTATGTTTTGGTTTACTGTCTTGCTTCCATGGTGTACATCCACAAGTACATTTTCCAGTTGCATGTGGGAGGCAAACTTTCCAAATCCTTGCATGTCTGAAATTACTTTATTCTATCTTTACTTTTGATGGGTAGTATGATAGGGATACAATTCTAGGTGGAAAATAGTTTTTCTTTAAATTTTGAAGGTTAACTAGTCTTCTAGCATTCAATATTTATTGCTTAAATAGCTAATATCAGTCAAATTCTTTTTCTTTCTTTCTTTGGACAGAGTCTCGCTCTGTCTCCCAGGCTGGAGTGCAGTGGCCGGATCTCAGCTCACTGCAAGCTCCGCCTCCCGGGTTCACGCCATTCTCCTGCCTCAGCCTCCTGAGTAGCTGGGACTACAGGCACCTGCCACCACGCCCAGCTAATTTTTTGAATTTTTGTAGAGACGGGGTTTCACCGTGTTAGCCAGGATGGTCTCCATCTCCTGCCCTCGTGATCCACCCGCCTTGGCCTTCCGAAGTGCTGGGATTACAGGCTTGAGCCACGGCGCCTGGCCTCTTTTTTCTTTTTTGTTGACTGTAGTATATAGAACCAGAGAAGTGCGTGGTAAGAAAACTCTTGGAAAACTTGTTTTCCTTAAGCTTGGAGTTACAAAATTTGATGGCTTCATCTCAAGTGGAAACTTGATTGAAGCGAGGGAATTCCAGTGGCTACGACCTAATCACTCAGATTTTGGTAGGAAAAAAAAATGTTGTTGTTTTTCACCATGAAATAGTAAATATCACAGAAAGCAACTTGGCTATAGATGACTTAAAAGGTCACTGCATAAATTGACTATGTTTGGTGCAAGGCCACAGCAACAGAAAGAAAATGGACTATTCTGCCAGGGTTGATGTTGAGAAGTTGTAACAGGCCAACCAGAGCATGAACACTTTATGTCACAGAACTGTAAGGGGGAGACTCCCAGCTCCAGTAAGGTGGAGTTGGAGAATGTGTACATACAAAGACATGTAAGTACCTCATAGGAGGAAGACAACGTATTGACATCTGCCAGAAAGTGAACCTAGCATCCAAGAAAGAGTTATAAATCGTGTTAGCTAAATAGACATTTTATTTTCCTTTACAACTCGTAACTTTTTTCGATTTCAATCTTGGAAGAACCAAAGACAGGATAGTGAATGAAGGGAGAGAAGCAGAAGAGCTGAGAGAAACAGGGAAAATACAGAACATGTTTCCTTTGTTGAAGATCTCCAAGGATGAGTCGAACATCAGCTAGGGCTGGGAGTGGGGAAGAGGTGGAAAGAAATGTTTGAAATGCATATGAAACAGAAATTTTGGTTTGAATTAGACGAATGAAACTATCCTGTTATCCGAAAGTAACAAAAAAGTATATCAGATAAACCTGGGAAATCGTCAGGGTGAAGAAGGAATACTTGACTTTGCACACTTAAAAACAGAGATTAGAAAAAATTGGCGGTTGCCGGGCGCGGTGGCTCAAGCCTCTAATCCCAGCACTTTGGGAGGCCGAGACGGGTGGATCACGAGGTCAGGAGATCGAGACCATCCTGGCTAACACGGTGAAACCCCGTCTCTACTAAAAAAAAAAATACAAAAAACCAGCCGGGCGAGGTGGCGGGCGCCTGTAGTCCCAGCTACTCAGGAGGCTGAGGCAGGAGAATAGCGTGAATCCGGAGGTGGAGCTCGCAGTGAGCTGAGATCCGGCCACTGCACTCCAACCTGGGCGACAGAGCGAGACTCCATCTCAAAAAAAAAAAAAGAAAGAAAGAAAAAATTGAATCTATTTTTTTCTTGTATGTCCACAAATTCCAAGCCATTCAATAAACCAGTTATAACTTTTATTCCTTAATCATTACTTTAATGAGGTTCTAACAAGAATAGTCGATAAATATGAGCTCAATATAATAGAGTTTCTAGAAATTAATTTTTTAAATTTGAATGTGATTCTGTGTTTTTCCACTTCCTCCTTACTATTTCTCTATTTTATTCTTCTCCATAAATCTGGAAAAGATGGAACTAAGAAACTCTGAAGCTATAACAGAACCCATGAAACACAATAGCTAGTTTGGCTGGTCTTCCTTTCAAATACTGTTTTAAATCAAAACTAACACACTGCTTTGATTTCAGTATCAAGAAGAAATGGACCATTCTGTTTTCGCAATTGCATGGGAATCTATCCCTTTTTTGTTAAGGGTGATTGTTGACAGACCAGAGCAACTACTTACTCTTAGGCGCATTAGTCTGTCAGACAGTTTATCTTTTTCTTTTTAGACACTATTTTTTGTTCCAGTGTAGGGCAACTGTTCTTCTAATGTTCTTTTTTCCTTATAATATTAACAGGTGTCTTTGTCTAAACTAGGCATAGGGTTGTCTAGTTTCTGGATCTTTCTAATTGCTTAATCTAAGGAGCTATTCATTTTTTCTATATGTTTTTCTAAAACAAACTACCTTTAAAGTATCCCATAGCCCTTGCAATTCAGAAAGAGAAAGTATGCCCCGTTTTCTGACTAAAGCTGCCAATTCAGATTTAAGACCATCAAAATGAAAGTAGATAAGGAAGTGAAGTTGTGATATGCAAACTCTTATGGAGACCAAAATGTCTCAGAAAGTGGTAGTTAAGGCGGTCTCTGAAATAATGGCTAGATTCCTTCTTTCCTGCGTATACATAGGATTGGATTTTGACCAATCTATTTTGAAAACGAACAAACAAACAAAGATCTCAGAGGTAGCTACTGAGAGGTCTTATCTATTTTATGCACTTTTTATATCAATCTGTAGTCAAAATTTACCCATACATTTTGTATTAATCAGCCTGATCACAACTTCATTCTGCTTTTTCTAGCCAAATTTTAAGATTCCTGTATCCCATAAGGACATGAGCTGATTGATAGATATTAAAGAGACCCAGACTATATGTCCCAAAGACAATCCTAAATTCTTCAGTGAACTTTTGTCTCTCCTTAGGAGGGTTTGGCAAGTACTTACCTAGGTTATGCAAATTTAATCTTGACCAAGGGTTAAAACTATAAAACCAGCAAGATTGGTCGTCATCTCCAACTACATTGGTTGAGAATCACTTTCCTTTATCCTATCAATGGACTAAATAACTTGTTAAGCTGCACTGTCACTGAGACTCCCAGAGGGAGGCCTCACGGGATCTCCCATAAACTCTATCCTCATGCGAGTGGCATCGGCTGAGCAGCAGAGGGCCCAATCCTAATCCAAATCATAACACCAAAGATGGGACAAAAATTAACTAGAGCAACTCTTAGCATTATCCAGTAGTTCTCAACTGCAAGATAGTGGGGAGCAATTTCTCCCCCAAGGGGCCAGTGTCTGCAGACATTTTTGATTGTTGTAAGTTGGTGAGTGTGCTACTGGCTTCTAGAAGGTAGAAGCCAGTGACACCGCTAAATGTCTTGCAATAGGTGCAGCCACACAACAAAGAATTATCCAACCCAAAATGTTATTAGTGCAGAAATTGTGAAATCCTGGCATAAGCCTTTGTGCTAAAAATGCCGGACATGAGAATACTCTAAAGAAGAGCATTTAGAGGGAAAGGGGTAGAATTTTTAAAGCTCTGGCAGAATGGACCAGCCAGAGTTCAATTAACTTGGGAACCCGTTGGTCAAAAATGGCAGTCTGAATTGGAAAGAATTGTTATTGCAGGTTAATAGGTGTTGGTTAGGTAATACATGTTTATCCAGAGGGGTGGGGAAAAGGAGTCAGGGGCTAAGTCACATGCAAGAGAGGCTTGAGAGAAAGCTGTGAGAGACGAGGATAAGTGAGGGCCAGAATAGAAAATTGTCTTTCAGGAACAATGTGAAACACATACAGGAAATCCACAGGAGAGGGAACATGATTCCAAAGTGCAGAATGATTCTGCCTAACAGAAAAATTTTCTCTCTTTAGAATAAATAAGAATATGAAACATGATAATTAAGTTAGTTTACTGTTCAAAGAACTATACAATAAGAGCTATAATCTGCAGTATGGGCCTAGCCAAGGCAATGATATTTAGATAGAGAATATTAAACTTGTTTTGTGTCTACTTTATATTCATACCAAAGAGTTTTAATTGAATAATGTTAACTTCATTGCTTTTTACCCAGCTGATCTTTATACAAACTAAAGTGGGCAGGATTCCTTCCTACGATGGAATGTCTTCTAAAGCAAACATGGTGAAAAGTAGTTAAGGGCAACTTCTGTGGAATATAGACAGTCTGGATTGTTTGTCCTGTTTGAATGAAATCTGCAGAGATTGCAGGCTTTTATTCAGCAGTACAGAAGCAAGTTTCTTTGAAAAATGTTTTTAAATACAAACATCAATTTCTCATTAAACTTACATGTTTTAAATGGTCTTCCATTAACTGTTTTCTGAGTTAAACAAAATATTTGAAGGAAATTTAACAGATTTAATAGGTGAAAAAGACTTCCTATCACACCCAGGCAGAGGAAATGACATTTTCATGAGTGGAGGCCTGCCATGAAAATACTTTTAACAAAGCATCTTCCACAAAGCAACGTGGGCAAAGACTGAGGAACAGAGATATGCATATGAGGTAGCACAATGCCTAGTAATAAACAGACCTGTTTCTTTTTAATGTGTAATCTTTTAGCTTTCTGCCTGGATGATGTTATATAAGGCCATCATAATCAACAAATTTCACTGCTGCTGAGGAGAAGAGGAAGTCTAAACACATCAGCAATTTCTTAAGAAAGTGCAAATGCCAAACAAATCAGGAATTCATTAACTAGATGGTGCTGACATTTCCCAGTGGCTTTTGGAGAACTGAACCATTCATTCTTCAATCTTTACCTGGGGAACAGGGGGCTCTCTGATAGTACATATGAAGTGTGATTTTGTTTAGACTTTGTAAAAATCATGATCTGATGTTCATTCCTACTTTCAGTATTTTATTGGACATGACCTAAGTCACCTCAAGCGGTGATAGACCTTCCATATCTTATTCCCAATTTATTATGCTCATTGCTCGTCTCTGGCTGGAGACTATGAAGTATCAGTATTATCTACAACTGCTTATAGATGAGAGATATGGTAAAATTTCTTTTTAAACTCCCTTTACATTTTCCTACAAATATTAGTTATTCTTTTTTAATTATTGATTTTATAATTTTGTCTTTGCCATATTTGATTTAGTGGAGTTGGAATATATTCACAGCCTATAAACTGCAAAGGTAAATAATAAATGGCAAATTATTTCCCTTTATCACATGAATAGACAGTCTACTAGTCAGAATAGGAGGGATCTTACAAGGAAGACAATAAGAATATAGGGTATGGGCACACAACTTCACACAGTGTGGGGCAAGTAGAAACAGTCTGTGAGTAATTATATTAAATAATCAAATAATACAAAATCTCACAATCATGTGGATTAACAAACAATTCCCAGATGAGGCTCCTGAGTAGAAAAGCTTTCTAAGATCTTTTCTCATACATTTGTTTTTCATAACATAAAACACAGTTTGATTTTTGAATTGTTATAAACTTATTGTTCACAAAAAGTGAAATGTTTCTGTTAATTACATTAAGCGAAGAAGTAGATGCATTTAATAGTCAATTACAATATCAATATTATGTTAATAGTTCAACTAGCTTCCTACTATAAATCATGTTGGTATAACTTTAGACATTTTCCTGTCTCCAAAGTAATAGGTAGAATATATCTTTTTTAATTAAGCTGATTTTAATTGGCTTTTTTTCTGTATTAAAAATATTAAATTTTGACATTGATTACATAACTAGAGTCATTCTTGCTTTGGATATAATTTTGGGTAACATTTTAGCATGTTTTTCAAAGTATAATTTATTTGATTTTGCCATTCGGTAAGAAATAAAGAAAAAGAAGAATATGCTATTGTTTTATAAATGTTGCAACTTATAACAAAATGGTTTTCAACTCAAAGAGCCAGTAAGTTTGGTAAATCGCCAGTGGAATATTTGCCTAATCAATCGATCTATTTCAAGTTTCATATTTTTCAGTTTTCCCTAGTAGATCCTAAAGTATTTAAATTATGTTCCATCAGAAATAGCAAATTATGCTCTATTAAGTTAAGGATTCATCTAAAATGAGAATCAAGATCCACAGTTTTTAGTGGATTCTAAGTATTTACTGTAAAGGTCAGAAAATATTTCAGACATACACATTCATGACAAACCTTGAGCCAACCTTAGCTAAAGTGTGTAGATATTAAATCTATGTTCATTTTATCCTTTTATTATTATGTAGTTCTTACTATTTAACAAAACTGGATGACTTACAAGGAAAATATAAGAGGAACGATAAAATGATGAAATTGATGAACAATAAAATTCTATATCACCACAGCAACTTTTGGAAATGCAATGAGAAGTTTAGAGAAACACATAAAAGTATCATCTAAATATTTTGGCCAGAAGACTTTCAGTTCCAAAATGGCAGCATAGAAGCAAGCTGGCTTCACACTTCCCCAACAGAAAGCCAAAAACAAATACATAGAGTTGAGATTTTTGCCAACGACAGCCCAGAACTAAAATATATGAATGAGACAGTTCCTGGTGCCACAAAGAAGGGAAAGAACTCTGAGCAAATAAGAAGAGAATCAGTCTTCAGTATTTGCAGTGCCTTCCTCCACCATTTTGCCCGATACCAAACTCATGGAAAAATCCCACAACCCATGTTTTTCACACTGGAAAAAATGAGATTGAAGGTGTTAAACCAGTTTCCTCACAATCTTGGCAGGAAACTTGTCCTTGCCTTAACCCATAGGAAGGATCATGACTGCCTAAAGGAAGAAAAATTGCTAAGGACAGGAAGAAACAAAGCAGGGAGGCGGGTCTGCCATCTCCAGGGCTGGAAACTCTGCTCTGCTACTTGATGAAAGAAGACACCAAATCGGAGTTGCTGATTCAGCAGTACCAACCTGTAGGAGGTACATTCCACAGGTCCCTGAGCACAAACCTCTAGCCAGCCCTGACACAATAGTGGGATAAACCCTTTGAGACCTCCCCAGGTCAAGACAGGGAGTGCTCCAATCACTTACTAGATCTGAGGCAAACTTGGGTCTAAGGTGCTACCTAGACAGAAAAAGGAGACAACAACCTAACAGTAAAGACTCACTAAGCAAATATACCCCATATAACTCAAAACAAGCCAGACAGAGAACACTGGTATAAATAATCCTTTAGTGCAAAGACATATAAGCACAAGAAACAACAGCATATAGGGAAAAATGACCTCCTCAAAAGACAAAGCAAAAATTCAGTGACTGGCCCTAATGAGACAGTGTTTTGTCAGCTCTCTGACAAAGAATTTAAAATAGCAGTTATAAGGAAATTCAGTTATCTCCAAGGTAAGAGAGAAAACCAATTCAGAAATTTATCAGAGAAGTTTAACAAAGAAATTGAAATGATTTTTAAAAATCAGATAGAAATCTTGGAACTGAGATACAGATTTGTTGAATTGAAGAACTCAACAGTGTCTCAATAGCAGAAGGGACAAAGCAAAGGAAATAATTAACCAGCTTGAAGACTGGCTATTTGAAAATACACAGTCAGAGGAGAAAAACAAAAGAACAGCAAAGACTGCCTACAAAATCTACAAATTAACCAAATCTAAGAATTATTGGTATTCAAGAAAGAGTTTAGCAAGAGCAAGAGGTATAAAGTTTATTCAAAGAAATAATAACAAAAAACATTCCACAACTTGAGAAAGATATAAATACCCAGGGAAGGTATGAGAACACCAAAGAAATTCAACCAACTAATCTACCCCATAGCAGATAATAATCAAACTCTCAAAGGTTAAGGACAAAGAGAGAATCCTAAAAGTAGCAAAAGAAGCAAATAATATATAAAGGAGTTTCAATTCATCTACCAACAGACTTCTCAACAAAAACCATACAGGCCAGGAGGGAGTGGAAAGACATTTTCAAAGTGCTCAATGGAAAAAATTTCTATTCAAAATATTGTATCCAGCAAAATTATCTGTCAAATATGAAGGAGAAATAAAGTCTTTCCCAGATTAAAAAAAAAAAGAAAAAAGAAAAACCTGAAAGAATTCAACATCACCAGACCCATCTTACAGAAAATGCTAAAGGGAGCTCCTCAATCTGAAAGAAAAAAACACTAATTTGCAAAAACAAAACTCTTCAAAGTATAAAACTCACTGCTAAAATTAAGCACACAGACAAACCCAGCATACTCTATTACTGTAATGATGGTGGGCAACCACTCATAACTCTAGTCTGAAACCCAAAAGATAAGTCTATCAAAACCAATAATAACTACAGCAATCTGATAAGAGATGGGTAATATAAAACATGTCAGTTGAGACACCTGAAGGTCAAAATGGGAAAAATGTAGTTATAGCCTAGTTTTTGTCGTTTGTTTTTTGTCTTTGTTTCTATTCCTGTATTGGTGATCTAAGATAAGTTGTCATCTCTTTGAATAATTGTAATCTATAAATTGTTTATTGTAAGTCTCATGATAGAACCACAGCACAAAAACCTATGATAGACTCACTAAAAATTTAAAAAGCAATAAATTAAAACATACTACCAGAGAAAATTACTCAGCCACAAAGGAAGACAGTAATAAAAGAAGAAAGAAATTTCAAAGCAACCAGAAAACAAGACGTAAAATCACAGAAGTAAGTCCTTCCTTACCAATACTAACCCTAAATGTAAATGGATTAATATCTGCAATTAAAAGACATGGAGTAGCTAGATAAATAGAAACAAGACCCAATTGTATGCTGCCTTCAAAAACCTACTTCACCTGTAAAGACACACATATACTGAAAGTGAAGTAGTAGAAAAAGGTATTCCATGCAACAGGAAACCAATAAAAGGAGTAGTTATATCAGATGAAATAGAATATCAATCTAAGAGTGTAAAAAGAGACAAAAATTTTCAACATACAATGAGAAAGGAGTCAATTCAGCAAGAGTATATAACAATTGTAAATATCTATGCACCCAACACCAGAGTTCCTAAGTATATAAAGAAAACATTAAGAGACTTAAAAGGAGAAATAGACTTCAATACAATAATAATAGGAGACTTTAACACCCAACTTTCAGTAATGAATAGATCATCCAGACAGAAAATCAACAAACAGCAGTTAAACTACACACTAGATCTAATATACCCAACTGACATTTACAGAACATTTCACCCAACTGTTGCAGAATATACATTGTATTCATCAGTACATGGAATATTCTCCAGAACAAACTATAATTTAGACCATGAAATAAGTCTCAACAAATTCATAAAAAATGGAAATTATATCAAGGATCTTTTCTGACTACAGTGGAATAAAGCTAGAAATTTTTGGAGATTATTCTTTTTTCAACACACCTCAGTCATTTTTCAACATTTCCTCACATTTATGTAAAAGAATGAAACATAACTTCATAAAAGACAAATTAGAAATTCACAAAACAATTGCTTTTTAAAAGATGAAGAGTATGATGTTTAGTAGACATACATGGCCATTTTCTTTCCATCAGCAATTTTTTTCCTCCATAGCCAAGGCTTGAACATTTCATTTCATCTAAAAAGAAGAACCTCAGAAAATACACAAGCATGTAAAAATTAAATCATATGCTTCTGAATGACCAATGAGTCAATCAATAAATTAAGAAGAAAATTTAAAAATTTATTGAAACAAAAGAAGATGGAAATACAGCATACCACATTCTGTGGGATACAGCAAAAGAAGTTCTAAGAGGGAAGTATATAGCTATAAACAATTATATCCAAAAAGTAGAAAGAATTCAAATTAACAACCTAACAATGTATAACTCAATGAACTAGAAAAGCAAGAACAAAACAAACTCCAAATTAGCAGAACACAAGAAATAATAAAGATTAGAGCATAAATGAATAAAATTGAAACTAAAAAGAGATCAATGAAACCAAAAGTCATTTTAATAAAGATAAACAAAACTGACAAACTTCTGAGAGACATAAAAAAGGAGATATAATAAGTACAAAGAATTATGAAGCAATATTATGAACAACAATACACCAACAAATTCGAAAACCTAGAAGAAACTGATAAATTCCCAGACACATATAACCTACCAAGATGGAACCACGAAGAAATAGAAAATCTCAGCAAACCGAAAGCAAGTAATAAAACTGAAGTTGTAAATAAAAAGTTTTCTATCAAAGAAAAGCCCAGGACCTGACAGCCTCACTGCTGAATCCTGACAAACATTTAAAGAAGATACCGGCGTTTTGCAAGGTGGCCAACTAGAAACAATTAGTGTGCACCACTTTCACAGAGAGAAATGGAAGGGGAGAGTAAATACAGCACCTTCAACTGAAACATCTAGGTACATACATTGGGACTCATCAAGGAAACAACTCGACCCACAGAGAAAGGAGAAAAGCAAGTCAGGATTACTGCCCACTCAGGAACAACAAGGAGCCAGAAGGGCTCCTCTGCCCAGGGAAGCGGTGAATAAGTAAGTAAACCCTGGGACACACCCTTCTCCCACAGGATCTTCGCAACCCTTGCTTCAAGAGACCCCTTTGTGAACCCACTCCACGAGGGCGTTATGTCTAACACACCGACCTAGAGCAGAGCCCTAGGAGCCTTAGGTATCTGGGGTTCCTGGCAAAAGCTGCAACTCTGGAAAATCAGGTTAGACTGCCATACATAACCTTGGGAAAAGGGCTAAATCCAGGGAGCTGAGCAGCTACAGCCTGCAGACCCTACTTCCGCGGCACCTCACAGGATGACACCCATTGGCTTGGGAATCCAGCCAGTCACCAACAGCAGCGCTACACCTCCCTGAGACAGTGGCGAAGGGTGGGCCACCATCATTGTTCTTTCACAGCCTTAGCCAGGGTTGCCCTTGGGCTCTAGGGAATCTGATGTGACTAGGAAATTGAGCAGTCCTCTGGCACAGCCCAGCAGCTCTACAAAGAAGCAGTCAAACTGCTTATTCCTGTGGATCCCAGATCCCACTTGCTTTACTGGGCAGAATCTCCTGACCAGGATCTCCAGTCACCCCTACTGATGTTTTCTTGCCAACACCATTTTTAGACCTGTTGCCAGCCTGAACATACCTACAGGAGGTGGCTGGAAACCCTGGTCAGGAGATCCCGCCCGTTGAGGAGGAGCAGCCTCAGGGACCTGCTTAAAAAACAGTTTGGCCACTTTTTCATAGAGCAGTTCTGCTGTGGTAGAGGTACACTCTAGCCCCGAGTCCTATCAGACTCTTTAAAGCCAGAAGGCAAAAATGATTAAGGCTGCCAGATAGCAAAGATGGCAGCCTACTCCTCCCTCTGGAAGCTCCTCACTGTGCAGGTCCTGCAGGCCTGGGTCTTAAGCCACCCCCTGCCAGGGCTATCCAGCCAGTAGCAGCTCTGTAACTTCCTGTAATGGAGCTCCCGTTGGGAGGGATGGGTTGCCGTCTTTGCTGCTGTCTTTGCTGACTCCAGGCTTGGGATAGTATGTAGGGACCAGGGCTGGTCCAGACCCCCAGCACAGAGAAACTATCTCATTACAATCAGAGGCAGCCCAGCATTCCTCTGAGGAGGAAATCCCAGAGTCAACCCACAACTCCTCTGCCACCACAGTTACAGTGGTATCACACTAGCATCCCTTGGGCTGGGAAAAAACAAAGGGCCTAGTCATTACACTGGCACCTCCAGCACACCATAGCTTCCATATGGAGAGGACTTCAGACCCTCTTCCATGGGAACCCCCACACCCAAATCTTGACCAGGAAGGACCCCAAGCTCAGACCATAGAAGAGTCACCCCACCCATGGCTGAGCATACCCACTGGGATCGGCCCAGAGATTTCCTGAGTTTCCCCAGAGGCATACAACCACCCCTCTGCCACTGCCACAATGGCAGTTCTATTCCTGCTTCCTTTAGTCTGGGGAGGAAACAAAGAGCCTGAGGGTTATATCCAAGCTCACAGCATGCCACAGTCACCATACAGAGAGAAAACCAGTCTCTACTTCTAGTGAGTCTTCAACCCCCTGCCCCCCAAAAAGTGAAACCTCAAGCTCATGTCAGCAGTGCAGCCACCCTACCCCACTGATTAAACCCACCCAGTAACACTCCACATTTCCCAGGGCAACCCAAAGCTTCTCTGCCACTTGCTCTGCAGTGGTACTACCCCTGCTACCCTCGGACTAATGAAAGAGTAAAGATTCTAAGTGCCTTATCCACACCTTCAACAAGCTGCAGTCAACCAAAGGAGAAGAGGTTAGTCTGTCTCCCACAGGTCCCACTCCCCCTGCTCATAACCAGGTAAGGAACTCCTAGCTCAGGCCCATAGCACAGTTCTCCCCATTCTGGGATGGTTGCTTGTTGCTTGCATGGAGCGATGCTGACCCACATCTTTCTGGGGTGGAGCCCCCAGGAGATAAGCAAAATACCCTTGGCCACAACCACTAATAAAGACCCTCCCTCTGCCGCCTCTAAGTTGGGGAGGCAACATAAACCCTGAGATCACCCCAGAGCTGTGGTGGGCATCCCAGCGTGTCAAGCCATAGTCTACAGCCAGCAGTCAAGTGGGAGAGGAGCCCACACTTTCAGAGCATTGAGAAGTAGCATGGCTGCAACTGTGAAGAAATATAGAAGAGCCATATGACTGAGCAAAAGCCTACCGACTGACCAGTACACCTAAGCACCACCAACTAATTCACACTTCAAAGTTTCAACACCAAAATTTCCTCACTAACACATTCCCCTGTGAAACCTAAGACAAGTCAGTTACAGATAAAGACCCTAGACAAAGCCTCAACTCTATGAAAACATCCAGAAAAGAAGCCTATTGACTGCATTCAATCTATACTGCAGTTAAAAGAGCACTCATGCACAGAGATGAGAAAGAACCAATGCAAGAACCCTAGCAACACAAATGGTCAGAGTGTCTTATGTCCTCCAAATAACTACACTTGTTCTCCAACAAGGGTTCTTAACCAGGCTGAGTTGGCAAAAATGACAAAGAGAATTCAGAATATGGACAGGACTGAAGATCATCAAGATTTAGGAGAATGGCAAAACCCAAACCGAAAAGGAAACTAAGTATCACAATAAAAGCATACAGGAGTTGACAGATGAAATAACTGGTTTAAAAAAAAGAACCTAACTGATCTGATAAAGCTGAAAAGCACACTACAACAATTTCACAATACAATCACAAGTATTAACAACAGAATAGACTAAGCTGAGGAAAGAATCCCAGAACTTGAAAACTGGTTGTCTGAAATAAGACAATCAGCCAAAAATGAAAAACAGAATGAAAAGAAACAAACAAATCCTCTGAGAAATACGGGATTATGTAAAGAGACCAGATATGAATCACTGACATCCCTGGAAGGGATAGAAAAAAGCAAACAACTTGGAAAACATGTGTTCACACCTGAAAACATTCCCCACCTGGCTAGAGAGACCAACAGTCAAATTCAGGGAACACAGAGAACCCCTGCAAGATTCTATACAAGATCATCTCCAAGGTACATAATCATCAGATTTTCCAAGACTGAAATGAAAGGAAGACTATTAAAGGCAGCAGTCACAGAGAAAGGGCAGGTCACCTACAAAGGAAATCCCTTCAGGCTAACAGGGGACCTCTCAGCAGCAACTATATGCCAAAATAGATTGAGTACCTATATTCAACATTCCTGAAGAAAAAAATTTTCAACCAAAAAATTTATATTCAGTCAAACTAAGTTTCCTAAGCAAAATATAAATAAGGTCCTTTTCAGATAAGCAAATACTGAGGGAGTTTTTTGTAAGGCAGGTTTCATTACCATTAGACCTGCCTTACAAAAGATCCTAAAAGGAACACTAACTATGGAAAGGAAAGACCATTACCAGACAATAAAAAGACATACTTTAGTACACAGACCAGTGACACTATAAAGCAACCACACAAACAAGCTGGCATAACCAGTTGCAAACACAATAACAGGATCAAATCCACACATATCTATACCCATCTCCAATGTAGATGGGCTAAATCCCCCCATTTAAAAGGCAGAGTGGTAAGCTGGATAAAAAAGCAAGATCCAATGGTACATCTTTAAGAGACCCACCTCATACACAGTGACACCTCAACTATGCATCTGACAAAGGTCTAATATCCAGCATCGATAAGGCACTTAAACAAATCTATGAGCCAAAACAAACAATCTTGCTAAAAAGTGGGCAAAGGACATGGACATTTTTCAAAAGAAGACATAGATACAGCCAAACAGGCATATATTTTTAAAAAGAGCTCAACATTACTGATCATTAGAGAAATGCAAATCAAAACCACAATGAAATACCATCTTACTCAGAAAGGATATGAGTAAAAAGTCAAAAAAATAACAAATGCTGGTGGGGCTGAAGATAAAAGGGAACACTTATACATTGTTGGTGGGAGTGTAAATTAGTTCAACCATTGCAAAAAGCAGAGTGGTGATTCCTCAAAGAGCTTAGAAAAAAACTATCACTGAACCCAGCAATCTAATTACTGGGTATATACCAAAAATATATATATATGTAAAACATTCTACCATAAATATGAATGTTCATCGCAGCACTATTCACAATAGTGAAGACATGGAATCAACCTCAATGCCCATCAATGACAGATTGGATAAAGAAAATGTGGTACACATACACAGTGGAATACTAGGCAGCCATAAAATTAGATGAGGTCATTTCTTTTCACAGGAACATGGATGGAGCTGGAGGCCATTATCCTTAGTAAACTAAAGCGGGAACAGAAAACAAAATACCATACGTTCTCACTTATAACTGGGAGCTAACTGGTGAGAACTCATGGACACAAAGAGGGGAACAACAGACACTAGGACCTACTTGAGGCTGCAGGGTGGGAAGAGGGAGAGCATCAGAAACAATAACTATTGGGTACTAGGCTTAGTACCTGGTTGATGAAACAATCTGTACAACAAAACTCTGTGACATAAGTTTACTTATATAACAAACTTGCACATGTACTCCTGTACCTAAAATAAAAGTTTAAAAAATAATAAGTAAATAAATAAATAAAGTACTACTTCTACCCAAATGCTTCAAAAAAGAAATGAAGACAAATAAATACTTCTGAACCCATTCTACAATTCCAGTGATAAGGTTTGACTGTGTCACAACCCAAATCTCATCTTGATCTGTAGCTCCCATAATCCCCATGTGTCATGGGAGGGACCCAGTGGGAGGTAATTGAGTCATGGGGGTGGTTTTCTCCCATGCTGTTTTCATGATAGTGAATAAGTCTCATGAGATCTGATAGTTTTATAAAGGGCAGTTCCCCTGCACAAGCTCTCTCGCCTGCCTCCTTGTAAGATGTACCTTTGCTCCTCCTTTGCTTTCTGACATGATTTTGAGGCCTCCCCAGCCATGTGGAACTGTGAGTCCATTAAACCTCTCTCTTTTTTAAAATAAATTAACCAGTCCCAGGTATTTCTTCATAGCAGTATGAAAATGAATTAATACAGTAAATTGGTACCACAGAAAGTGGGGTGCTGCTATAAAGATACCCAAAAATGTGGAAATGACTTTGTAACTGGGTAACAGGCAGATGTTGGAACCATTTAGAGGGCTCAGAAGAAGACAGGTAAATGTGGGAAAGTTTGGAACTTCCTAGAGACTTAGAGGGCTCAGAAGACAGGAAGATGTGGGAAAATTTGGAATTTCCTGGAAGCTGAGGTGGTCTCAGATGGAAAAGAGAAGCTTGTTGGGAACTAGAGAAAAAGTGACTCTTGTTATGCTTTAACAAAGAGACTGGCAGCATATTGCCCCTTCCCTAGAAATCTGTGGAACTTTGAACTTGAGAGAGACAATTTAAGGTATGTGAAAGAAGAAATTTCTAAGTGGAAAGTATTCGAGAGGAAGCAGAGAATAAAACTGGAAAATTTGCAACCTGAAGATATGATACAAAAGAAAAACCCTTTTTCTGGGGAAAAAATTCAAGCCTGCTGCAAACATTTGCATAAGTGACAAGGAGCCCAATGATAATGACCAAGACAATTGGGAAAATGTCTCCAGGGCATGTCAGAGACCTTCAGAGCAGCCCCTCTCATCACAGACCTGGAGGCCTAGGAGGGAAAAATGATTTCATGGGCTGGACCCAGGGCACTCCCTGCCAGGCCTAGTGCCTTCTTGCTCTATGCAGCCTTTGGAACATGTTACCCTGCATCCCAGCTCCTTCAACTCCAGCTGTGGCTAAAAGGAGCCAAGGTACAGTACAGGTCACGGCTTCAGAGGGTGAAAGCCTCAAGCCCTGGCAGCTTACACATGGTATTGAGCTTGTGAGTACACAGAAGTCAAGAATTGAACTTTGGGAACCTTTACTGAGATTTCAGAGGATGTATGAAAACAGTTGGATGTCCAGGAAGAAGTTTGCTGGAACAGCAAGACGAGCCCTCATTGGAAAACCTTTGCTAAGTCAGTGCAGAAGAAAAATATAAGTTTGGAGCTCCCACACAGAGTCCCCACCATGGCACTGCCTAGTGGAGCTGTGAGAGGAGGGCCACTATCCTCCAGATGGCAGAATGGTGGATCCACCAACAACTTGCACCTTGCACCTGGAAAAGCCATGGACACTGAATGCCAGCCCATGAAAGCAGCCAGGAGGAGAAGCTAGACCCTGCAAAGCCACAGGGGCAAAACTTCCCAAAACTATGGGAGCCCATCTCTTGCATCAGCATACCCTGGATGTGAGACATGAGTCAGAGGAAATCATTTTGGAGCTTTAAGATTCAACTGCCCCTCTGGATGTTGGACTTGCATGGGGCCCATAGCTCCTTTGTTTTGACAAATTTCCCCCATTTGGAATGGGTGTATTTACCCAGTGCCTGTACCCCCACTGTTTCTAGGAAATAACTTACTTGCTTTTGATTTTACAGTCTCATAGTTGGAAAGGATTTGCCTTGTCTCAGATCAGACTTTGGACTGTGGACTTTGGAGTTAATGCTGAAATAAGTTAAGTCCTTGGTGGACTGTTAGGAAGGCTTGATTGGTTTTGAAATGTGAGAACATGAGATTTGGGAAGGATCAGGAGCAGAATATTATGGCTTTGCTGTGTCCTCACCCAAAATCTCATATTAAATGTATCTTCCATAACCCCCACCTGTTCTGGGAGAGGTAATTAAATTATGGGGCAGATTTTTCCCATGCTGTTCCCATGATAATGAATAAATCTCATGAGATCTGATGGTTTTATAATGGGCAGCTTCCCTACACTCGCTGTCTTGCCTGTTGCCATGTAAGACATGCCTTTGCTCCTAATTTGCCTTCTTCCATGATTGTAAGGCCTCCCCAGCCATGTGGAACTGTGAGTCCATTAAACCTCTTTTTCTTCATAAATTTCCCATATCGGGTATTTCTTCATAGCAGTATGATAATGGTCTAATGTGAAGGTTAAGTTTGAGTGTCAACTTGATTGAATTGAAGGATGCAAAGTATTTATCCTGGGTGTGTCTATGAGGGTGTTGCCAAAGGAGATTAGCATTTGAGTCAGTGTGCTGAGAAAGGCAAATCCACCCTTAATTTGGTGGACAAAATCTAAACAGCTGCCAGTGAATATAAAGCAGGCAGAAAAACATGAAAAGGCTAGACTGGCCTAGTCTCCCAGCCTACAGCTTTCTCCCATGATGGATGCTTCCTGCCCTCAAACATCAGACTCTAAGTTCTGCAGTTTGGGGACTCAGACTGACTGTCCTTGTTCCTCAAGCCTGCAGACAGCCTACAGTGGAATCTTGTGATTGTGTAAGTTAATACCTAATACTTAATAAGCTCCCTTTGATATATATATATCCTATTAGTTCTTTCCCTCTAGGGAATCCTAACTAATACAGATTTTGGCACCAGGAGTAGTTCTAGAGGAAAAGAATATTAAGGCTGGAGTTCTTCCACTGGTTTTGGGGTTTCTGAAGTTGGCTGCTTATCATGATTAAACCAAAAACTGCTGAGGACTCTACTTCTAATAGTATGGAGAACGCTGATAGTCCTTGATGTGAACTGTTTAAGGAGTTAGGCAAAATAAATAAATTTGACACTCCTGACTCACCATTCAGGAGAGGCCAGGAGTTTAGTGAATATATACATAATACCTTTGACCATATGTGGAGAATCAAGGAAAATAATGAAGCTGGTTGGTTGCTCCTAAGTTCAGTGGACAAAGTGATGAAAGAAAATGATGAACTCAGGAATTCTGTCTCCCAGCTTGAAAAGCAGATACTGATCCTCAAATCTGCTAAGACTGCCCTGAATGAGAGTCTTAACCCCGTAGAGAAAGAACTGAAATTGTGGAGAAACAGATAGAAGTTCTCTTATCATGTGAGTGGCTGACCTGCAATGAAATGTGCATGCACAGCCTTGCCAGGTGTCTACTGTTAAATGAAGGCATTGGTTGGAAAAGAATGGGACCCTGCAACTTGGAATGGGGACATCTGGGAGGACGCTGATGGACGCTGATGAAGCTGGAAACACTGAGTTTGTAAACTCTGATAAATCTCTTTTGGCCAGAAGAAACAGCTTCCCCATCCTCAATAATAGCATCATCCCTTCCCTAACTCATGCTGCCATCAGCCTTTCCACCTTAGTCTGGGGAGATAAACCATGTGCTGCCTGAGGCAGAAGTGCTGTCCTCCCTGAGACAGTTGCCAGACAAAATTATGTTGATTCTCCTCAGGAGCCACCCCCAACACCTTTGTATGCTTCTAGACCTATAACTAGACTAAAGTCTTGGTGGACCCATACACGTGAGGTTGAGAGTGTGACCCATGAGAAAATGCACTACACTAGAAAAAAACTACTTGAGTTTTCTAATTTAGATAAACAGAAATCTAGATAACAGGCATGGGAATGGATATTAAAGGTATGGAATAATGGTGGAAGGAACATAGAGTTGGATTAGGCTGAATTTATTGATTTGGGCCCACTAGGTAGGGACTGCATTTATTGTTGCAACTTGAGGAGTTAAAAAAGATGCTACTAGTTCATTAGCTTTGTTAGCTGAAATATGGATTAAAAGTGGCCCACTGTGAGGAACTGGAAATGCCTGATCTCCCTTGGTTTAATGCAGAGGTAGGGATTCAAAGGCTTAGGGAGATTGGGATGCTGGAGTGGATTAGTCACTTTAGACCTACTCTCATCCCAGTTGGGAGTGTCCAGAAGACATACCCTTGACCAATGTCATGCAAAATAGATTTGTGAGGGTAGTACCTGCATTTCTGAAGAGCCCTGTAATTGCTTTTCTCTGTATGTCAGATCTAACGGCGGACTCTACAGTCACTCAACTACAAAATTTAAATACACATCTCCTGGTACCTGGTAGGCAGCCATCGACTTTGCAAATGATTTTTTTCTCCATTCCTGTCCATAAGGCCCACCAGAAGCAATTTGTCTTCAGCTGGCAAGGCCAGCAAACTACCTTTACTGTCCTACCTCAGGGGTACATCAACCGTCTGGCTTTGTGTCATAATGTTATTCAGAGAGAACTTGATTGCTTTTCGGTTCTACAAAATATCATACTGGTCGATTACATTGATGACATTATGCTGATTGGATCCAGTGAGCAAGAAGTAGCAAACACACTGACTTATTGCTGAGGCATTTGCATGCCAGAGGATGGGAAATAAATCTGACTAAAATTCAGGGACCTTCTACCTCAGTAAAATTTCTAGGAGTCCAGTTATGTGGAGCCTGTCAAGATATTCCTTCTACAGTGAAGGATAAGTTGCTGCATTTGGTCCCTCATACAACAAGAAATACACAAATGCCTAATGGGCCTATTTGGATTTTGGAGGCAACACATTCCTCATCTGGATGTGTTATTCCAACCCATTTATCAAGTTACCCAAAAGGCTGCCAGCTTTGAATGGGGTCCAGAATAAGAGAAGGCTATACAACAAGTCCAGCCTGCTGTGTAAGCTGCTTTGCCTCTTGGTCCATATGACGCAGCAGATTCAATGGTGCTTGAGGTGTCAGTGGCAGATAGAACCTTTGGCAGGCTCCCATAGGTGAATCACAGTGGAAGCCTCTAGGATTTTGGAGCAAGGTCCTACCATCTTCTGCAGATAACTACTCTCCTTTTGAGAGGCAGCTCCTGGCCTGTTACTGGGTTTTGGTGGAAACTGGATGCTTGACTATGGGTCATCAAGTTACTATGTAACTTGAACTGTCTATCATGAACTGGATGCTTTCTGACCCATCTAGCCATAAAGTGGGTCATGCACAGCAGCATTCCATCATCAAATGGAAGTGGTATACATGTGATCAGGCTCTAGCAGGTCCTGAAAGCAAAAGTAAGTTACATGAGGAAGTGGCTTGGTCAAATGCCCATGGTCTCCATTCTTCCCACTCTGCCTTCTCTCTCCCAGCCTGCACCAGTGGTCTCATGGGAGTTCCTCAGTTGACAGAGGAAGAGAAAACTAGGGCTTGGTTCACAGATGGTTCTGCACTATATGCAGGCACCCAAAAATGGACAGCTGCAGCACTACATCCCATGTCTAGGACATCTCTGAACAGTGGTAAAGGGAAATCTTCACAGTAGGCAGAACTTCAAGCAGTGCACCTGGTTGTGCACATTGTTTGGAAGGAAAAATGGACAGATGTGCAATTATATATTGATTCATGGGCTGTAGCCAATGGTTTGGCTGGATGGTCAGGGACTTGGAAGAAGCATGATTGGATATTGGTGACAAAGAAATTTGGAAAAGAGGTATGTGGATGGACTTCTCTGAGTGGTCAAAAGCTGTGGAGACATTTGTATACCATGTGAGTGTTCACCAACAGGTGACCCCAGCAGAGGATTTTAATAATCCATTGGATAGGATGACCCATTCTGTAGACACCATTCAGCCTCTTTCCTCAGACAGCCCTGACATCCCCCTGTAAATCTATGAACAAAGTGGCCATGGTGGCAGGGATGGAGGTTATGCATGGGCTCAGCAACATGGACTTCCACTCACAAGGCTGACCTGGTTATGGCCACTGCTGAGTGCCCAATTTGCCAGCAGCAAAGACCAACACTGAGCTCTCAATATGGCACCATTCCTTGGGTAATCAGCCAGCTACCTGGTGGCAGGTTGATTATATTGGACCCCTTCCATCATGGAAAGGGCAGAAGTTTGCTCTCACTGGAATAGACACTTACTCCAGATTTGGGTTTGCCTGTCCTACATGCAATGCTTCTGCCAAAACTACCATCTACAGACTCACAGAATGATTTATCCACTGTCATGGTATTCCACACAGCATTGCATCTTACCAAGGCACTCACTTTATGGCTAAAGCAGTGCAGCAGTGGGCTCATGCTCACGGAATTCACTGGTTTTATCATGTTTCCCATCATCTGGAAGCAGCTAGATTGATAGAACAATGGAATGGCCGTTTGAAGTCACAATTACAATGCTAACTAGGTGACAATACTTTGCAGGGCTGGGACAAAGTTCTCCAGAAGGCCATGTATGCTCTGAATATGCGTCCAATATATGGTACTGTTTCTCCCATAGCCAGGATTCATGAGTCCAGAAATCAAGGGGCGGAAGTGGAAGTGGCACCACTCACCATCATCCCTAGTGATCCACTAGCAAAATTTTTGCTTCCTGTTCCCACAACATTAAGTTCAGCTGGCCTAGAGGTCTTAGTTCCAGAGGGAGGAACACTGCCACCAGGAGACATAACAATGATTCCATTAAATGAAAGTTAAGATTGCCACCTGGACACTTTGGGCTTCTCCTACCTTTAAGTCAACAGTCTAAGAAGGGTGTTACACTTTTGGCTGGTGTGGCTGACCCAGACTATCAAGGTGAAATCAGTCTGCTACTCTATAACAGAGGTAAGGAAGAGTATGTGTGTGTATGTGTATATATATACACATATACATATACATATACATATACATATACATATATACACGTATACACACACACACACACACACACACACACACACATATATCTACGTGCACACGTATACATCTTCTATTACTTTTGTCCTTCTAGGGAACCCTAATACAACCAATACAGCTAGCATTATAATGATACTCAAACCAGACAAAGACACAATACAGAAAAGAAAACTACAGGCCAAAATCACAGATGAACATATATGCAAAAATCCTCAACAAAATAGTCGTAAATCTAATTCAACAATATATGAAAAAGATCATTCACCATGAGCAAATATGATGCAAAGACATCACATTGTTGCATCTAGGGATGCAAAAACATTTCAAAGTACATAAATCAGATATAAAATCTATTTATTTCAATAGATGCTAGAAATGCATTTGATATAATTTGGCATCTCTTTATGATAAAAACCATCATCACAATGGGTATAAAACTGATATTTCTCAAAATAATAAAGACTATCTATGACAAACCCACAGCTAACATCAAACTAAGGAGGCAGAAATTGAAGGTCTTTTTTGTAAGGACTGGAACAAAACAAGGAGTTCCACTCCCACCGCTGTTATTCAACATAATACTGGAAGTCCCAGCCAGAACAATTAGGCAATAAAAAAAAAAAAAAAGGGCATTGAAACTGGAAAGGAGGAAGTCAAATTAGCTTCCTTCACAGACAACGTAGAACCAAAGATGGCCGAATAGGAACAGCTCCAGTCTCCAACTTCCAGCGCCAGCGACACAGAAGACCCGTGATTTCTGCATTTTCAACTGAGGTACTGGGGTCATCTCACTGGGGAGTGCCAGACAATTGGTGCTGGTCAGCTGCTGCAGCCCGACCAGTGAGAGCTGAAGCAGGGCGAGGCATCGCCTCACCTGGGAAGCGCAAGGGGGAAGGGAATCCCTTTTCTTAGCCAGGGGAACTGAGACACACAACACCTGGAAAATCGGGTAATTCCCACCCCAATACTGCACTTTAAGCAAACGGGCACACCAGGAGATTATACCCACACCTGGCCGGGAGGGTCCCACGGCCACGGAGCCTCCCTCATTACTAACACAGCAGTCTGCAGCGATCTAACCGCAAGGCAGCAGCGAGGCTGGGGGAGGGGCGCCCGCCATTGCTGAGGCTTAAGTAGGTAAACAAAGCCACTGGGAAGCTCGAACTGGGTGGAGCTCACAGCAGCTCAAGAAAACCTGCCTGTCTCTGTAGACTCC
>NW_016803608.1:1113778-1120803 GCF_001698545.2 Rhinopithecus bieti | reverse complement strand
ACGTAGAACCTAGAAAAATATAAAAATGTCACCAAAAAACTGGTAAAGCTGATAAATTAATTCAATAAACTTGTAGGATAAAAAAATCAACATAAAAAAATCAGTAGCACTGATATACGCCAACAGCAAAGAACCTGAAACAGAAATCAAGAAAGCAACCTTATTTACAATAGCTACAAAAAAATGTAAAATACTTAGGAGTCAATATAACTAAAGGAGTAAAAGAACTATGCAAGGAAAGCTATAAAATATTGGCGAAAGAAATTGAAGAGGACACAAAAATATGAAAAGATATTCCATGCTCATGGATTGCAGAAATTGATATTTTAAAATGATAATACTACCCAAAGCAATTTACAGATTCAATGAAACCTCTTTCAATATATCAATGACATTCTTCACAAAATAGAAAGAAAATCCTAAAATTTATATGGAATGACCAAAGACCTCAAATAGCCAAAGAAATTCTGAACAAAAAAAGATAAAACTGAAGGCATAATACTACCTCACTTCAAAATTTACTACAAAGTTATAGTAACCAAAACACCAAAACAAGAGAGTACTGGCACAAAAGCAGACAAATGTACCAATGAAACAAAATAGAGACTCCAGATATAAAATCATGCATTTATAGCTGACTCATCTTTAATAAGGGTGCCAAGAACAGGAACAAACAATCTTTTCAATGAATGGTGCTGAGAAAACACATGCTGAAGAATGAAACTAGACCCCCTTTCTCATTCTACATAAAAATCAAATCAAATTTGATTAAAGACTTAAATCTAAAACCTCAAACTATGAAACTATTGGAAGAAAACATTGGAGAAATGATCTAGGACATTAATCCAGGCAAAGACTTTTTGTGTAAGACCTCAAAAGCACAAGTTACCAAAGCAAAAATAGACAAATAGGATTACATCATGCTAAACAGCTTCTGTACCACAAAGAAAACAATCAACAAAGTGAAAAGAAAACCCACAGAATGGGAGAAAGTATTCACCAACTATCCATCTGATAAGGGATTAATAGCCAGAATATATATAGAGAAGGGCTCAAACAACTCAATAGCAAAAAATTTCAAAACAAACAAACAAAAAAGAATTAACACCAAATAATCTGATTTTTTAAATAGACAAAAGATCTGAACAAACATTTCTCAAAATAAGACATACACACAACAATAGATAAAGGAAAAACTGTTCAACATCACTAATCAGAGAAATGCAAATCAAAGCCACAATGAGATATCATCTCATCCCTGTTAGAATACCTATTATTAAAATGACAAAGCATAACAGATGATAGTGAGGATATGGAGAAAAAAAGAACGCATACACTGTTGGTGAGAATGTAAATTTGTGCAGCAACTATGGAGAATCTCACAGTATGAAGATTCCTCAAAAAACTAAAAGTTGCACTACTATATGATCCAGCAATTCCAATAGTGGTCATATATCCAAAAGAAAGGAAATCAATATATCTAAGGGATATCTGCACTCTCATGTTTGTTGCAGCACTTTTCACAGGAGCCAAGATATAGAATTGACCTAAGCATCCATTAATGGATGAATAAGGAAAATTTAGTACATCTACATGACGGAATATTATTCAACCATAAAAAGAATGAAATGCTGTCATTTGTAGCAACATGAATTGATCCAGAGGCCATTATATTAGGTGAAATAAGCCAGGCCCAGAGAGACATGTTCTCACTCATATGCGGGAGCTTAAAAAATGGATCTCATGGCTGGGCACAGTGAATCACACCTGCAATTCCAGCACTTTGGGAGGCCGAGGCAGGTGGATCATGAGGTCAAGAGATAGAGATCATGCTGGCCAACATGGTGAAACCCATCTTTACTAAAAGTACAAAAACTAGCCGGGCATGGTGGCACGCGCCTGTAGTCCCAGCTACTCAGGAGGCTGAGGCAGGAGAATGGCTTGAACCTGGGAGGCAGAGGTTGCAGTGAACCACGATCACGCCACTGCACTCCAGCCTGGGTGACAGAGCGAGACTGTCTCAAAAAATAAATAAATAAAATAAAATAAAGGATCTCATAAAAAGAGAGTAGAATGGAGGTAGGGTGCCAGAGGCCAGAAATGGTACAAGGAAGGGAGAGATGAAGGGGGGAAAAAAGAATATAAATGTACTTATTACCACTGAACTGTACACTTGGAAATGGTGAAGGTAAATTTTATATGTATATTCCACCTCAATTAAACAAAGTGTAAAAAAAGAAGAAAACAGAAAAAAGTTGAATGTTCTAACTATATACTAGGTGAAGTTAAAAGATAATCTAAGCCATAGTTGCTGGCCACTAATAATTGAAGTTAAAAGACTAAAATACATTTTACAACTTAAAAGCACTTTATTAAAAGGTTTTGAGTGAATAGAAGGTCAAAAATGCAATTCCATAATAGTTGAAGAATTATGTATCAAAGGTCAAAAGCTTAAACCAAAGCTTTACTCAGGGGAAATTCAGCTTCTATTTATCACTGGACGGGAAAGTAAGAAAATAAAGAAAATTCCTTTAAGTGCAAAAGTTAAGAAATAAGCAGCAAAACCAGCTTAAGGAAAGAAGGAAAAGGAAGTAATAAAATCAAAATTAAAATTAAAGTATAATTAAAATACTAGAATACTTTGTAAAAAATGTATTTTATTAACATAAGGGATAAATGCTGGAGAGAGAGAATCTAAATAAAGCAATAACTATTTTAATTAAGAAATATGGTAATCCTTCAAAAAGCTAAAAGCAGAACTACCATTCAACCCAGCAATCTCATTACTGGTTGTTTACCCAGAGGAATATAAAGCATTCTACCATAAAGACAAATGCACATAAATGTTCATTGCAGCACTGTTCACAATAGCAAAGACATGGATTCAACTTCAATGCCTATCAATGACAGACTGGCTGAAGGAAATATGGTACATATACACCATGGAATATTATTCAACCATAAAAAAAGAATGAGATCACATCTTTTGCAGAAACATGGATGCAGCTGGAGGCTATCATTCTTAGCAAACTGATGCAGGAAAAGAAAAGTAAATACTGCATGTTCTCCCTTATAAGTAGGAGTTAAATGATAAGAATTTATGAACACAAAGAAGGAAAAAACAGACACTGAGACATACTTGAGGGAGGAGAATGGAAGGAAGGAGAGGAGCAGAAACAATAACTATCGGGTACTGAGCTTAATAATATGTAAAACAAACTCTTGTGACATGTGTTTGTGTAGCAAACTTTCACATGTACCCCAAGGCTAAAATAAATATTTTTTTAAAAAGGAATATGGAGCAAATGATTCCCATGCTTTAAAAACTGCAGCAGATGATTACAAAAGATTAAACATTTCCCATTCTTTATTAAGTGGGGTTTACTTTTTTCCCATGAATATAAAAACAAACATCTATCTCTTCCTCTCCATTTCTCTCTCCTTTTCTCTCCCTTTCTTCCTTCCTACCTGCCCCCCACACACCCATATTGAAGAAAAGTCCAATAAGTAAAACCAATTCATACTATTTTTACAGATAAGGAAACAAGTCAAAGGTAATTAGGTGACTTGTAAACAATCATAGAGTCACAAGGCTGAAACCAGATTGCTCCCCCTATGGCTTCTCTGCACTAATGGTTCCCTACTGATACTGACTACATAGTCAGAGTTAGGAAATTGATCTGATTATTTAATGTGATTAGCATATCAAATTCTGAATTATTTGGTTATCAAATATATTCTGAAGCCAAGAGGGGCTCAAGTATATTAACAAAAATTTTTTAGATAGTCATAGAGCTTTTATGTGTACATTCACAGTTACCATCTATTAATCTGCATATTCTACCTCTTTACCCAAAAGTTTTTTGTTTTGTTTTGTTTTGTTTTTTTGCAGGTTAATTTTTTTTCCTTTTTTTTACATTAAGTTCTGGGATATATACGCAGAACGTGCAGGTTTGTTACGTAGGTACACGTGTGCCATGGTTTGCTGTGCCTATTGATCCATCTTCTAAGTTCCCTCCCCTCACCTGCCACCCCCCAACAGGCCCTGGTGTGTGTTGTTCCCCTCCCTGTTTCCATGTGTTCTCCATGTTCAGTTCCCACTTATGAGTGAGAACATGTGGGGTATGGTTTTCTGTTCCTGTGTTAGTTTGTTGAAGATAATGGCTTCCAGCTTCATTCATGTCCCTGCAAAGGACATATCTCATTCCCTTTCATGGCTGCATAGTATTCCATGATGTATATGTACCACATTTTCTTTATCCAGTTTATCATTGATGGGCATTCTCTCTACCCAAAGGTTTTAACCAGAATATATACCTATGTTCATATACCAGAATATTTACTATGTTTTCAGGCATCTGAAGATTCCAAAACTATGAGTCCCTTTGCTCAAGTTTTATCCATTGATTACTTGAAGTTTGCCCTCTAATGTTTTCTTCAAAAACAATTTATTTGGACAATACTTCTTAAGTTTTTGCATATTTAAAGCTGTTTGACAGTAGCCTTTATACTTGAGGTAAACTTGATTGGATATAAAACCATGAGCTTTGCATATTCTTTCATTGGACACTAGTAGCATGTTATTAGCCAATCTTTATCTCTGAAGTCTTGTAATTCTACTAAGTTATGTCTCTATGTGGATCATTCTGGGCCAGTTTTTATTTGGCCCTTCAATTTGAAAATGTAAGTCATTTTGCTTGTTTAACGAAAGTATTTGGTATAGTTTTAAACAGTTGTTCTGTCCTACTGGTTTGGTTTTCTTTTTCTGGGACTTAAATTATGGTTTTGAATCTCATTTGGATGATTTATATATCTGTGATTTTCCTATAATTCATTTTTATCTCTTTATTTTAACTTCATTTTGTTCTCTCTGTTGGTATTTCTATCTTCTCTCTGTGTGTTTCTGTTTCCCCTGTGTAGTAATTAGTCTCTATTTCTGAAAATTTTATCTTTTTCTTCAATTCCTCTGCCAAGTTCTTCCAGTTATAGTTTCAGACCTTCCTTTTTGTCTTATCATCACCTCCTTGAGATCTTGTACTTCTGTTACGTGAATTTTTCTTTATGGCTCCATTATTTTCTTTTTTGGATTCATGTTGTTATGCTGGCTACAGTTTTCATCTGCTTTACTCAACAATTTTCTGATACATTTTTATAATTAGCAGAAAAAATATGCTACCTCTTTTCATATTTTAATATTTTGTATGAATACCATAAATATTTATTTCTTGTTACCTGAATAAGTTAAAATTTCCTTGAGTTAGAAAATATTAAGAAGGGCCAGGATAACTTTCCAAGCTATACCTGTTAAGAATCTCCTGAGCAAACGGCTGTTTCTTCATTATATGGTGCTTCTGTAAAGACATGTTTCCACTGCCTCTTAGAACCTAACCTGGCTCTGGAAAACTTCTACTGCCAACCCTCAGTTCTTTTTAGTTTCTTTCTATGTTGTAGTCATAAGCAAATAGTTTTTCTTTCAAAGGGCTTTTTTATTTCCCCCTTACTGGAACTTTCTATACTCTTTCTCCATGAACCCAAGACGTCAAGACCCGCTCAATCTCAAACCTGAGCAATCTCAGATAATGCTCAGATAGAGCATTATCTTTCTGGGATTAAATATTTGCTGTAAACATATGAGGTCTGCTACAGCTGAGTCTCCCCTGTGCTCATTTTTCTTGTCCAGAGCCCTGCCACAACCTCCTATGTGGGTCTAAGGTCAGCAAAGTTGTTTTTGATACCTTTGCAAATAGTTTTGAGTTTGGTCATCTTGATTCATAAAAAACATAGATTGCTGATTTTGCTTGTTTGTTTGTTCTGTGAGGTTTCAAGAAGGAAAAAAATGAGATGATTAACAACCATACTATTACGTTTAAGAGGAACTGAAAATCTCTCAGAAGTTTTGTTACTTATAATTCTCCAAGAAAATCAAGTGTTTCTTTTCTAGAACCAACTTAGTAAACAATGTTATCTTCTGACAGCAAATTATCTCACATGCTAGAATTTAATAAATCAAAATAAATTTTAGCTATGAAGTATACTTGTTTCACTGTGTTATGGATTGAATTGTATCCCCTTGAAATTATATATTAAAGTCTTAATTCACAGTATTGCAGAATGTAACTGTACTTGGAGATAAAATATTTTAAGAGGTGATTTAGTTAAAATGGAGTCACTGGGATGGGTCCTAATCCAATCTGACTAGTGTCCTCATAGGAAGAGGAAATTTTGGCACAGAAAGATACACCAGGGATTTACATACACAGAGGAAAGGTCGTGTGAGGACATAGCAAGCCAAGCAGAGAGGCCTCTGAAGAAATCAAGCCTACCAATACCTTAATCTTGGACTTCTAGAGTCCAGAGCTATGAGATAATATTTCTATTGTTTAAGTCACCAAGTTTGTTGTATTTGGTTATGGCTGCCCTAGCAAACTAATATGTACTGTTAATATTGAATATTTTCACTGAGAAAGAGTAAGCACACTTCTCTAGTTGCCAAGGGAGAAAATGGGGGAGGTTTACTATTATGTGTGGGGGTAAGAGGATTTGAATTCCTATCCTATCCTCAGAGTATATGAATGTACCCCATATTTAGCTGCAATTTTTGTTGTTATATGATTATTTCTCTTTTTTTCTTTCTTTTTTGTTTTTTTTGAAACGGAGTCTGGCTTTGTCACCCGGGCTGGAGTGCAGTGGCCCGATCTCGGCTCACTGGAAGCTCCGCCTCCCGGGTTTACGCCATTCTCTTGCCTCAGCCTACGGAGTAGCTGGGACTACAGGAGCCTGCCACCTCGCCCGGCTAGTTTTTTTGTATTCTTTAGTAGAGACGGGGTTTCACCGTGTTAGCCAGGATGGTCTCGATCTCCTGACCTCGTGATCCGCCCGTCTCGGCCTCCCAAAGTGCTGGGATTACAGGCTTGAGCCACCGCGCCTGGCCTATATGATTATTTCAATATGATTTTATTCCTGTATAAATAGTTCTTTGAATAATGCATTCACCAGCCATAAAAAAAAAAAAAAAAAAAAAAAAA
>NW_016803608.1:1098465-1113456 GCF_001698545.2 Rhinopithecus bieti | reverse complement strand
AAAAAAAAAAAAAAAAAAAAAAAAAAAATGCTTATCTTTTTTTTCTATTTCTTCTCACTTTGCCATTTATTCCTTCTTTCCATTAGAATATTTCTTTTCTCAATGACTAATAAGCCATTATCTTCTGCATACGTACTTGAACCTTATCAAAAGACTATCATGAGGATTTTCTGGACAACAGCAAAATCCTAGAGGTTTTTTGGTGGGTTTTTTGGTTTTGTTTTGTTTTTGATATTGGTACACATGTTGATGTTCCCACATAGCTGATTAGGGGTTACAGATTGCCGATAAAGCTGTGTAGACATGTAGAAGCCACAGATCATGTGCACTGGCATGTATAACCCAATACCCTCCAGATGGTTCTAAAACACTTCCCACCCCAGAACCTCACCTTAGCTGTACCACAGAAATTCTACTATCAAAAACCTAATTACCTTGAGAAATTTAAAGAATAGCTGAATTTGATTCTAATTCTGGTTTGAGAACTAATCAGATCTATACTGTAAATAGTCAATAAAATTGCCTCGTATGCCACACTTACAGTAACCCTAAAATGTTTACCATCGTTGAATAAACACACTTTCCCTTAGAAGCTACATTGATGTACAGCAAGGTGTTTGGTTTGCTTTCATTTTCAAAAGTGTATTTATTGTGTGTGATGTAAACTTGTATGTAATTTTATTTTTTCACATTGTACTAGAGATATTTTTGAAAAATAACATTGTTGTTTCAAAGCCATATCACTACAAAATCAATTTATTAAAAACACTTCTTTAAAACTGTTTAATGTTCTCTTTGTGGCAGTTTATAACTAAAAGTTAATTTATGTTGTACGGTTTTAAAACAAATTTTAATGGTTATAAAATCCATCAGCAAGTATTTTGAACACTATTATGTGCTCAATGCTGGGCATTGCAAAGGTATTTAGAATTATTATGTTGATTCATGTGAAATAGTGTAATAGCCAATATTTGACCATATTTGACCTACAAAATGACAATTTCCTTGGGACAGCCCAAACCCAATAAAAAGCAAGTGCTCTCCTCTCCAAAGGCATGAAAATTAATATTCTATAATGACATTTTATAGAATAATGTAATATCTTAAAAGATGCTCAAAAAATAAAATATAAAGCTCCACCTTGACCAAAATTAAAGTGACACCTCAGTTATACAGCCATGGTATCACTTTAGATGCTAATAGCCTTTCTTAAATTTTATTAAATTATTATCAGTTGTTTGAACTCTTTGTAAAATCTATTACATATATCATAGCCCTAGAACACACAGAGTAACAAACATTTCTTTTATGAAAATTTAAGGGTGTGATTCTCCATCCTAAACTGTGAGCCCCTTGGAGATAGGGAGTCTTATTTATCTTTGTTTCCCTAGGCTTGTTTTGGAACTTGTGATATTATTACAACACCAATAGATACACTGCAACACAATTCTGATGATAACCACCCAGAGTTAGCATAAACAACACAAGTTAAAGAACATGGTTCCCAATGAGACTGCCCTTACTTCAGACACCAGCTACACTTTGGAGGTCCCCAGGCCACCCACACTTCTGATCAACTAGCTACATAACCCTTTCAGGTTTCACAATTCACTAGAAGGACTGAAATAACTCACAAAAGTGCTATACATATGAGTACAGCTTTATTTAAAAGGATACCAGCCAAATGAAGAGACATACAAGGTAAGGCCTGGGAGACTCCCAAATGCAGTGCTTCCATGTCCCATCCCCATGAAAAAAGAACATATCACGCTTCAGGTCTATCCATGTGTTCACCAACCAGGAAGCTTCACTGAGTTCCAGTGTCCAGATATTTTATTTGGTTAATCCACTACTTAGGCATGATTGAGTGAATCAATGTCCATGTATTGAACTTAATCTTTAGGTTCCCTCTCCTCCGTGAAAGTTGGACTGGCTCAAAGGCCAAATATCTCATCACTAAGTTGGTCTTTCTGGTGACCAGACCCCATTCTGATTCATCTCCCTAGTATAAATTCAGGTGTCATCCAAGGGGTTCATACATAACAAAGATACTTCTATTATTGAGGAAATT
The DNA here is from genome assembly GCF_001698545.2 of Rhinopithecus bieti. Lineage (NCBI taxonomy): Eukaryota > Metazoa > Chordata > Mammalia > Primates > Cercopithecidae > Rhinopithecus > Rhinopithecus bieti. The sequence goes on along the minus strand of NW_016803608.1, from coordinate 1,111,385 downwards.
CCAAGGACTTAGTCTTTCTTTCAGGAACCAGGGATAAAAATCAGTCAAATTCTTTATTATGCAACTAATGTACTATGTGCTTGTCAAGATTTATTGAAGAGACTACAGAATATGCATTTAATTATTTAATTTCTTGTCATTTATATATAGAGAGAAGTAAATGAGTATCACCTTCATTATCTCCATCAATCTTCTTGCATTTATTTTATCAGAATAAAAAACTATCTAATATTAGCATATGTCACAATTTCATCTCAACAACTATACTCTCCCTTTCTCTGTGCTCCAATAACACATATTTTGTACTACTCATATAATACTTTTCAGATATTTTGGATAGTCATGTTTGTCTACTCTTTAAATTTGTTAATTTGATGTCAGTAAGTGTGACATCAAGCTTTGATTTCCACACAAAAGTATGCATTCAGATGTTTCTAATGTTTTATTGAATTTTGTGGATGTTGCTGTTCAAACACACACATATATATAAGCCAAGCTAAGTTTTCTCAAGAACATTTATATATGGATTCTGTAGATCTGATTGATCACATTCACTTTCAGATTTCTTATAAATCAAAGTTTTTTAAATTTTGTGGTTATATAATCTGAGCACTCATCGAAAGACAGTAAAGCAAAACCAATTTAAAAATGTTGGCTGGCTTACTAAAAACTTTGCTGGAGAGTTGGTTGTTTCCACTTATTTCAAAGTTACACAAAAGCAACAGGGAGAAAGCTGAGCATGGCGGTGTACACCTCCAGTCCCACCTACTTGTAAGGCTGAGGTGGGAGGATCACTTGAGCCCAGGAGTTAGATACCTGCCTAGGCAATATAGGAAGATCCTATCTCATCAAGAAAAAGCAACAAGGAGACCAACAAGATCAAGAAACAGAAATAAAATCTCTGTGGAAAACCTAGAAGACTGTTGAAACTACAAGCCACAAAACAGGTAGAAGTTGTGCCCTAGAGCAATTAATATTTTTGTTGAGGAGGGTGGGTCAGGTCTAGACCTATGATTGCAATACTCAAAAAAATGCTGGCTAAGAATGGCTGTATAAGGGTCATGCTCAGATAGTCAAACCCTAAATTCCTGTTTGCAACATCAGTTCCAAAATGAATGGGCTAGATGAAGATGTAGAAGCATCTCTGAACCCAGTTCTGTCTTGATAAATATAGAAAGAAGTGTTATAAAAGTAATCCTGCAGACAAGCTATACTTGGATGAATAGTCTAACCAAATGCTGGGGAAGAGGAATAACAGGGACTTTAGTGAAAACAATCTGTTTCTAATGGATTTTTAAAAGGTAAAGGATAAAAAAACTTCACACCCCAAATCATGGGCTTGAAGGGTATTTTCTGCTATTTTATAACATGGTCCTGAGGACATACAAACTTTATGTAAATGGCTAACTAAGGAAAAGTTTACTTTATTCATTCAAAAGTAAGTTGTCAATAAAAAAGAAAAACAGCACTGGTTGGCTCTATAGAATGATATTAGAAAAAAAAATAACTGGAGATAAAGAAATGATGAAAACACTCTACTATAGATATATTGCCACTGAGCAGATAAAAATCTTGACCAAATATTTTTAATGAGTTAGAAAGACTATAAAACAGAACATAAAAGTAACATGAGCTCATGAAAAGACTGTGGCTCAATAAATGCAGATGAAATGTGAGCTGTCAGAACTCAGAAATTAAGTAGAAGATACAAAGGAAACCAACCCCAAAATGAAGGCCAAATGGAAAGTGCACAGAGAAGAGATTCTGATGAAAGCACAGAAAGATAAATAGAAAACAAAAATAAAAAAATTGAAAGGAATGATGTTGAAACACAAACGTAATTTAAAAGGATTAGAGATATAGCAAATGGACTAAAACATAAATATTATTAAAATTTCTGAAGGAAAAAACTAAAAATGAACAGAAATAACACATCGCTATTTTCAAACAACAAAACAGAATGAGACTCATAAAATTCTTGAATTATAACCAAGCATACATTTTATATAAATAAATACAAACAGGCCTAGGTTATCATTAAGAGAAAAGGACTTTTACACTGGATCATAAAGCAAATCCAATTCTGTGCTATATAAAAGTGTCATATCTGAAACAATAGAAAGCAATATATTTCAGAAATTGTGGAAATAAAACAATATATTCTAGACAAATTCAAACAAAAGAATCAGGGTCATGACCTTAACAAAGTTCATATCACCTGCGTGACCCCTTTGAGGTTTTTGGAGTGTACCCAACAATGTGTTCATGTAGTCATTAGTATTAATATTTATAAAAATTGCTAAATAAACTATTTTAATCATAATCCTTCTACTGACTCTTGTCTCTCCAAGTTCCCTTCTCTCATATTATCCAGTGTCAGATAACATGAGATTTACTAACTATGGGTGATTTTAGGATCTAGTTACAGGGAAGTTGAGTTGGAGAACCTTCAGTTTGCATGTGGTTGAATATGCTAATTTTTTCCATTAGAGAAATAATCCCTGGAATAGTACCACTGTTACTTAGCCTAATGCACCCAATATTATGGCACAGAGGTGCAGGACCAGAGGTCATGTAGCAAATAAGCAAGTCCTACAGCACTCATCACCAAAAGTGTGGGTAATGGAAAGAAAACAAGATTTAAAATGTATAGTCAGAAATTATTCTGGTAAAATGTATATGATCAGAGATATAAAATTATAAGCAAAACACCTGAGTCTCCCTGATGACTCACCAAAATGAAATCTATTTACTGTTAGAACTATACTTGATTAGACAGAATATTTAATTATACATGCAGCCCTTTTTAATGTGGGACTTACGCAAAGCAAAATTTATCAGAAACTTTATCTTTGTAGAGCTCAAAATTATAGCAGTACTAAAAATAATACATCTATGAGAAGTCACATATTGTATGTACCTAAACTACCAATAAAAAAACAAATGTTAGTGTTTTGGCTAAAAGAAAACTGAGTAATTTTCTATTAAAATATTATGAAGCATTTATAAATATTTTTAAAAACATTAAATATTTACAAATATTGTTAAAACATTGTTACAAGATGTTACCAAAGTGTATGTAGTCAACAAAATGTAGGAAAAATGTTTATGGAAGTGTCATATTAGTTTCCTGTTCCTGCTGTTACCAAATTACTAAAAATTGAGTGGCTTACAACACAAATTTCTTATCTTAGAGTTCTGAACGTCAAAAGTTTAAAGTAGGTCTTCAGGGCTGCCTTCTTCTGAAAAAACTAGAGAAGAATGTGTTTTCTTGCCCTTTTCAGCTACTAGAGGCATTTATTTCTTGGTTTGCGGCCCCTTCCTCCATCTTCAAAACCGGCAATAGCAGCTCGTCTCCTCTTCGACCCTGCTTCCACCCTCACATCTTTCCTTTTTATCTCTAACCCTCATGCCTTCCTCATATAGAAACCTTGTAATTACACTGGGCCAATCAGATAATCCAGGATAAAAACACCTCTCAAGATCCTTAATTTAATTACAACTGCAAAGCCCCTTTTATTGTATAAAGTAACATTAACAGATTCCAGGATTAGAATGTGGACATTTTGCGGGGACCATGTTGCAGCCTACCACAGCTGTATTAGACAGTTAATTATGCATATACGATCAGAGATGTAAAATTATAAACACAAGATTTTATATGTAATACATAAACAGAAGATATATATATGTTAGCTATGTTTTGTGACATTTTTGATAGTTGTCACCATTGTATAATTGATAATTTGTTACTTTTCATAATTCTAAATATGTATTCATCTTCAATCCTAATTTTAACTTGAAAACTTTATCACTTGAAAACATTGTCAAAAACCCGAATCCTAAACTTAATCTCATAATTTGGATTCAGTAAGTATGTAAAGTAGCAGCACTTCTTAGCTGCCCACCAAAACCTACTTTTCTTTTTCTTTAAAAAAAAAAAGGAAAAGGCCAAGATTATACTTTCAGGCCTACTTGTAGTTAGGTGTAGCAAAATGATTATTATTTTTACAATAGAATATAAGCAGGCATGATGTGTGTTATTTCCAGGTCTGGCTCATAAAAACCTGCCAGATGCACTCCCTTAGGTTCTCTTCTCTTGGCCAGGTAGATGGAAGTGACAGGAGGTGTGACAGCCACGTGATGAAAGTAGCCTGTGTCCCTGAATGACCTCATGTGGGCGAACCACTCCAACAACTATCTGCCAGGAATACTCACAAGAAATAAACTTACTGCTAGTAGCTAAATTACTAAACTGTTTTTATCATGGCCTAACCTATTCTGGCTAACATAAAAATTGGCACCACATTAAGTACTGCCACAGTTAAGAGCTTTGAAATGTGACAAAAATTACAACAGGGACCAAGCAGCAAGAAAATAGATACAGCAAGCAGAAGACTAGAGATCACGCCATGCCAATACATTTGGTAAAACCATTGCCTAGAGATTTTGCCATACCAACACATTTGCTAAAACCATTGCCTACAAGAAGTTGAGCAGCAGAGCAAACATCCATGAAGTTTGTGGTAAAACCCAGAAGAGACTGGAAAAAATGAGACTATTTAGTGTGTGTTAGTAATAATCATATTTAGCAAGATTACCAGAAGGAGATGAGATTAGGCCAAAATTGGATGGTTTCAAGCAGAAATTAAAGTGGATAGAGAGAGGGCAGTGATTAAGAGGTTACAGGGTTGAAGAATTCAACTTCTGGAGCCCAAGTATAATTGATAAATTTGAGGAAATGGTTTTTAGGCTACTAGAAGCTTGTTAACTCTTCTTGGTTATACAAAAAGATTCAGTTATTTGTTAAGTATTATTATCACGTATTATTTCATATGACCTCAAGATAACCTCCACTGGTTAAAAGAAAGAGAGACCTAGGAGCAGGAACGCACATAAATAAGTGGATTTGAGAGAATATAACTAGGTTATAGTTAAAAGCAGAGAAAGAAAATAGATTATAAGTCTACTGAGTTTTTGACAGAATTATATTGTGAACCTAAAAAAGCAGATGGGAAGGCTTTGAATGTCTAAGTCTTAAAACAACCCTTATATTCTCAACCTTTCACGGGCAGGAAGGAGGCTGTGAAAGCATGAATAGCCTCCAAGCCTGTACTGGAGTCAGACTTTCCAAAGCCCACCTCCATTATGGCCATGGAAAACAATGATCAAAATAGTATCTTTCAGATGTAGAGCCAGTGGGGCAAGGAGAACACCAGATAGAAGAGTCCCTTTCAGTGTCTACTTAAGAAAGTCTGGGGCCGGGCGCGGTGGCTCATGCCTGTAATCCCCACACTTTGGGAGGCCGAGGCGGGCAGATCATGAGGTCAGGAGATCGAGACCATCCCAGCTAACAACGGTGAAACCCCATGTCTACTAAAAATACAAAAAAATTAGCCAGGCGTGGTGGCCGGCACCTGTAGTCCCAGCTACTTGGGAGGCTGAGGCAGGAGAATGGCGTGAACCCGGGCAGGGTGTGGGGGAGAAGCTTGCAGTGAGCCGAGATCACGCCACTCCACTCCAGCCTGGGCGACAGAGCGAGACTCCATCTCAAAAAAAAAAAAAAAAAAGTCTCCACTGCCAGGGGAAATAGTTGTCATGCCTGGTGAGCAGGATTCCACCCTAGGTATGTGCCAGCCACCAACATTGTTTCCTAGTCCTCCTGTGTCTGAGTTCTCACTGCAGTTAGATGATCCCTGTTCCACCATTGTGCATTGGGGGTATGTTCGGGAAAGGTATAAAAACTATTTTTTAGTTCACTGGTTGTTGTACCATGAAGAAGTATATCTGGATTTTACGGAGAACAAATATCCAGAGATCCTAACTTTCGGCATAATAATGTAACTGGACAAAGCTTGGGTTCTTTCCCTTTGGAGAGTGTATCGTGTGTTCACTGTGTGAGGAGAAAGACTGCACAAGTATTTGGTAGCCAGGGACTATGAGAGAGACAACTAGTTGTGTATAAAACTTTCTTCTGCTCTTTTGTGCACATAGCAAGTCTGTATTTTCTAGCCTATCCTGTATATAAGTGGATTCATGTAAGCAAGTTCTATTCAGTGAATGTGAGCAGAAGTGATACGTGCTATTTAGCAGGCCTGTCAGATAAAAACCTCCAGTGGTACCCCTGCATGCTAAATGGAGATGACAATGAGGTCATAGGAGATGGTGAAGGCACAGATGGAAGGAGACTGAGGACCTGAATTACTGTATGAAGAAGAGCTGCTCTGCTGATCAGAACATCCACCTAGGGCAGAAAGTAAACTTCTATTAGAGAAATAGATATAAAAATAGTCTTACAATGTGTTAGAATGCACAACATTCATCATAGTTCTGATATTGTAAATCTGCTGCATGAACTTAAGAACAGCATATGATTTCTATGTATTTCAATTTCTTCATCTTTATAATGAAGATTTAGCTGATGTCCAAACATATCTCTATATAAAAGATTTCACTTACCTGATGATATTCTAAAATTAAATATAAATTAACTTAGAGCCACTCAATTTATATTGCCATTCCTCTTCTTAACTCTTCGTGTGTAGTATTAAGATCCAAGATGAAGTTTTCTATTTTTAAAATGCTATGTCAAGGCCGGGAGCAGTGGCTCATGCCTGTAATCCCAGCACTTTGGGCGAGCCGCGGGCGTCACAAGGTCAGGAATCGAGAACCACGGGTGAAACCCCGCTCACCACTAAAAATACAAAAAATTAGTCCGGCGCGGTGGGCGGCCGGCCTTGTAGCTTTCCAGCTTACTCAGGAGGCCTGAGCAGGAGAATGGCGTGAACCCGGGAGGCGGGCTTGCCAGTGAGCGGAGATCGCACCACTTGCACTCCCAGCCCTGGCCGATCGCCGACAGAGCAAGATCTCCGGCTACAAAAATTTAATAATAACCTAGAAAGAATAAAATAAAATATAAAATAAAATAAAATGCTATGTCAAATACCTGTATATGTGATTATTTTTCTAGCCAAATACTGAGACATTTATATGTCAGAAAGGCTTTCTTGAACTATACTCGAGATCTCCAAGTCATTTACCTTACATCTTCCTGATGCCTGGATTTCCTTCCTGAACTATTTTGCGGTCCACAATCCAACACTCCCTTAGAACACCCTCATCTCCCTTGATACACTCCCCCTGTTGTGTTTACAATATAAAACGGAACTCTATGTCAACTCAATATTAACTCTATATTAACTCATCTGTCCTCATCTGTCCACTTCTTACAAGTCCCCTTGCAATTAATCAGAGTTAGAGAAAAATACACAACAGTAGTGACTTCCTTTACTATAAATGTGTAATCACACCCTACAAAAAGACATCAAGTATGCTTAAACATCAAACTTCACTTGTAAATGTACTCCCTCCCTTCCTAAAATGACTTTCATGCTTTTCCTCTCTCCTTAAATATTCAACTTTCCCCCAACTACTCTGCCTCTTGACTTGCAACATATTATCTTGCCTCATATTTCATTAAGAATAGACTTACATTGGAACTGTCTTATCTTCTCACCACCAAATCTACTAGACTTACTGCATCTGTTTAATATTGTCTGCTGTCCCTCCTCATGAAATAGATGAAATCATGACCTGTCATCTACCCAAGGTCTGGGCTTTCCCTTATGTTGTGGACTCCATCTCCTTTCATCTTCTAGAGGAATTCACTTAGCAATTATCTCTTCCTTCTTCTAATCATCAGCTTCTACCATCAGCATACAAACATTTTTTAATTTTTCCTCATCTTTGAAAAAAAAAAATTCTTTGCCCTCCTAGTCCTCTCCTGATGTCTTCCTATTCTCTACTTCCCTTCATAACAATTCTGAAAAGATGTATCAGTGGTTATTGCTGTTCTTCCTAATATATTTTTCTTTCTTTAACATGACCCATTTTGGGATGTTGCCACCGTTCTGTTTATTCTACTATTGCCACATTATAAGTAGCCTCCAAGTTCTTACCTCAGGTCAACCTTCAGCTGCCTTACACATAATCAACTATTCCCTCCTACTTGTAACTCTCTCGAATTTTACAACATCACAGTCTCTAGATTTTTAAATCTTCTACAGTTTTTTTCTGGCCCCAAATTTCTCTCCATACCTCTAAATATTGATTACTCTGGGATTCAGCCTTTTAATTTTCTCTATTTACACAAATTCCTCTCTATTTACACAAGCCCTTTTACCTAGTCCACTGCTTTCAATCCTGTTAATCAGCTTGGGCTGCTGTAACAAAATACCATAGACTGAGTCACAACAAAATTTACCTTTTCACAGTTTTTCAGACTAGAGTTTGAAATTCATATAGTTATGTTCTGGTGATGGCTCTCTTTCTGGCTTGCAGATGACCACTTTCTTGCTGTGTCCTCACTCAGGGGTGGGAGGGTAATGTCTTTTCTTGTTTCTATAAGGGCACCGGTTATATTGAATCAGAACTCCACTGCTGTGAATTCATTTAACTGTAGTCACCTCTCTAAAGGTCCTGTCTCCAGTACAGTCACTTGGGAGGTTAGAGCTTTTACAGATGAATTTGAGGGGGATACAATTCAGTCCATAGCAAATACCATCTGTACTTTACTTCAGTCTATGCAGCATTCTCCACCTCACTTTGACCACTTCTTATGCTTTTTATCTAGAGCAGCCTTAGGAGTAATTTGCACTGATTTCATAGTATGGGGCCAGGTCATTTCTAATGCTTCTACATAATATACTCTCCTAGAAATTTCTCTCTTCTCTTCTGAACTCCAATCCCATTATTCTTCCTTGAAGTTAATTCTTACCTTAAAGCCTTTGCACTTGATAAGTCCTCTGCCCAGAATTCTCTACCCTAGATAGTCCTAAAGTTGATACTTTTTGGAAAGAACGCCTTAACCAATGAGGCTTTCTCTGACCACCCAATTAGATTTTTAAATCTCCCCCAACAAGTCATTCCTTCATATAATCTGGTTTTATTTTTTTTTCTTGGCATTTGCCACTATGTAAAATTGTCTTGCTTATTTCTTATTTCTCTCCTCCTATTGTCACATACTATTTGTGAGAGTAAGAATCTTGTATGTCTTGTTCATCACAACGTCCCTGGGACCAAAATAAAGACTTGACACATTTATACCAATGGAATGAGCATTTAGTAAGTAGTTGTCAAATATATTATTGAGTGAATGAATACATGACTTCAAACAATTACAGTGTATTCTTTCTAAAATTATTTGAATTTCACTTAGATTATTTGAGTGCTTTATTGCATTTTAAAATAATTCATTTTTATAATAGAAAGCACAGTCTAATTCAATAACTATACCCATATAGATCACAGAAATTGGGAAAATAATCAAATTAGTTTGTTTAGTAGCTTTGTGTTCCATACTAATCCATTAAAATAATTCAGATAACTTTTATCTTATAAAACAATCTCACTCAATTTTCATTGTGCAATAGAGACATAAGCTCCCAAATAAATGACAGGTTTTTTTAATTCCTCAAATGAAATAAAAGGACAATTTGGATTTCTTTTCTTTTACTCCATAAAAGACAGTACTAATTCATGGATATCAGTTATCCTCAGCCTTGGGTGCTGGAAGGACCAGGATGGCTGGCCGGGGTGGTGATTGCTCTGTAAATGGGTCTGCCTTGAGTTCTATGGTCTCTAAACCTGACTGAAGGAAATAAAGCAAGAAGGAGGCAGATTAAGAGAGCATCAAGGTGGCCAAACAGCTTGATTTACTCTCACATCTCAGAAACTTTCATTAAGATTTACATCATGATGCTGACCTAAGTGGCAAAGCAATTTTTTCATAGCTGAACAAAAAAGCTAATACTCTCCAGTTGGGTCAGGTAACCTTTTTTCTTGCTCACAGCAAGTAATGGAGTTTGCCTCATGTGAATGAAACTGACCAATGGACATATATCGCTGTACTCCGGAGAAGCAGGTTCCCCTTGTGATAAATCTGCACCCCACTTATTAAGGTTTTTAAAAAGCCCTTTCTCATTTTATTCATATTTCTTAGTGAGCACAAGAAAGGCTGTATGCACTCTCCTTTATAAAATGTGTAGCTTGACATTAAAATACTCAACATGATTTTCAAAAGCACCTGGAGAAAAAAATGACCCAGTACCTCAGAAGCAAAGTTTCTAAAATAAAACTAAAACACGAAGCAAAAACACATACACAAATACCACATTTAAAAGACCTAAGTCATAGCAGAAATTAATTAGAATCTTGTTTCATGTAATTGATTCAGAAAACTGATTTTGTAAGTGTGAATCACAGAGAACCAAGATATCACAAAGAGGCAGAGTGACTGTTTTAGAAATCATTGTATTAACAGTCCCAAAGCACTAAAACAGCATCATCATCATGTTAACTAGTGAATGAAATTAATGCTATTAATGACATGTAAGACCAGTAGGAGATTGCAAGCTGAGTCTAACCTGGCCATAGCCATGTGAGGGAATTTTTTTTTTTTCCTAACTATGACCAACTAGTTTTCTAGGGCCATTGTTAATGCTTATGGCATCTGCAAGTAAATATAAAATAAAGTATTCCTTCCTCAGGTAAAGAGATTTTTTAGAACAGTGTATTATTGTTTTCGCATTAATAAAAATAACATATTTATTTTATATAAATTACACAAATCAGATAATGAGTTTAAGGAAAATTGAGAATTAAGCACCAAGTCTTTAGGATATAATAATTTGTTATAAAATACTCATTTCTTTTGTTTTCATTGAAACAAAATTCTCTGTTGTTGTTTTGATGTTTTGTTATTCCAGTATCTCCATTTTTATAGAAAAGATGACTAGAGGTTCCTGGGCAAGATGGCCAAATAAGAAGAGCTCTAGTCTGGAGCTGCCAGCAAGACCAAAGCAGAAGGCAGGTGATTTCTGCATTTCCAACTGAGGTACCTGCCTCATCTCATTTGGACTGGTTAGAAAGTGGGTGCAGCCCACTGAGGGCAAGCAAAAGCAGGGTGGGGCATCACCTCACTTGAGAAGCACAAAGCGTCAGGGAATTCCCTCCCCTAGCCAAGGGAAGCCATGAGGGAATGTGCCATGAGGGACAAAGCTATCCAGCCCAGACACTATGCTTTTCCCACTGTCTTTGCAAACCACAGACCAGGAGATTCTCTCAGATGCCTACACCACCAGAGCCCTGGGTTTCAAGCACAAAACTGGGGGTCCATTTGGGTAGACACTGAGCTAGCTGCAGGATTTTTTTTCATACCCCTTGAATGTCAGCAAGACAGAACCTTTCACTCCCCTGGAAAGGGAGCTGAAGCCAGGGGGATGAAGCCAGGGAACTGAGTGGTCTTGCTCAGTGGATCCCACCCCCATGGAGCCCAACAAGCTAGGATCCACTGGCTTGAAATTCTCACTGCCAGCACAGCAGTCTGAAGTCGACCTGGGACACTCAAACTTGGTCCAGGGACGAGCATCCACCATTACTGAGGCTTGAATAGACGGTTTTCCCCTCACAGTGTAAAGAAAGCCACCAGGAAGTTTGAACTGGGCAGAGTTCACCTCAGGCCACAAAGCCTCTGTAGCCAGACTGTCTCTCTAGATTGCTCCTCTATGGGCAGGCCATCGCTGAAAGAAATGCAGCAGATCCAATCAGGGGCTTATACATCAAACTCCTATCTCCCTGGGACACAGTACCTGGGGGAAGGGGTGGTTGTGGACACAGCTTCAGCAGACTTATGTTCCTGCTGAAGAGAGCAGTGAACCTTCCAGCACAGCACTTGAGTTCTGCTAAGGGACAGACTACCTCCTCAAGTGGACCCCTGACCCCCAAGCCTCCTGACGGGAAGATATCTCCCAGCAGGGGTTGACAAACACTTCATACAAGAGAGCTCCAGCTGGCATCTGACAGGTTCCCCTCTGGAATGAGGCCTCCAGAGGAAGGAGCAGTCAGCAGTCTTTGCTGTTCTGCAGCCTCAGCTGGTGATACCCAGGAAAACAGGGTCTGGAGTGGACCTCCAGCAAACTTCAGCTGACCTGCGGAAGAGAAGCCTGACTGTTAGAAGGAAAACTAACAAACAGGAAGCAATAGCATCAACATCAACAACAACAAAAAAATGACCACTCAAAAATCCCATCTGAAGGTCACCAACATCAACGACCAAAGGTAGACAAATTGACAAAGATCAGGAAAAACTAGCACAAAAAAGCTGAAAATTCCAAAAACCAGAATGCCTCTTCTCCAAAGGACCACAACCCCTCACCAACAAGGAAACAAAACTGGACAGAGAAAAAGTTTGATAAATTGACAGAAATAGAATTCAGAAGGTGAGTAATAACAAACTCCTGTGAGCTAAAGGAGCATGTTCTAACCCACCGCAAGGAAGCTAAGAACCTTGATAAAAGGTTACAGAAACTGGCAACCAGAATAACCAGTTTAGAGAACATAAATGACCTGATGGAACTGAAAAACACATCACGAGAACTTTGTGAAGCATAAATAAGTATCAATTGCCAAATTGATCAAGCAGAAGAAAGGATATCTGAGATTGAAGATCAACTTAGTGAAATAAAGCATGACAACTAGACCAAACCTACGTTTGACTGGTGTACCTGAAAGTGATGGAGAGAATGGAACCAAGTTATAAAACACACTTCAGAATGTTATCTGGGAGGACTTCCCCAGCCTAGCAAGACAGGCCAACATACAAATTTAGGAAATACAGAGAATGCCACAAAGATACTCCATGAGAAGAGCAACCCCAAGACACATAATCATCAGATTCACCAAGGTTGAAATGAAGGAAAAATTGTTAAGGGCAGCCAGAGAGAAAAGTCAGGTCACCCACAAAGGGAAGCCCATCAGACAAACAGCAGATCTCTCTGCAGATCTCTCTAGAAGCCAGAAGAGAGTGGGGGCCAACATTCAACATCTTTAAAGAAAAGAATTTTCAACCCAGAATTTCATAT
>NW_016803608.1:1093067-1096938 GCF_001698545.2 Rhinopithecus bieti | reverse complement strand
AGCAAAGACTTGGAATCAACCCAAATGTCCATCAGTGACAGACTGGATTAAGAAAATGTGGCACATATACACCATGGAATACTATGCAGCCATAAAAAAGGATGAGTTTGTGTCCTTTGTAGGGACATGAATGCAGCTGGAAACCATCATTCTCAGCAAACTATCGCAAGAACAGAAAACCAAACACCACATGTTCTCACTCATAGGTGGGAACTGAGCAATGAGATCACTTGGACTCGGGAAGGGGAACATCACACACTAAGGTCTATCATGGGGAGGGGAAGAGGGGAGGGGGGAGGGATTGCATTGGGAGTTATACCTGATGTAAATGACGAGTTGATGGGTGCTGATGAGTTGATGGGTGCAGCACACCAACATGGCACAAGTATACATATGTAACAAACCTACATGTTATGCACATGTACCCTAGAACTTAAAGTATAATAATAATAATAATAATAAAGAGCTCCTGAAGGAAACACTAATTATGGAAAGGAAAAGCTAGTACCAGCCATTGCAAAAACATACAAAAATATAAAGACCACCAACACTATAAAGAAACTGGATCAACTAATGGACAAAATAACCAGACCAGCCAACATCATAATGACAGGATCAAATTCACACATAACAATATTAACCTTAAATATAAACGGGCTAAATGCCCCAAATAAAAGACACAGACTGGCCAATTGGATAAAGAGTCAAGACCCATCGGTGTGCTGTATTCAGGAGACCCATCTCACATGCAAAAAAGCACATAGGCTCAAAATAAAGGGATGGAGGAATATTTACCAAGCAAATGGAAAGCAAAACCAAGCAGGGGCTGCAAGGTTGCAATCTTAGTCTCTGATAAAAAAGACTTTAAACCAGCAAAGATCAAAAAAGACAAAGAAGGGCATTGCATATTGGTAAAAACATCAATGAAATAAGAAAAGCTAACTATCCTAAATATATATGCACCCAATACAGGAGCACCCAGATTCACAAAACAAGTTCTTAGAGACCTCCAAGGAAAGTTAGACTCCCACACAATAACAATGAGAGACTTTAACATCCCACTGTCAATATTAGACAAATCAACAAGACAGAAAATTAACAAGGATATTCAGGACTTGAACTTAGCTCTGGATCAAGTGGACCTAATAGACATCTACAGAACTCTTCACCCCAAATCAACAGAAAGCATATTCTTCTCAGCACCACATCACACTTATTCTCAAATTGACCACATAGTTGGAAGTAAAACTCTCCTCAGCAAATGCAAAAGTACAGAAATCATAAAAAAAAAAAAAGTCTCTCAGATCACAATGTAATCAAATTACAAACAGGATTAAGAAACTCACTCAAAACTGCACAACTACATGGAAACTGACCGACCTGCTCCTGAATGACTACTGAGTGAATAACAAAATTAAAGCAGAAATATATAAGTTCTTTGAAACCAATGAGAACAAAGACACAACATACCAGAGTCTCTGGGACACAGCTAAAGCAATGTTTACAGGGAAATGTATAGCACTAAATTCTCACAGGAGAAAGTGGGAAAGACCTAAAATTGACATCCTAACATCACAATTATAAGAACTAGAGAAGCAAGAGCAAACAAATTCAAAAGCTAGCAGAAGATAAGAAATAACTAAGATCGGAGCAGAACTGAAGGAATAACCTTTAAAAAAAAAATCAATGAATCCAGGAGCTGGTTTTTTGAAAAGGTTAACAAAATAGATAGACTGCTAGCCAGACTAATAAAGAAGAAAGGAGAGAAGAATCAAATAGACACAATAAAAAATGATAAAGGGGATATCACTACTGATCCCACAAAAGTACAAACTACCATCAGATAATACTATAAACATCTCTATGCAAATAAATTAGAAAATTTAGAATAAATGGATAAATTCCTGGACACATACACCCTCCAGGGACTACACCAGGAAAAGTTGAATCCCTGAATAGACCAATAACAAGTTCTGAAATTGAGGCAGTAATTAAAAGCCTACCAACCAAAAAAAGCCCAGGACCAGACAGATTCATAGCCAAATTCTACCAGAAGTACAAAGAGGAGCTGGTACCATTGCTTCTGAAACTATTCCAAGCAACAGAAAAAGAGGGACTCCTCCCTAACTCATTTTATGAGGCCAGCATCATTCTGACACCAAAACCTGGCAGAGACACAACAACAAAAAGAAAATTTTAGGCCAATATCCCTGATGAACATTGATGCGAAAATCCTCAATAAAATACTGGGAAACAGAATCCAGCAGCATGTTAAAATGCTTATCCACTACAATCAAGTCAGCTTCATCCCTGGAATGCAAGGCTGTTTCAACATACACAAATCAATAAATGTAATCTGTCACATAAACCGAACCAATGACAAAAACCACTTGATTATCTCAATAAATGCAGAAAAGGCCTTCGATAAAATTCAACACACCTTCATGCTAAAAACACTCGATAAACTAGGTATTGATGGAGTGTATCTCAAAATAATAAGAGCTATTTATGACAAACCCACAGCCAATATCATACTGAATGATAAAAGCTGCAAGCAATCCCTTTGAAAATCAGCACATGACAAGGATGCCCTCTCTCACCACTCCTACTTATTGGAAGTTCTGGCCAGGGCAGTCAGGCAAGAGAAAAAAATAAACGGTGTTCAAATAGGAAGAGAGGAAGTCAAATTATCTCTGTTTGCAGATGACATGATTGTATATTTAGAAAACCCCATCATCTCAGTCCAAAAATTCATCAAGCTGATAAGCAATAGCAGCAAAGTCTCAGAATACAAAATCAATGTGCAAAAATCACAAGCATTCCTATACACCAATAATAGACAAACAGAGAGCCAAATAATGAGTGAACTCCCGTTCATGATTGCTACAAAGAGAATAAAATATCTAGGAATGCAACTTACAAGGGATGTGAAGGACCTCTTCAAGGAGAACTACAAACCACTGCTTAAGGAAATAAGAGAGGACACAAACAAATGGAAAAAATATTTCATGCTCATGGATAGGAATAATCAATATCATGAAAATGTCCACACTGCCCAAAGTAATCTATAGATTCAATGCTATCCCCATCAAGTTACCATTGACTTTCTTCACAGAATTAGAGAAAACTACTTTAAATTTCATACAGAACTAAAAAGAGCTCATATAGCCAACACAATCCTAAGCAAAAGAACAAAGCTGGAGTCATCATGCTACCTGACTTCAAACTATACTACAAGCCTACAGTAACAAAAACAGCTTGGTACTGGTACCAAAAACAGGTATATAGACCAATGGATCAGAACAGAGGCCTCAGAAATAATGCCACACATCTATGACCATCTAATTTTTGACAAAATCCTGACTAAAACAAGCAATGGGGAAAGCATTCCCTATTTAATAAATGGTATTGGGAAAACTGGCTAGCCATATGCAGGAAATTGAAACTGGACCCCATCCTTACACCTTATACAAAACTCAAGATGGATTAAAGATTTAAACATAAGACCTAAAACCATAAAATCCCCAGGAGAAAATCTAGGCAATACCATTCAGGACATAGGCATGGGCAAAGACTTCATGACTAAAACACCAAAAGCAATGACAAGAAAAGTCAAAATTGACCAATGGGATCTAATTAAACTAAAGGGCTTCTGCAAAGCTAAATAAATTATCATCAGAGTGAACAGACAACCTACAAAACGGGAGAAAATGTTTGCAATCTACCCGTCTGACAAAGGGCTAATATCCAGAATCTACAAGAAGTTTAAACAAATTTACAAGAGAAAACAAACAACCTCATCAAAAAGTGGGCAAAGGATATGAACAGACATCTTTCAAAACACCTGTTGTTTCCTGACTTCTTAATGATT
>NW_016803608.1:1078743-1088115 GCF_001698545.2 Rhinopithecus bieti | reverse complement strand
GGCTGCAGCAGCTGACCAGCACCGATTGTCCGGCACTCCCTAGTGAGATGACCCCAGTACCTCAGTTGAAAATGCAGAAATCACTGGTCTTCTGTGTCGCTCGCGCTGGGAGTTGGAGACTGGAGCTGTTCCTATTCGGCCATCTTGCTCCGCCCCCCTATAAACATAATTTTTTAAAAAATTAACATTTCATCTTAGAACTTACAGCTTTTAAAAATAAAAATATGTCAAACCACTAAATGATAATAAAGTTAATTTTTATACTGATGAAATATGCCTTATTAAAATTCTTAGTGTATTTATCTGTCTAATTCCTACTTTGTGGATTATTAATGGTGAGAGTATATAGATTATTACAAAGTGAGTCATGTCATAATGAAGGTACTTATGAATTTAAACTAGGAACTTAGTAAAAAATGGCAATAATATAAACTAAAATATAAAATATCAAATTAGCCATGATGTTAATACTAAACAGGTTTTCTACTTTTTATTTTCTTTTAAGATAGTAATCGGAACATCAGTGAGAAAAGCAGGAAAATCTCATTATTTAGAGATTATATCAAAAAGGTCTTTCAATTATTGTTCTTTCAGAAGAAAACAAATAACAACACTGTTATAACAAGGCACTTCATTTTCATTTGTCAGAAAATTATAATAATATGCTGAGTTTGTTGGAATAACACACTCTATAGTATCTGCTTTACTATCATCATTACAAAATATGCAAATAATTTATATGTGGAGACAACAAAGTTATAACAAAAGTGCCAGCATATTCCAACTAATAAAGAAATCTCCCAGTTGCACTGTGCATCCTTAGATGCCTTGTGTGGTATATTAACTAAAGAAACGTGGATGCAGGAGACATAGCTCCACTTCTTTGGTTGGATAGTGAAAGCCAGTCTATCAGGGTTCCTGGACCACTGAAAGAGGAGTTGATGTTTTCCTCACAACACAGCATCAAGAAGGCCAGGTGGAGAACTCCCAACTTGTACTTAGAACTAAGACTCCTTAATCAGTAGTCTACTTAGTTCAGTAGTCACGTGAATGGAGGATCTGATTGGCCACCACATTGCTCACACTGGTGAAGGGTGGTGCTTGCTCATGAAGAAGATGGACTCTCACTCTGACTCAACAACCACTTTCAGTAGCTGTCACCTCTCAAAAATTCAGTCACAGAGAGATTTCACTCCTTTCTATTAGGAGGAATTAGCAGCCATTATAGAATATAATTGCTTCTCTGTCTCCCTCAAATTTACACCACAGATTCTGAAACTTAAACCTTAAGAATTCAGGTTCCTCTTCTCTCTGGTTCCTGTTCTCCATGGTGACACTGCATGGGGAAAAGCCTGAACGTGGAGGTGGGGCCCTCCTGTTATTTCAGTACTTCGTAATTTTATTTCATACTGATTCATAAACTATAACGAGAGACATGCCATTAATATAATATACCATGTTGTTACATTTTAAGAGGAAATGCTTCAAGCTAAATTATGTTTTTGACAACGGCACTAAATATAGTATCTGCTGGAAACATTTTTGATAAATAAATACTAAATAGAAACATCTGTCATCATCTGCTCTTTCCTTTGATTGATATAGTTCAGAAAGTGATCACATAAATCTGACAGAAAAATGTTTAAAAACTGTGTCAAAGGTATGTCTGGGCAACATGGTGGAATAAACTGGTACAAATAATCATTTTTCTTATTATAAACACATAGGCTGGATACAATACAACTAAAAATTGTAAATACACGGCCAAATACAAAATGAAAAAAGGGAAATCTCCAGGTGTTAGAGAGAATAGAGAAAAAACTACAACTGAGACTTTGCAAGTTCATGGATGTTTCCAGCCAGCTACAGGTCCTGGGGTTGTGAGGACCAGGGCGTTAATGATCATATGGGGGAGAAAATGTGATCACAAGCTATAAGAAGTGAATTATTTCAACTGTAAACATTCTACATACTGGCAACACTCACATCTATTTCTTCTAGCAAAAGCTCTCTCTGGAGCTTCCCCTACACTTATCCCTTTCCCTTCAAGAAAAATTTAGCACTAAAGCCCTTAGGTAACTTAGAGCAAGGTGGACGTACCCATGATGGGAGTGGAAGGCAGAGGCCCGATGTAAAGAATCAAAACCCAAATGGAATGAGGAGGAAATCTATATGCAGTGGAAAATTGACCTAGAAAGAGTTTCAGGGCCCAGGTGGGGTTGACAGGCTCAGTGATGCAGAGAAGTACAGGGGGTTAATCATAAGTAGGGGAAAGAGGACATCCCCAAACAGAAGGCTGTCAGAGCCAAGTATAATGAGGTGGACATGTGCATGGGAGACAGGTTATATACAAGGGGAAAGATGAAATAAATACATATAAACCCACAAATTCCTCACTGTCAGAAAACAAAATCACAGATATAAAAAGGGATAAAATTATATTTAACCCTGTGATTTTGGTTTAGAATCAGAGGTATCAGTGCACTATTGGTTTTTCAATACAAAAAATAGAAATAGAATCAAACATAGGTATACGTGCATGTATGTGTGCATACATGTTACTGATGTAGGATTTTTCTTCTTGGTCACATTGCACTCCAGGGAACCCTGGCCAGCAATGCCCCAGGCCTCACTCGGCCATGCTGGCATGCCCCAGCTCACAGGTGTTATAACTTGTACCCATGTTTGGCAGTTCCCAAGCTCTTGTACCCTGCCCAAGAAGAATGAGGATATGCTGGACATTGAAGGTGATGAGGGTGGAGAAGAATTTTATTGAGCAATGAAAACAGCTTTCAGCTGACAGCAGACGTGGGTTTGGTCCCACTAACCAAAGAAGGGAAAATTCCCCCATATAGCTGGGTCTGGGGCCTTTTATGGATGCAGAATAGGGAGTGCGTGCTGAATGGTTTGTGAATGTACAAAAAAAAAGTTTAAAGTAAAGATACCATTTGAAGGCAGGCACAACATTGCAGAAAACCAATTAGAAAAGGGTAGGTATATGTAAAATAGGTCAAGGGTAGGGACCAACTAGAGGAAAGCACACCAAACAGGAAGATACGTTCTCAGTCCAGTCCAGGGATTTAACCTTTTGCTTGGCTTTCAGGCTTTAAACCGTCTTCCACTTGGAGGTGGGATTTCACTGGTGACCTGCTTCTATCTGCCTAGGCGTTTGGCTGCTTCCTCTCTCTATCAGTACCAGTGAAAATCCTCCAAAGCATTAGATTAGATTAGATTTAGTTGTGGATATCATTTTCCACTGAAAGGAATAAGGGTTCCTAAGAGAAATATCTGATTCCAGGGATGGGGAAGGAAAAGTTAAGATATGCTTTAAAGATTTTGCTGTGCTGGAAAGCAAGGAAGTCCTCCAAGAGGGAGGGCGCCATGTCAAAAAGGGACACAGGAGTCAGCTTCAAGAAGCTCCCAATGATCAAATCTTGGGCAAAATATCTATAAAATTACTCAAATGGATTATATCCCATTGAATAAAATAGTCCGTTCTGATGAACGAATAATCGAAAGCTTGTGAGAAAAAGAATATTTATCTAGCTTCACAACTCAGCCACCAAAATACTTATTAATTATGAAGTAAAAAGAGTAATTTGACAATGGATATCCTGACAAACATTACCTTAATCAAAAGATCAAAGGGAATATCAGCAGTAATGAGACAAATCAAAACTTCTACATCATTTTATAGAATGGAATGATAAGAAAGACTGTACCATCAGTTTTGTGGTACTTTTGTTAAAGATGTATAAATTGAATCTAATCATGAGGAAACATCAGACAAAACCAAACTGAGTGACATTCTGCAAAATAACACTCCTGTCATGTTCAAAAGTTAAAGTCATGAAACCCTTTTTAAGGAAATACTGAGAAAATGGTCTGAGCTAGAAGAGGCGCAACAGCTAAATGCAGCACATAATTCTGAATTGTACTCTTTTGGTAAAGAAAATTATTTGGACAATGACTGGTTAAACTTGACTGGAGTCTGAGGTCTGAGGATTGTATATAAAGTATCAGCGTTGGTTACTTAATTTTGATATTGATACTGTGGTCATATTGAAAAATATACTTAATTGTAGGAAGTCCACACTAAAATATTTTGGATTATGGGGAACCAGGATGGCAAATAATTTTCAAATGGTTCAAGTGAAAAGCTATTTTTATTGTTATTTACAATGTATCTCTAAGTTCATAGTTATTCCAACTTTTAAAAAAAGGTATTATTGTTAAAAATGTTGACACATCAGCATAAACAGTGACAAATCCAAAAATATTTGTATAATCTAAAATTGTGTAATATAAAAAATAATACAAGATAATTTAGAGCATGTCTATGCTAGGCATGGTTCCAAACATTTTTTTGTAAATGTCAACTAATTCCATTTCACAACAAAACTATTGAGGGTCACAAAAAGCAAATCTGTGGTATATGATGGTTACACAACTTGTCCAAAGTTAGACCAAAAATAAGTGTCAACGTTGAGATTATATTTATATAAAATGTTTATAGCCTCTCTAATCATATAGAAATGTAACTGACCCAGAGTAATTTTTCTCTGAGATTTTCTTTAATACTATCTCTATTCAAATAAAAGCCTCTTGATCCTTTTAAACTATTATATCAAGTTTCAGATATAGGAATTTGTCCAGGGTTAAGATGGGTCCTTCCAAAAGGAGCCACAGAAAAGCTCCCTGCTCAAAGTAAACAAGTGCAAACAGCAGGAGTAATCACAGCCTAATTAATTAGAGAATTGGTTTCAGCACTGCTGAGTTAGTAAAATTGCCTTTTCTCCTTTCTATTTTTCATGTGTGTAGAATATGATCACAATTGGCGGCCATGGTAGAGCTTAGACATTAGACAAAACCTAAAAGCTGTTCTCTCAAGACAGTGGACAATCTTTCTGGAAAGAGACTCACAATGGGCACTGGGATATAAACAACAACAACAAAAAAAAACTTAGACCATCAATAACACACTAAAAAAGCAAAAACTAAAGTCAGTTCTACCCAGAAATCAAATGTTCTAAAGCTACCCACACCTAGAATAAAGTCCTATTTACTTCTGCAGTTAGGAAGACCACTAGACTGTCTCTTCCACATATTCACAGGAAACACTGCATGTAACCTAGAACTAGGAGTTGACCTGCCTTCCCCTCACCGACTCCTAAAATGTAATGACTACTGAAGACAAAACATACGTAAATGTAAAAAAACCTTAAATTATTCTTTCATTCATAGACACTCTGAAAACCACAGTATCAAACATTTTTAAATAAACTATTAGCAAGAAAAATGAGGATCAAGATGAATATGTAGAACAACCATTATTCAGAGATCACCAATGGAAAAATGAACAAAGGGTATGAACAGTCAGTTAAGAAAACCTGAATTGCTATTAAAGAAGTAAACAATTTTCAAACTGTGGAAGAAAAAAACTCAATCTCAGTTTACAGATAGTTCTGCATTACATGCAGGCATCACCCAGAAGTGGACCACTGCATCACTTCAACCCCACCCAGGGTTGTTTTGATGGGCACTGAAGAAGGGAAGTCTTTCCAGGAGGCCAACTGTAAGCAATGTTCGGTTTGCGTGGAAAAAAGGATGATCAGATATACGGATTTACACTAATATAGGAGCTGTATCCCATGTGAGTGCTCATCAAATGATGACTTCAGCAAAGAAAGATATTAATAAACAGGTGGAGGATTTCGTAATCTGAGGACATCAGTCAATATCCTTCTCTAGCCACCTAAGTCATTGTCCAATGAAATCATGAATAAAGTGACCATGGCAGCAGATAGGGAGGTTATGCATTAAGCAACATGGACTTTCACTCACTAAAACCCATCTGCAAAAGAATCAGCAAGCTACTTGGTAGCAGGTTGATTAAATTGGATTGTGATATGTTTTGGCTGTGTCCCCACAGAAATCTCATCTTGAATTGTAGTTCTCATAATCCCCACATGTCATGGGAGGGACCCGGTGGGAGGTAATTGAATCATGGGAGTGGTTTCCCCTATTCTGTTCTCATGATAGTAAGTTCTCACAAGATCTGATGGTTTTAAAAGGGGCTTCCCTCTTCACTTGGCTCTCATTCTTCTCCTTCCTGCCACCATGTGAAGAAAAACGTGCTTGCTTCCCCTTCCATCATGATTGTAAATTTTCTGACACATCCCCAGCCCTATGGAACAGTGAGTCACTTAAACCTCTTTCCTTTATAAATTACTCAGTCTAGGGTATTTCTTCACAGCAGCATGAGAATGAACTAATAAAGTAAACTGTTACCGGTAGAGTGGGGTGCTGGTATAAGGATAACTGAAAATGTGAAAGTGACTTTGGAGCTGGGTAAAAGGCAGAGGTTGGAACAGTTTAGAGGACTCAGAAGAAGAAAAAAGTGGGAAAATTTGGAATTTCCTAGAGACTTGTTGAATGACTGATCAAAATGCTAACAGTGATATGGACAGTGAAGTTCAGGCTGAGGTGGTCTCAGATGGAAATGAGGAACTTGGTAGGAACTGGAGCGAAGGTGACTACTACTGTGCTTTAGTACAGAGACTGGCGACTTTTCGCCCTGTCCTAGAGATCTGTGGAATTTCGAACTTGAGAGAGATAGATGATTTGAGGAATATGGTGGAAGAAATTTTCTAAGTGAAGAAGTGTTCAAGAGGAAGCAGAGCATAAAAGTTTGGAAAATTTGCAGCCTGACAATGTGATAGAAAAGAAAACCTCATTTTCTGGGGAGAAATTCAAGCTTGCTGCAGAAATTTGCATAAGTAATGAGGAGCAAAATGTTAATCACCAACACAAGAGGGAAAATGTCTCCAAGGAGTATCAGAGACCTTCACAGTAGTTCCCCCCCATCACAGGTTTGAAGGTTTAGGAGAGAAAAACGGTTTCCTCGTCTAGGTCTAGGGCCCTGCTGTTGTGTGCAGTCTCAGGACTGCATCTCAGCCTCTCTATAGCCATGGCTAAAAGGGGCCAAGGTATAGCTTGGGCTGTTGCTTCAGGCGGCACAGGCCCCTGGCCTTGGTAGCTTTCATGTGGTGTTAAGCCTGTGGGTGCATAGAAGTCAAGAATTGAGATTTGGGAACCTCTGCCTAAATTTCAGAGTATGTATGGAAACACCTGGATGTACCAGCAGAATTTTGCTGAAGAAATGGGGAAGGCCCTCATGGAGAACCTCTGCTAAGGCAGTGCAGAAGGGAAATGTGGGGTTGGAGCCCCTACACAGAGTCCCCAGTGGGGCACTGCCTAGTGGAGTTGTGAGATGAGGTCACCATCCTCCAGCCCATGAAAGCAGCTGGGAGGGTGGCTGCACCCTGTGAAACCACAGAGGCAGAGCTACCCAAGGATGTGGGAGCTCACCTCTTGCTTCATTGTAACCTGGATGTGAGACATGAAGTCAAAGGACATTATTTTGGAGTTTTAACATTTAATTACTGCCTCATTGGATTTTTGACTTCCATGGGGCCAGTAGCTTCATCATTTTGGCCAATTTCTCCCATTTGTAAAAGATATATTTGCCCAATGCCTGTACCTCCATTGTATCTAGGAAATAACTAACATGCTTTCAATTTTATGTGTTCCTAGGCAGAAGGGTCCTGCCTTGTCTCAGATGAGAATTTGGACTTGGAATTTTGAGTTAATGTTGGAATGAGTTAAGATGTTGGGAGACTGTTGGAAGGGCATGATTGTGTTTTGAATTGTGAGAACATGAGATTTGACAAGGGCCAGGGTAGAATGATATGGTTTGGATGTGTCCCCACCCAAATCTCATCTTGATTGTAGTTCCCATAATCTCCACATGTGGTGGGAGGGACCCAGTAGAAGGTAATCGAATCATGGGGGCAGTTTCTCCCATGCTTATTCTCATGATAGTAAGTTCTCACAAAATCTGATGGCTAATAAAGGGCTTCCCCTTTTGCTCAGCTCTCATTCTTCTCCTTCCTACCATCATGTGAAGAAGGACATGCTTGCTTCCCCTTCCACAATGATTGTAAGTTTTCTGAGGCCTCCCCCACCCTATGGAACTGTGTGTCAATAAAACATCTTTCCTTTATAAATAACTTAGTCTTGGGTATTTATTCATAGCAGTAATACAGGTTGTTTCCATCACGGAAGGGACAGTGCTTTATTCTTACTGGAATAGACACTGATGACTATAGATTTGCCTTCTCTGTCCTTAATGCTTCTGCCAAGAAAACACTACCATCTCTGGACTTGCATAAGGCCTTATCCTCCATCATAGAATTATACACAGCATCACTTCTGAACAAGCAACTCATTTTATAGCAAATAAAATGTAGCAATGTGTCCATGCTTATGATATTCATATGGTATTCACTGATCTTACCACCACTCTAAAGCAGTTGACGCGATAGACTATAGAAGGTAGTTAAGAGCCAGTTGGATGGCAACAGCTTGCCGTTCTAAGGCAATGTCCTCAAGTATGCAGTATATGCTCTCAATCTGTGATCATTACATGATGTTGTTTCTCCAAGAGCCAAGATGTATGGGTCCAGGAACTAAAAGAAAGAAATGGGAATAAATTCCACCACTTAAAAATGCAAGGATGCCCACTAAAATAACAATTACTTAATATTTATCTGCAGAAACTAATCAGTATGTTTATAAAAGATGGATAAAATATTAGTATAGAAATTAGAAATGATAGAGTATCATTTTTGTAGATAATATAATTGTATCTGGAGAAATGTGATAGAATTAGTGAACTATCACAAAAACAAGAAATTTCAGGGAGATAGATATATAACTTATAAATTAGTGGCTTTTCATTATACATAAAAAACTGTATTACAGGTGGAAGCTACAATATGAAAGGAGCAAGAACTATAGAAAGAAAACCTCAAAAGGCAGCTACAGATAAGAAAATAACACATGAACAAATAGAACAGCATTGCCTGATCTTAGATAAGAAGATTCAATATGACAATGTCCCCATCCCCTACTAAGTTAATTTGTAAACATATCACAATTCTAATAAAATAAAATGAAGTGTTTTTGACTAAACAGACAGATTCAAAAGTTTTTTGTGTAGCAGCAAAATGTCAGATAAAATGTGAAGAAAACATAGTAATAAGGGGGTATATAACAACTACCAATGAACAATCAAATTATGCTATAAAACTATATGAGTAAAAACAGTGCAGTACTGGCTCATGATTATATATAATATATATATAATATATATATGAGAATTTAACATATATGTGTAAAAATTGAATTACAAATCAGTGTGGGAAAGATTTGCAATTCAATAAACAACGTTAGGGAAGCTGCATATTTACTCCATATCTCACACTGAAATAAATACCAGTTGGATCACAAATTTTAATGTAAAAAGAA